>NC_081560.1:84160289-84374819 GCF_022355385.1 Mustela nigripes | reverse complement strand
AAACTGGGATGAAGCCCACGTGGGGCCAGCGTGGCCCTAGGTCCTGCAGGGTCACAGAAGGATCGGGGGTGTCTGAGTGTCACAGAGCTCGCAGGTATTAGACCAGGGAAACTGGCTACAGAGACAGAGCTGAGGAGTGAGCTCTCAGCTCAGGGGTTACCTTGAACCAGTCGCAAGCTGGGTGAGCTTGGAGTGCAGCCAGAGGCCAGGGAGACAGGAATGATTGGGCTCTTTCTCTGAGGGTGCACTGAGGAGTGGGGCCCCAAGCTCTCGGCTCCTCCAGGCTGAAGACTGGGAGGCCGCCATTTCCATTCCCGTCCTCCGGAACTCTATGGAAAGCGTTCAGGGGACAAAAGCTCCCAAAAGCGAACCCAAGCAGATTAGTTAGCCAGCCCCTGGTAAGGGCAGTGCAATTCCACCTCGGGCGAAGACACTTGAGAATCACTACAACAGGCCCCTCCCCCAGAAGATCAACAAGAAATCCAGCCAAGACAAAGTTCACCTACCAAGGAGAGCAGCAGAATTCCAGTGGAGGAGAAAGCAAAGTACGGGACTCATGGCTTTCTCCCATGATTCTTTAGTCTTGCGGTTAATTTAATTTTTTTAATTTTATTTTTTTTTCTCTTTTGCTAAATTTTTTTAAACTTTTACCCTTTTCTTTTTTAACATTTTTAACTAGTTTATCTAATATATATATGTATATATATATATTTTTTTCTTTTTTTATATTTTTTCTTTATTTGTTTTCTTTTTCTTAATTTTTTTTTCTGAACTTCTTTTTATCCCTCTTCTCCCTCCTATGATTTGGGGTCTCTTCTGATTTGGTTAAAGCGCATTTTCCTGGGGTCTTTGCCACCCTTTCAGTATTTTATTTGCTCCTTCATATACTCTTATCTGGACAAAATGACAAGGCAGAAAAACTCACCACAAAAAAAAAAAAAGAACAAGAGGCAGTACTGAAGGCTAGGGACCTAATCAATACAGACATTAGTAATATTTCAGATATAGAGTTCAGAATGACGATTCTCAAGGTTCTAGCTGGGCTCAAAAAAGGCATGGAAGATATTAGATAAACACTCTCTAGAGAGATAAAAGCCCTTTATGGAGAAATAAAAGATCTAAAATCTAACCAAGTTGAAATAAAAAAAGCTATTAATGAGGTGCAATAAAAAATGGAGGCTCTTGGGGCACCTGGGTGGCTCAGTGGGTTAAAGCCTCTGCCTTCAGCTTAGGTCATGATTCCAGAGTCCTGGCATCAAGCCCCAATATTGGGTTCTCTGCTCAGCAGGGAACCTGCTTCCTCCTCCTCTCTGCCTGCCTCTCTGCCTACTTGTGATCTCTGTCTGTCAAATAAATAAATAAAATCTTTTAAAAAGAAATGGAGGCTCTTACTGCTAGGATAAATGAGGAAGAAGAAAGAATTAATGATATAGAAGATCAAATGACAGAGAATAAAGAAGCTGAGCAAAAGAGAGACAAACAGCTACTGGACCACAAGGGGAGAATTCGAGAGGTAAGTGACACCCTAAGACCAAACAACATTAGAATAATTGGTATTCCAGAAGAAGAAGAAAAAGAGAGGGGAGCAGAAGGTATATTGGAGAGAATTATTGTAGAGAATTTCCCTAATATGGCAAAGGGAACAAGCATCAAAATCCAGGATGCACAGAGAACCCCCCTCGAAATCAACAAGAATAGGTCCACACCCCATCACCTAATAGTAAAATTTACAAGTATTAGCGACAAAGAGAAAATCCTGAAAGCAGCCCGGGAAAAGAAGTCTGTAACATACAATGGTAAAAATATTAGATTGGCAGCAGACTTATCCACAGAGACCTGGCAGGCCAGAAAGAACTGGCATGATATATTCAGAGCACTAAACGAGAAAAACATGCAGCCAAGAATACTATATCCAGCTAGGCTATCATTGAACATAGGAGAGATAAAAAGCTTCCAGGACAAACAAAAACTGAAAGAATTTGCAAACAATAAACCAGCTCTACAGGAAATATTGAAAGGGGTTCTCTAAGCAAAGAGAGAGCCTAAAAGTAGTAAATCAGAAATGAACAGAGACAATATACAGTAACAGTCACCTTACAGGCAATACAATGGCACTAAATTCATATCTCTCAATAGTTACCCTGAATGTTAATAGGCTAAATGCCCCAATCAAAAGACAAAGGGTATCAGAATGGATAAAAACAAACAAACAAACAAACCCATCCATATGTTGCCTACAAGAAACTCATTTTAGACCTGAAGACACCTCCAGATTTAAAGTGAGGGGGTGGAAAACAATTTACCATGCTAATGAACATCAGAAGAAAGCAGGGGTGGCAATCCTTATATCAGGTCAAATAGATTTTAAGCCAAAGACTATAATAAGAGATGAGGGTCTTATCATACTCAAAGGGTCTGTCCAATAAGAAGATCTAACAATTTAAAATATCTATGCCCCTAACGTGGGAGCAGCCAGCTACATAAACCATTTATTAACAAAATCAAAGAAACACATCAACAATAATACAATAATAGCAGGGGAATATAACACTCCCCTCACTGAAATGGACAGATCATCCAAACAAAAGATCAACAAGGAAATAAAGGCCTTAAATGACACACTGGACCAGATGGACATCACAGATATATTCAGAACATTTCATCCCAAAGCAACAGAATACACATTATTCTCTAGCACACATGGAACATTCTCCAGAACAGATCAAATCCTGGGTAAAATCAGGTCTCAACTAGTATCAAAAGATTGGGACCATTCCCTGCATATTTTCAGACCACAATGCTCTGAAGCTAGAACTCAATCACAAGAGGAAATTTGGAAAGAACCCAAATACATGGAGACTAAACAGCATTCTTCTAAAGAATGAATGGGTCAACCAGGAAATTAAAGAAGAATTTAAAAAGTTCATGGAAGGGTGCCTGGGTGGCTCAGTGGGTTAAAGCCTCTGCCTTTGGCTCAGGTCATGATCCCAGGATCCTGAGATTGAGCCCCGCATAAGGCTCTCTGCTCAGCAGGGAACCTGCTTCCTCCTCTCTCTCTGCCTGACTCTCTGCCTACTTTCTGATCTCTGTCTGCCAAATAAATAAATAAAATCTTAAAAAAAAAACATAAAAAAAAGTTCATGGAAACAAATGAAAATGAAAACACAACTGTTCAAAATCTTTGAGATACAGCAAAGGCAGTCCCGAGAGGAAAATATATAGCAATACAAGCCTTTCTCAAGAAACAAGAAAAGTCTCAAGTACACAACCTAACACTACAACTAAAGGAGCTGGAGAAAGAACAACGAAGAAAGCCTAAACCCAGCAGGAGAAGAGAAATAATAAAGAGCAGAGCAGAAATCAATGAAATAGAAACCAAAAGAACAGTAGAGCAAATCAATGAAACTAGGACTGGTTCTTTGAAAGAATTAATAAGATGTATAAACCCCTGGCCAAAAGAAAAGAGAAAGGACCCAAATTAATAAAATCATGAATCAAAGAGGAGAGATCACACCCAATACCAAAGAAATGCAAACAATTATAAGAACATATTATGAGCAACTATGCACCAGCAAGTTAGACATTCTGGAAGAAATGGAGGCATTTCTAGAGACATAAACTACCAAAACTGAATCAGGAAGAAATAGAAAACCTGAACAAACCCATAACCAGTAAGGAGATTGAAGCAGTCATCAAAAATCTCCCAACAACAAGAGCCCAGGACCAAAGGGCTTCTCAGGGAAATTCTACACAATAGTTAAAGAAGAATGAATACCTATTCTCCTGAAATTCTTCCAAATAATAGAAATGCAAGGAAAACTTCCAAACTCATTTTACAAGGCCATCAAATACCAGACAAAGACCCCATCAAAAAAGAGAATTACAGACCAATATCCCTGATGAACATGGATGCAAAAATTCTCACCAAAATACTAGCCAATAGGATCCAACAGTACATTAAAAGGATTATTCACCACGACCAAATGGGATTTATTTCTGGGCTGCTAGGTTGGTTCAACATCCACAAATCAATCAATGTGATGTAGTACATTAATAAAAGAATGAACAAGAACCATATGACAACACCATATGATAGATACAGAAAAAGCACTTGATAAAGTACAGCATCCTTTCTTGATCAAAACTCTTCACAGTGTAGGGATAGAGGGTACATACCTCAATATCATCAAAGCCATCTATGGAAAACCCACAGCAAATATCATTCTCAATGGGGACAAACTGAGAGCTTTCCGCCTAAGATCAGGAGCACAACAGGGCTGTCCACTATCACCACTGCTACTCAACAGAATACTAGAAGTCCTAGTCTCAACAATCAGACAGCAAAAAGAAATAAAAGGTATCCAAATTGGCAAAGAAGTAGTTAAACTCTCACTCTTTGCAGAAGATATGATACTTTATATGGAAAACCCAAAAGACTTCAAAATGACTAGAACTCTTACAGGAATTCAGTGAAGTGTCAGTATATAAAATCAATGCACAGAAATAAATTGGCATTTCTATATACCAACAGCAAGACAGAAGAAAGAGAAATTAAGGAGTCAATCCCATTTACAATTGCACTCGAAACCATAAAATACCTAGGAATAAACCTAACCAAAGAGGCAAAGAATCTGTACTCAGAAAACTATAAAGTACTCATGAAAGAAATTGAGAAAGACACAAAGAAATGGAAAAATGGTCCATGCTCATGGATTGGAAAGATAAATTTTGTGAAAATGTCTATGCTACCTAGAGAAATCTACACATCTTTCTAAAGATTTTGTTTATTTACTTGACAGAGAGATACACAGCAAGAGATACACAAGCAGGGGGAGGGGGAGAGAGAGAAACAGGCTTCCTGCTGAGCAGGGAGCCAGATATGGGGCTCCATCCCAGGCTCCTGGGATCATGACCTGAGCCGAAGGCAGATGTTTAACAGCTGAGCCACCCAGGTGCCCCTCGAGCAAACTACACATTTAATCCAAACCCTATCAAAATGCCATCATCTTTTTTCACAGAAATGGAACAAATAATTATAAAATTTATATGGAACCAGAAATGATGCTGAATAGCAAGAGGAATGTTGAAAAAGAAAGTCAATACTGGCCACATCACAATTCCAGACTTTAAGCTCTATTACAAAGCTGTCATCATCAAGACAGTATGGTACTCACCCAAAAACAGACACATAGATCAATGGAACAGAATAGAGAGACCAGAAATGGGCCCTCAATTCTATGGTCAACTAATCTTTGACAAGGCAGGAAAGAATGTCCAATGGAAGAAAGACAGTCTCTTCAACAAATAGTGTTGGGAAAACTGGGCAGTCACATGCAGAAGAATGAAACTGGACCATTTCTTTTACCACACACAAAAATAGACTCAAAATGGATGGTAGACCTCCATGAGAGACAAGTATCCATCAAAATCCTTGAGGAGAACACTGGCAGCAACATCTTTGACCTCAGCCATAGCAACTTCTTCCTAGAAACATCGCCAAAGGCAAGGGAAGCAAGGGCAAAAATGAACTATTGGGACTTCATCAAGATCAAAAGCTTGTGCGCAGCAAAGGAAATGGTCAATGAAACCAAAGACAACTGACAGAATGGGAGAAGATACTTGCAAATGACATATCAGATAAAGGGCTAGTATCCAAAAACTGTAAAGAATTTATCAAACTCAACACCCAAAGAACAAAGAATCCAATCAAGAAAGGGGCAGAAGATAATGAACAGATATTTCTGCAAAGAAGACATCCAAATGGCCAACAGACACATGAAAAAGTGCTTAACAGCACTTGGCATCAGGGAAATCCAAATCAAAACCATAATGAGGTATCCCCTCACACCAGTCAGAATGTCTGAAATTAACAAGTTAGGAAATAACAGATGTTGGTGAGGATGTAGGGAAAGGGGAACCCTCCTACACTGTTAGTGGGAATGCAGGCTGGTATAGTCACTGGAAAACAGTATGGAGTTCCCTCAAAAAGTTGAAAACAGAGCTACCCTGTGACCCAGCAATTGCACTACTGGATATTTACCCCAAAGATACAAATGTAGTGATCCAAAGGGACATGTGCACCTGAATGTTTATAGCACTGATGTCCACAATAGCCAAACAATGGAAAGGACCTAGGTGTCCATCAACAGAGGAATGGATAAAGAAGAGGTGGTATATATATATACAATGGAATACTATGCAGCCATCAAAAGAAATAAAATCTTGCCATTTGCAACGATGTAAATGGAACTAGAGGGTATTATGCTGAGGGAAATAAGTCAATCAGAGAAAGAGACAATTCTCTTATGATCTCTCTGATATGAGGAATTTGAGAGGCAGGGTGGGGGGTCATGGTGGGGAGGGAAAAAAAGTGAAACAAGATAGGACCGGTAAGGGATAAACCATAAGAGACTTCTAAGCTCAGGAAACAAATTGAGGGTTGTTGGGGTGGGGGTAGGGGGTAGGGATAGGTGGTTGGGTGATGGACATTGAGGAGGGTACATGCTATGGTGAGTGCTGTGAATTATGTAAGCCTGATGAATCACAGATCTCTACCCCTGAAACAAATAATACAAATAAAAAAATTTCTTATATGTTAGTAAGGAAACCAAAAAACTAATGATGTACTGTACAGTGACTAACATAATATAATAAAAAAACATAAAAAAATAAAAGAAGGCCTTAATTAGTATTGACTTAAGTCCTTTTTGTGTCTCAGCCACCTAAGACCCTGCACCTCTGGTACCTGGATGGTAGGCCTCGGGTTCCCCACCTCCCAGGGTGGTGATGAGAGGAAGGGCAGGTCAGGCCAAGTAAAAGGAATAAACAATCTTTAACACGTTCACACTGGGAATCCTTGGGTATTAAAGATCTCTGTATATTGCTTAAATTCCTTCTCCATGTTCTTTTCGGTTTGTTTCTGTAACCTCATGAGCTGTTTTAATGGATCTTGGCCTTCTCCGTCCTCTTCCCTTCCAGGATGGTACCTCCAGCCAATGCTGTGAGCCAGGCATCCCAGGTGGACAAACTTTCACTAAGGAGGAGACACACAGCCTTGAGGGTAGCAGGAACTACCAATTGCTTTTTCTTGTCAGAGGGTGGTGGGGTCAGGGCAGCCTGGCCTCACTTAGTCTGGTGGGCAGCACCAGTTGGTGTTCATCCACTTGCTGAGGAAGGCCAGAGATTTTAACTTGTTTCTGTAGAAGTTGCCAGAAACATTCATTGCCCTAATAGTGCCCCATTGCCACCTTCCAACCCAGCAGTAACTGCTTGGCAATGATGGGCCATGATGGGTTCCTGGAGGTCATAGGGCACCAGACCCGCCTTTCTTGCCATTTTGTGTAGATGCTTGGGGAAACCTTTTTTTCTTTTTCATTCAACAAACATTTACTGAGCACCTACTACTTTTCTCATACAGATCTGTGCACTGAAAATACACCTGTGAGATTCATGGGCCTTACTATCATAGTGAAAGAGACAGAAAATTAATATACAAACTGGTAATAATGAGTCTGATATGGATCAGTACTACTCAAGAAAATAAGGTAAGGCAGGGAGACTGAGAGAAACGCGGGCTGCTGTTCAGATAAGGCCATCAGGAAGGCCTCGATGCTGAGCGGACACTGAGTGGGCACTTGAATGCCGAGCAGCAGGTCGGGGCGGGGCAAAGATGGAACATGTGCAAAGGGAGGGCTTGACGTGTTGCAGGAATGTTAAGTTGGATCGGGAGGCAGAAGGAGGCAAGGGTGAGATCCAACAGGGCTTCAAGAAGGCTTTTGAGTTTTATTCTAAGTATTTTGGAGGCCACTGGATGAGCTCATGCAGGGGAATATTTTAGAAGGCCAACGTGGCTTCTGTATGCAGAACGGACTGCAGGCGGAAGCAAGACCCCAGTTTAGAGGCTACCCCGGTCGCCCAGACGGGAGCTGCTAGTGTCCGAGGTGAGGCAGGTGGCGAAAAGGGCTGGATTCAGGATGTGGTTTGAAGATAGGCTGATGGACTGGATACAGGGTGTGAGTGAAAGAGAACAGGCAGGGGGGACCTGAGGTTTTCTTGTGTATTTTTCATTAGAAGATGTGCCATCAGGCAGGCATGTGCTACGCACTGGAGATGTGAAAATGAACAAGACACAGTTAAGGGCCTCAGAGAACTCGTGCGCAGCTCCAGAGCTCTCGACTTCTAGATGAAAGTGCGGGGTGCTGTGGGGTGGGCACGCATGGGAACAGACTGTCCTGTGTTTGGGACATAGAGATGGTAATAGAGATGGGACATAGAGACACAGAAAGTACAGAAGAGTATTCCAGCAAGTGGGATCAGCAAGAGATGTATCTGGGGGAGAGGAAGAAGAGAAAGCTAGGAGAGCAGGTTGGGGAGAACTTCACCCCAAAGACCTAAAAGTGGGGAAGCTTTGAAGCAGGACAGTGATCAGGGTGATCCTCGTCCGGATCCAACAGGTGAGTCACCGCTGATATCGACAAGGAAATTACACATGATTTAAAACTAATTCGATCGGTTTTGCTTCCATCAGATTCTTCTATGAAGAAATGAAATTTCCTGTTCTCTCATTGGTATTGGCAAACAGAAGCACGGTCACTCTTTGGGCAGAGAAATGCTATTAGTCTTGCTGTTCATGAATATTTATCGAACATCTACTCTGTGCCAAGCACTGTGTCGACTGCTGGGAATTCAGCATGTACGAGATGACATTCCTGCCCTTACAGAGCTTGTTATAGGAGGTAGATACAGAACCAATGATTTCGAATGTGATGTATCATCAAAAGAAACTTAAGAAAAGCAAAAGGTGTTACAGAAGCATTTAACGGGGCGCTAACCTCATTTAGGAGTTCAGGGACGCTCCCCGAGGAAACAGTCTTGAAGTGAAGACTAGATTGATTAAAATTTTAGTAGCAGCAGCAATGTCATCCCCTATTTCTTCAGTAATGAGCCTTTTTTTTTTCAAGTGGTTGCTTCTCTTCTGCTTTGAACCATGCCCAGCTCTCACCTACCTTGAAGAGAGAAAAAACCCCAAATCTCTCATTTTCACATGCCCCAAACTAAACCTGTCATTATGTTCCAGAGTGAGCCACACAATTCGGGCTTCCCTGCACTCAGACATTCACATGCTCATTCCTGTGTTCAAGTTTCGGGCTGTGGGCGTGGCACTGGAGGGGACTCGAGAGAGACCACCGCAATCGAAACCCAGTCTGTGAGCTGTCGTGTGAGCTGTCATGTGACGGGAGAGGAAACCATGATGAGTTTCCTTGTCTGAAGGACACACAGAGGCCCGAGGAGTCCGTTCAGCAGGTGCTGGAGACTCACTGGAGGGTTCGAGCCTGACCTCGTAACGTCAGGATTCATGAACACGGGAGGCAGGAAAGACTATGAAAATCTAGAGCTGAGGCGGTGCAGATTTACATCTCAGCTTTACCACTGACTAGCTGCGAAGTTTTGGACAAACCACTCAACTTTTCTGAGCCCAAACGACACATTATCTACCTCAGACATCTGTTAGGAAAATTAAAATTGCCCACACTTTTGTAAAAGTTAAGTGAGCACCTACCACAGTTTTGGGCACATAGCAAGCACTTGTAAATACTCAAGACTACAAATGGCTCACAGACACATGAGAAAAAGTTCATCATCACTAGCCATTAGGGAGATTCAAATCAAAACCACATTGAGATATCATCTTACACCAGTTAGAATGGCCAAAATCAACAAGATGGTAAACAAGTGTTGGAGAGTATGTGGAGAAAGGGGAACCCCCTTACACTGTTGGTGGAAATGCAAGTTGGTGCAGTCACTTTGGAAAACAGTGTGGAGATTCCTTAAGAAATTAAAAATTGACCCTGCAATTGCACTACTGGGTATTTACCCCAAAGATACAGATGCAGTGAAAAGAAGGGCCATCTGTACCCCAATGTTTATAGCAGCAATGGCCACAGTCACCAAACTGTGGAAAGAGCCAAGATGCCCTTCAACGGACAAATGGATAAGGAAGATGTGGTCCATATATACTATGGAGTATTATGCCTCCATCAGAAAGGATGAGTACCCAACTTTTGTATCAACATGGACGGGACTGGAGGAGGTTATGCTGAGTGAAATAAGTCAGGCAGAGAAAGTCCATTATCATATGGTTTCACTTACTTGTGGAGCATAAGGAATAAAGTGGAGGACATTAAGTGAGTTGGGGGAAATCGGAGGGGGAGACAAACCACGAGAGACTGTGGACTCTGAGAAACTAACTGAGGGTTGTGGAGGGGAGTGGGGTGAGGTTTGGGTGAGCCTGGTGGTGGGTATTAAGGAGGGCAGGTACTGCATGGAGCACTGGGTGTGGTGCATAAACAATGAATCTTGGAACATTGAAAAAAAATTACGAAAAAGAAATCATGATAATGGTAAAACAAAACAAAGCAAAACCAACACCACTAAAATTCCCTTAGCACTTACTCTTACTGCTAAGTGCTGTGTCACAACAAACCACCTGAGAAAGGAACAGAGCCCAGGAGGGCTCCAGATAAAAAGAGCTGTCACAGAGGCAAGCAGAGGCTGGGCCAACTTATCGGCACCATGTGCACCTCTCCAGGCTGGGGTCACATCATGCCTTTCTCTGAACTTAGTACCCCAAGGGCTGGTGTAACCTTAGCTCTAATTGCATGTCCCTGGATATTACACCCTTTTCCCCTGCCCTCATCAGGCAGCTGATGATGACAAAGACCTTAACTCCCTACCCATGGGGTTGTGAAAATCTCCTCCTGCATCTCCCCTGCTTTGTTCATCAAGAACAAAGGATGATACTATTTGAAACTTTCAGAGCCCTCATCCATGTTCAAGCTCTAGTTCCCAACGGAGTCCGGGGAGCAAGGGGTGGTCTGGTGCAGGCTGTGGGTGGTGGGGCTTGACTTCTTTATGGGGACCAGCTGAAGACACAAGGTGGTCTGGGGTGGGAGGAGGGTGGGGAGGGGAGCTGTGAGAGGCAGGGAGTCTGCCTCACCTTGAAAAGGATAGTTTGGGCTGCGTTTTGATAAACGCTGCCTGTGAATTCTTCTCTCTGCAGATAGAGTCTCAGACCTTCCTAGAAACAAGCCAATGGGTATCAATTTCTGTAGCACTTAGGGATTATGTGTAATGTCTGATTTCAAGTGGGTTTAATTTCATTTTAGCAAAAAATAAGGCTTTTACTGACGTCACTTCTCCAAAAATAAAACAGAACTGAGGGAAAATACGAGAAACTCCATTCGACTGCTGCTGCAGATGATATGGTTCATCTGGGTGCTGGATTCTTACAGGTCTGTGCACCTACAGGAAAACCCACCTGTGCTAGCGAGCCCTGCTGAGCGCTGGTGTAGTGGCCTAAGTAAGGGGCGGCTGACAGGCAGGGGAGCCAAAGGCTGGCTTGGGGAAAGGATATTGGCCATTGGGTGCAGAGGGGCTGTTGGTGTATTGTTGGCAGCAGTGCAGACTCTGGCCCAAAGGCCAAATTTGTGCAGCAGGACTCCCCCCTCACACCGCCTGGAACAATACAGATCTGCTGAAGGAGGAGGAGCTGGTTCTTGGGCTGCACGTGCATTTGTAGGCTAAACGCTGGGCCCCTTGTTGTGTCACGGGGTAGACCCCTCAGCCTCAATACCATCTCCTCAGAGGCCTCTCTCACCACCCTGTCCAAAGTGGCTCTTTCCTGGTTCAGCTCCTTGGTTTCCTTCACAGCATTTACTACAACTTGTGTGTGTGTCTCTCTTCCTAGAATATAAATTCTCCTAGGCACGGCCTGTGATCTGCCTTGTTCCTGGTTGCAACTTCTGTCTCTGACTGTGCTGGGCACGTACACCTATGCATTCAATAAATATCAACCGAATGAAAAATAAGTAGATCAGTCAGAGATCACTCCTTCCCCTTTCTTGAGAGTGGAACAGGAGCCAACCTTAGTAATTTACAGAAATGTGGAGAAATCTAATATATTTGTAATAAATGCATGTATGAATTGTAGGGGAGCAAAATTTGCCACCCCAAAATGTGTCTCTTTGGCATGAAGATTATTTTAGGCTGATTATTATTTTTTTTTAAGATTTTATTTATTTGACAGAGAGAGAGATCACAAGTAGGCAGAGAGAGGGAGAGAGAGAAAGAGAGAGAGAGGGGGGGGAAGCAAGCTCCCTGCTGAGCATAGAGCTCAATGCAGGGCTTGGTCCCAGGACCCTGGGATCATGACCTGAGCCGAAGGCAGAGGCTTTAACCCACTGAGCCTACCCAGGCGCCCCATAGGCTGATTATTTTTAAGAAACAAAGACTCAAGAAGTTTTTCTTTTTACCTCCCCCTAAACTGCCCAGAAACATTTAGATGGGGGTGCCTGCAACCAGAAAGAGGGCTATCACCAGAGAAAACTCTGTTTCATATCAGAAAGACTTGTCTGCATGGCATGACGAACATCGGCTCTTCCCATCTTCCTGTGAAATGTCTTCCTCTCCTCTGAAGTCCCAAACCGCTACCCTCTTCTCCCCATCTGCCCAGCTGCCTGTGGGTCTCATATTCTTATGGGGTCCCCCTCTGCATATGTGGTTACGTTTGTCTTTCTCCTATTAAACTCTCTCATGTCAACTCGATAAGACTGCCAGAAGAATCCAGCAGGGTAGAGGAAAAACTTTCCATCCCTGACAGTTGGCAGAGTTGGCAGGATTTACTTCCTTGTCTGGATACCGCTGGCTCCAAGGCTATTACAGCTGAGAGGCCCTGACACCTCTGACAAGTGCCAGAAGAAGGTAAGAATTCTTACCATGAGGGTTTCTCAGGTCTTTGCCTGTTAATGTCTCTGTTGGAAGCGAGCAAGATGAGAATCGCCTCCCTCTAAATTTAGTTTAGCAGGGTACAATATTTGTGAAAATAATTGCTTGGGTATAGCCACTGTGGTTAAAAAAGAAAAAAGTTGGTAATGAGTACTCCTGGACTTTTTTTTTTTTTTTTTTTGGTCCTATTCCTCCCAATGATGGTCACTGTTTTTCTTTGTCTCTGTCTTTTGTGTAGTTTGTTATAAAGAGGGAAAAGCATAGGGTGGAAGGCAGGCAAAGGCTCCCCAAGCCTGCTGCTCAAGCTGGCCTCACAGACAGGTGAGTTCATGGTCACCAGACCAGCATCTGTTGAAACAAACTTTGCTGTGAGTCCCCTGTTTAAAAACTGGATGAGGCTTTTCCTTTCCTCTCCTTCTACGTCCTGAGAACTTGGCTCTGTGACTAGTGAGAATATTCTCTCTGTTCTCTACCATCGGGAAGGTACACCGACGGGTGCACCTTGGTGGCCAGGGTTGAAAAGCCCGGGGTTTGGTGGCACAGAGTCACAAGCGGCACTCTACTTGTCCAGCCATGCCGGCTCTCTGGGAGCTTGCAATAAAGCGCCCCAGTCCTCAGAAAGCTTTTGTATCTTCTCCCTTATCTTCTCTGTTAGTGCTAGGAAAGTCTCATTTCAGTAGAACCTGCCTGGTGTCTGAGATTAGCAGGTTTGTGACTGGAGGCAGCTCACGTTCTTGCGGGAAACCAGGGACACTGTTTTCACTACACCATCCTTTCCGCCTGTGCAGTGAAGGCTTCTGCTTTCCTAGACAATCTCTGGGAGTGACCTGGCTGGATCTTGTGAAGGCTGCGTATTTTGCATTCTCTTTTGGGATGCTTTTTGCATCTTTGGCCAAGCCATAAAAAAGCTTATTAGTTGGAGTCGCTGTTGAAATTAATAGGTCCCACTTGTTGATGGCCAGAGGATGGATTTTTTGAATTGAAAACTTCTATATTTGAGAAACTTTGGAGAGCTCTCTTCCTAAACTATTGCCTTATTGGCACGTGTGGAAAAGACCAAAATAAAAAGTGGATACAAAGAATTAGCCTTAGAGATTCCTTTTTACAAGATGAGAGAACAGACATTAGAATAAAAATTAAAGCTCCGCATTCAATGTAAATTCCTCCTTCTTAAAACTGAAAGAATTAAGCATGTACACCTGCCCATTTTATGTCTCAAAACTGCTGTTCCAGAACCTGTAGGTACAAAAAAACAAACAAAAAAAAAATGCACAATCCTACTAAGCTTATTCTGTGTCCTGATAGCTTGGTGTGGCTTTCTCTCTGCCTGAAATCTACCGGCTCTTGGTTCTTTTGACTCTTGGGGAGTGGCTCTGGATCTTGAAAAGGTAGGATCCTTTGCATTCTCTTTGAATACATCTCTTGATGCATGAAGTTGTTCCGTATTGCCCAAATATTTATTATTTGTCCCAGCTAAATACTGACAAGATATTTAAAAGAATTTTTTGGAGGGGAGAAGGGGAAGCAGTTCTGTGGTTAAAAGTTGTTTGGAAGTTGGAAGCTGATATTCAAAGCCAGAGAGGATTTTCTAAGTTCTCTTCCCCAAAGCTGAAAGGAAACCATGTGCTCACAGGGCGTGAACCAAATGGAGATGATGTGTCTAGATGAGTGGATTGCCCTTTGATATATCATTTAGGCTGTAATTCTTTGGGGCGAGGGGGTGGGTGGGTGGTGATTGAGAGCAACTATTCTTTTTTTTTTTTTTTTAAAGATTTTATTTATTTATTTGACAGAGAGAAATCACAAGTAGGCAGAGAGGCAGGCAGAGAGAGAGGAGGAAGCAGGCTCCCTGCTGAGCAGAGAGCCCGTTGTGGGACTCGATCCCAGGACCCTGAGATCATGACCTGAGCCGAAGGCAGTGGCTTAACCCACTGAGCCACCCAGGTGCCCCGAGAGCAACTATTCTTATAAGTCTTTGCAAAACTAACAACGAAAACAAAAATGTAGCTCTAGAAGCAACCCAAAGTCCATTTAATGCTTTTCACTGATCTTAAGACTTCCTCTATTTATTTCAAAAGGCTTGTGAATTATGGACCTTAGGAAACCAAAGTTCTTCTTGGAGGAACTTTCATTCTTTCTCTGTCCCTTAAAGAGGTAAACCTTACTATATCTTTGAAACATAAACACCCCAGGAGGTATCTAAAATAATGCCCATATTCACCTAAAACTAAAGGGAAAAAAGAAAAGAGAAGTAAAGAAAGGAAAAAGAAAAGAAAGGAAAAGAAAAGAGAAAGAGGCCTTTTAAAAAATACATACTTCTGCACAGTTTCGGCAAGATCACTTGTCAAGGACAAGTACAAATTAGGCACAAATCAGGCATCTTCATTAATATGAATAGAAAAAAGCTTTAGCCATCTGAGTGGGTAAACGTCTAAACTAGTGAGTTTTCTGTTATTGTATCTGATTTGTTGCTAAATTTTTAAAATTAAAAGCTACAAGCTCTGTTTGCCTGTTTATGTATGTCAATGTATGTATAATACAGAAGTGGTATTTTTCTACCTCTGGATGGCACTGCCAAAATTAATTCATAAAAGAGCTCCATTTAATGATTGGCTTAATATGAAGTGCTTATAAATTAAGCATTTCTAAATCTCAGGAATATGAGAAATTAACCCAAATGTTTTTCAAGTTTATGTGATCTAGGGTATTTTCAGTTAAGTTTGCTGGCTTAATTAATACAGACATGCCTTCAGAGTTATCCACATTAAGTATAGTACTTGTATTCCACTAAAAGTCAAATGAATTCATGTTATTTTTGTTACAAAATTTGTCAGCAAAAAACCAACCAAACAACATACGAAAGAAAATCTTAAGATGACAGCTAAGTGCTTTAATATCTCATGAAATTTTCATGAGTAATTTAAGTATGATTGTTAAGAACAAAGGAATTAAGTCGAAGGGAGTGAAATAAGAGTTTTTAGGTGAACTTTTTTGCAATGACTGCTTTATGAAATGGTTACTTAGTTTCCCAAATCTCTTCGGTAACTTTCACCTTGAGAATTTTGCTAAGTTAAATGAAATGATGAGACTTCACTGACTGTCTAAATCATTTCCAAATAAAATAAAACACTGAAACATTAATTGCTAAACAAGTCTACGTTTACCTATTTTTGTCTTCCTGTTGCAGGGAAACTAACAACGTTTGGGTGTGTTAGCAAACACGTCTCATGCCACACTGGAAGACTGTATTACTGAAGAGGGGCATAGGCCTATGTTCTGTGCGGTCTCTGGGATGGTTTTCTTACATTGCAGGATGGGGCCTTCATTTCCTGGACAGTTTTTCATGTGGTTTAGGCTCTGCTTTCTCAGGTTGCTGGTCATGTTGGATCGGGATCCACCCTAATCATCTCATCAGAACATGATCCCATTGGCAAAGACTGACTTTCCATGTGAGGTCTTCACGCACAGGTCCCCAACTGTGTCCACCATGTGCCCTGAAGTGTCCAAACCCTGAAAATGATCAAGGGAGCCTGCCTGTGGGTTCAGAAAACCTGGCTCATGTGCTCAGTCTCACCACACCTCATGCCCTCATTTTTTCAGCACCTAGAGGTCCTCATCTGTGGCCTGAGAAGCCCTGAAGTGTTCATATCCTGGACCAATCTATGGGAGCCTGCCTGTGGGTTGGGAGGAGCTGGTTCATGTGCACTCTGTTTCTTACCACACCTGCCCTCTTGTTTCTAGCACCTCTGGGTCTTTTCCCAGGTGTATGGGAAAGAGAGGAAAACAGGAGAACAGTGACCAAGCACCTCTCCAGCACAAGGTAGGTGAGAGTTGGAGACTCAGCAGTGAAGAAAGTTACTCAACCCACTGTGATCTAGTCCCTTTGGGGTCACCAAAAAGATGTTACTGGGTGAACTGGGGAGTCCCCAGGCCCTGGGGCCTCAACCTAGCCAGACCCAAAGTAGTTGTGAAAGGTTCTAGATTTTCTCATGAGAAGGAATTCAAGGACAGGTATGCAGCAGAAGGATGAGTAACAGAAGCAGAAGTTTTCCTATTCTTTGACTTGGTTGTGTCTTTTGGCTCAAGACTCAGCAATAGGTAAACCCAGTTTTGCATAATATTAGTACTCACTAGAAATTAAGGTTTCTTTCTTTCTTTTCTTTTCTTTTCTTTTATCTCTACATCCAATGTGGGGCTCAAATTCATGGCCCCTAGATCAAGAGTCATAAGTTCTACCAACTGAGCCAGCCAGGAGCCCCTAGTAATTAAGTTTTCTAAGGATTAAGAATTCTAAGCTTCCTACAAGTTAAGAATTCTAATTAATATATATAATTAAAGCTACTAGAAATACTAAGGGAAACATCTTGAGAGAGGACTTTCCATCCATTTTGACCACAGTCTGTACATTCTAACTCATGAAGTTCTTTCCAGCTTAACTTTTAACTCAGGCAAAAGATCCCGCATGCAAAGTATCCTGTGATGGGAACTAAAAGTACCCCTCAAGCAATGATGACTGTCCTGATGCTATCAAGACCCAGTGTGATTGACCCTGAGACGGTAATGGATTTTACCTTCACTGCCCACCTGCATGTACCCACAAACCTTTGTCTGACATTTTCCTAAAATAAACCTAAAAGTATTTTCAGCACTTAGGAGACAGTCTTTGAGATGCTAGTCTGCTGTCTTCTTGATGCTGTCCTCACTAAAATAAATTCCTTTCTTGTTTTACCACCACTCATCTCTCTGCCTTTGGATTTAGTCAGTGGCAAGTGGCTGAATCTGGTCTGTTTGGGACCCTGGGAGCTAGGTGCTCTTGCATACTTGGGCCCTGATTACAATCTCTGTATGCAAGGAAAGTAAAATGTGTGTTGAGAAAAAAGGAAGTTGTAGGAGTTTGTGGTAAAGCAATCTTTGGAAAGGATTTTTTTTGCATTGTCAGGACTGACTAAGACTGGAATGAATTTAATTAAGTGAATGAATTTTAATATCAAGAGTCAGTTAGGTACAAAATTAAAATTTGGTTTTATCTCTGTTAAAAGGACAAACAATCTATTGGATTATTGGTATGTTCTTGATAATAGATTGCAAAGTGTTTTTCATTCCCCTTAATTTGCCTAGAAAACAAAAAATTCTGTGTTTTATCAACATAATGTCCTATGTGTCTTGTTGCCTTAATCTGGTCTTTTATTTACTGAAGAAAACTGAATTTTCTTAACATTAAAAGAGCTAAGTTTGCTAACAACTACGCAAACATCTCTATTTGCCTTTTAAAACTTTTATTGTCACTATCTTTAAGTAAACAATTAAGTATTGTTTCATAATGATCTGTGATCTGTTGGGGAGGAAGAATTTCTTATGTCCTTCAAAGTCCTTCTAGCTAGACTAAGAGTCACACTGACATGAGACAGATTAACAGGAGAAAATTAAATTTAATAGCATACATTTAGGAAACCCACACAGACATGAAAATTTCAAAGACAGGCAACATGATGCTTACATGAGTCATAGGGATGGGTAGGGGTCAGAGGATACAAAGGGGGAAGGAGACCATTAGCAGCAAGGTAAGAGGAGGTGTTTAGAAAGCAACACTTGCCCTATTATGCAGATAAATTTCTGAGGTAAAGAAGAACTTTTGTTAATGGTACTTTTGCTGATACAAGGAGGAAGTTGAGGGGGGAGATAAAGAGCTTTTCCTGAATCTGCTGGTTTTGACTGCTTTTAACTTGAAATAATGTCTATGCCAAAGGAGTCAATCTTGGGGTGGCCTGCCCTTGGTCTTAATTCCTATTTAATATAATATTCAAACTTTTGGATACTGTTGACAAACTTTCCAGAATTTGAATTCTAAATTAAGTCTTTTTGACTTAAAAATAACTTTGAGATATGAGATATTCTGTCCCTGGAATGTCTAAAAAGATTTGTTTTCTCTCTCTTTATAAAAGAGAGCAATAAACCTAATTAGGCTTGTTTGTTATGTTAAATTACATGAGAAGCATTTTCAAATATGGGATGATAAACCTTCTTAGATTATATTCTAAGGTCAATATTATTAATATAAGTATTCTAGAAATTATATAAAAATTTTAAAATTCTGATATGTCCTGGTATAATGTTATTAGTCATAATTCTAGTTATTATCTTAAAATGTTTTTGTGTCACAGAAATAACCAAATTTCCTTGTCAATTTTACTTTAATAAACTCTAATTAGACCTTTAACCAAGCCACTTTTAAGTCTTTTATCATTTATAGAACTTCTTCTTTTACTCAGATGCTTTTACAAAAGTGTTCCCGCTAAAATGCTTTATTTTCAAGGTGATTCATAGAGTTCACTACTCAACCAATGGAGCCACCCAGGAACCCCGAAAATGTTTTAAACCAGACCTGTAGAAATCTTGACTGGCTAACTTCAGATCTCAGAAATAAGTTTAGAATTTGCTTCAAATATCAACCATTGTTTTGTTCTGTGGTTCCCAGAGAAATGCCTCTTATTAAGTACTTGATTGCTTGCATAATATAAGCCTAACTTTGACAGCCCATTTATATCAACACTTCCTGAAACAAGTTTTACTAAATGACCTATCTTCAGTCTCAGGGCTGAGACCGGTTCAGTGAGATGGAACAATCTAACCAACTCGAATTCTGGACTGTGAAACTTCTTGGGTAGCATATTTACCTCATTTGCCTGACTGCAAAGTGAGGCAGTGAGTCTCATATCCTTATGGGGGCCCCTGTATGTACATAACTAAATATTTTCCCCCATGTAATCTGTCTCATGTCAGTTTGATTATTAGACCAGTCAGAAGAAACTAGAAGGGTAAAGAAAAGTGTTTCCTCCCCAACAGTATCAGTATTTGCATTTGTCTGTATTTATATGTGACATCACTTGATACTATGAAACTCTTACTGGTTAAATTTTATTGTATTACTATACTGCTAAATAAAAAGAATTCAAGGATACATACTACCTAAAATCTGTAGTGTGGGGGGGTTTATCCGAATTGCTAAAACTTTGCTACTCAAAGTGTCATCCATGGATCAGCCGCACTGGCACCAACTTAGGAGCTTCTAGAAATAGAGAATCTCAAGCCTCAATCCCAAACCCATTGAATCAGGATCTGTATCCTTATGACTCTCCACTTTGAGTAACAGTGCTCTAAAAGATTTACAACTTAGCCTGTGGGATCACTTTGTGAACTGTAGCAGTAGTTCACTAAAGCTGAGGAAAGAAACAATAGTTCTGATCAAGGCACAGAAGGGAATGATAGTTCCAGAAGGAATGAACTCTGCTTCACTGGCTGACTTTTGCTTTTATTTTTTTAATTTTTATTATTTTTTAAAGATTTTTATTTATTTGAGAGAGAGAGAGAGAGAGAGAGAGTGAGAGAGCGCATGAGAGGAAAGAGGCCAGTGGGAGAAGCAGACTCCCTGCCAAGCAGGGAGCCCGATGCGGAACTCGATCCCGGGACTCCAGGATCATGACCTGAGCCAAAGAACTGAGCCACACAGGTGCCCCTGACTTTTGTTTTTAAAGAAAGACTGTTGGTTTTGAAGTTAGTCAGTGTTTTAACTAAGTATAACTCATGCTGTGTTACTGTCAAGAGTTAACACCACAGAACCATTCAGAATTTGAATCAGGACAGGACAGTATCTATCCCTTGTCTGCCTGGAAAGTGTTTGGAATTTGTGTTAAGAGTGCTTTCTAATTTTCACAAAGGATTCTAACTGATGTTTAATATTCACTTATTATAGGATTTTTTTTTTTTTTTTTTTACGAAGTTGGCACATTAGTCAGTTGCTATTAAAAAGAACAACTCGGAGCCTTTCTATACATTCTTGAGATTCTCAGAGGTTCAAAATCTGCAGCTCGGTCCCTGGCTTCTTACTCCTTTTTCCTGGCAACAACCGGAGGGAAGAATTAAAATGATAGCAGACTCTTGCCTGAAAAGCCGAGTGACAAAAAATCCCGGTTCCCTACAGTGGACATATGATTAGCAATGAAAAGAATAAGTGGTCTGATCTGTCATCCTTGAATTAATCAATTGAATAAGCATTTATTCAGTGTCTGTAGGTGCCAGTGTGGGGCCAGTGCTGGGGCTCAAAGACGAATAACACCAGATTCCTGCCTTCAGTGAGATTATGTGACTTTGTTTTATCTATGACAGATCTCTTCCTGGCCTATCGAAAAACCGGGAATTCTCGCTTTCTTTTTAATCAACTTACTTTGTGCTCTAGGTCAATGGGAGAATCAATGGCAATGAGAAAGTCTTGTTCCTTTTCATCTGTAAAATTAAACCTCCTTCCCAAAATGTCCTTAGTCACTGATCCTCGTCAGTGAGGATAATCTTTCCTTCCCTCTGAGCCGGTTGTTTTTATTCTGTGGGCCTCTGGAGCAGAAAGAAAAATCATTTTCAAAGCTTTCTCTTCTGTTGAATGTGTCTTGCACGTTGGTGCTAAACAGGCAATAAATCATAATAAATGGAAATCGTCGCCCATGGCATGATCTGATTGAGTCGTTTAAACAATCACTTTGTGTTGACAAAGGGTACAGTGATTATGCCAGAGGAATTCAAAGGTGCTTGGAACAAATGAACTGGAGAAATTGCTTAAAAAATGTAGGGGTTTTCTTCCAGGGCAACAGGCTTCCTTCATTCCAGCTCAGCCTTGAAGTCTGCAGACCCCAACAGATGAGTAATTAAGACGCTGTTAATTCTTCAGCCTTACTTTCTGTGGAGGGGGTCCACCCCGCATAGACACCTCCTGAGACTTTGCCTTCTCAGTATGCGGTTTGGAGACATGAACCTCCCAGCGACCTGCTAATACCATTCAGCAGGTTGGGAGATTAGTCCTCACGTTAATATGTGGGTAGAGTCATTTAGAGGGCAGCTCCCAGCGCACATGCAGCTGTTCTCATACAGACATTAGACTTCAGCAAGGAAGTCATTATTTGTTAATAAAGTCCGCGCAAATGGGCTGCTTTGGTCGGTACATTCCCCAGATGTCCAATTGCTGTTCTTGGGGGCAGCCCTCCAGGGCTTGTGGGTAAGAGCTATTTTGGCATATATTTTCCAAAAGAAAGTGCGGGATGGTAAATGACTTCTTTTGGGTCACCTTGCAAATCAGGGAGTTGGGAGAGAGTAATTTTAGACTTTTCCCACGCTGCTCTCGGGTAGAGCAGCTCAGGTCAAGCCCAGCGCCAGGCACCGGCTGGAGGAAGGACGGACGAGCAGCCCTTGGGGGCCTCCTGTGGGGCTGCAGCCTCTTCCTCTTTGTGCTGGTGGACCCCGCCCTGGCCGGAAGGGGACTCCCCATTCACCCTTTCCTTAGTTTGCCTTGGGGTGGGGGCCAAGGTCACACTACATATGTTCAGACGGCGGTCCCTAGACTGGGAATGAAGGGATCCTCCTCAGCCTGCGCTTGGAGCAGACGTAGAGAAGCCTGTCTCAACCCTGAATGCGGGATAGAATCCTTTGTGCGGAGGCAACCGGCCCAGTCACCTCCGACTCCAGCAACAGGGCCCAGATGCTGGTTCTTTATGATGCGTGGCTGGTCGTTCCCCTGTGTGGGCAGGGCAAAGACCCAGAGCCTTCGAAACAGCTGTGCCTGGAACTGTTAACTGGAAAGAGGAATCCCACTACACTGTTCATCAGGGAAGTCCAAGCGCTCTTCAGATTTGCCTATTGCTACAACACTTTCTGCTCATTACGGTTGAACTGAGGAATGATCAGTGATTTGCACTGAAATAAACAACTTACCCCCTAAGAGGCTGATTGGGAAGTGTTACTCCTTTGAGAGGTCTTTCGGTAGGTCATGCATCTAAGAATACTAGATAATTCCAGAGGAGCCTCAAGATACGCATGCTGCTGCCACTGTGCCCAATGCAGGGGGTGAGCAGTCCAGAAGAAAGCTCCTTGTCCTTCTGTACACCAGCTCTACCAGCTGCTTTGCTGAGCGCCCGTGGTGTGTTGCTGGGGGAGACAGACGCATAACTCCGGTTTCTTCTGTGTGAGCACGTGCACGTCTCATCTGAAGCCTGCAGGCTTTAACGTGAGCCCTTGCGTAAAGAAAAATCTACCAACGCCGCTCACAGAGGGCCAGCTGCCTGTGACTGCAGCTCGAGGCTCAGACACGAAACGGGAGGCCTCTGGAGGCTCCCCAGGCTAAGAGCACTTAGATAACAAAATGCAAAACCCAGGGATGCCTGGGTGGCTCAGTTGGTTAAGCAGCTGCCTTCGGCTCAGGTCATGATCCCAGCGTCCTGGAATCAAGTCCCACATCGGGCTCCTTGCTCGGCAGGGAGCCTGCTTCTCCCTCTGCCTCTGTCTGCCATTCTGTCTGCCTGTGCTCGCTCTCTCTCCCTCTCTCTCTCTGATAAATAAATAAAATCTTAAAAAGAAAATGCAAAACCCAGGACGGGCACTCTCCAAATTGAGATACAAATTTGGCTGAGTGAGACACATAATAGGAAAGTCGTGAGGCCAGGGGCTCCACAACGGCCGGCCGGCCAGCCTGCTACAGAGCTGCCCAGAACGCTTCCAACAAGTTGGAAACTCAGTGCTTTGCATCCCAGATGACGGAGGTCAGAATCTGCCAGACTCCAAGCAGCCTGAGCCTCTGAGGATTTCCTACCGTGGGGCTTCTGTGTAAGCCTCCCCGTCCTAAACCCCTCACAGAGCCCTCTCCTCACGGTGAATCCTAGGCCTCCCTGGGAACACAGGGACCCGCAGCATCTGGGGCTGGTCAGGAAGGAGGCCTGGGGAGGCAGAGCCGCTTTCTTTACTGTTTGAAAAGGCTGGAGGATGATTCCATTAACGTGGAATCAAGACATCTGCGAGTATAGGAGATATGGGTCCTGAATGGCTTCTTCTGATTTCAGATCTGTAGTTTTATTTCCTTTCTTTATCCATTCTTCCTTTGTTAAGGTCATTGAAGAGTTCTGCTCTAGACCCCAAAGAGTCAGGGGCCTGGGGCCTTTGTTCAGGTTCCCAGCGGTTGAGGAATACAGTGTTTGGCTACGTTTGCACACTTTGATAAATTACCCAAAGAGGAACAACACGATAGTTTTATAGTGCTAAAATGGCAGTTCTTTCCCAGGCTGGCAAACATTTTAGGCCCTGAGCCAGTGGGGATTGGCAACTGCTTTGTAAGATAGTATTCTCTAGAATGGCTTAGAGCCTGGTTGAATTCTGGGAGTCTCCGGAGAGTTACACGCTGATCAAGAGGGCATGAACTCCTCTGGGCTGATGTAGTACAGGCTTTCAACGTCTGGGCTGTTGAATCAAACTGCCTTGGTTCCGGTCTCTGTTTCTCCTCCCTGATCAAGGCCACCCAGCACTCTCTAGGACTTGGTTTTCTTATTAATAAAATAAGAGTAACTGTAGTGGTTACATCATAGAGCCATTATGAGGTCTGAGGGAGCTCAAGAGCTTCAGCCCTCCACTGCAGTGCCTGGCACACAGTCGACAGGAACTACATGCCAAATGAAGTAAATGCTGTTTTGTCACTGGTTGACCAAAGAAGACGCCGTCTCCTCGAGGCTCTCTGGAGGCCTCAAATTCAATGGACTCTCCTGGAATTACTCTGAATGAGTCAGTTTCATCCAGATCCAGATCTGGAGATTCCAAAATGCAGCTGACTGATGCAACTGTCCCACTACACAGATCCAGGAATTCATCAAGACATGAGCATATACAATGTACAGGAATGTGCCAGCGTCCCCTTAAACAAGCTGATGCAAGCCTTGGAATCAGGTCAGCAGGGCACAGTATGACGGAAAGAGCGTGATCCTCTGGAGCCAGATGATGGGTCATGTACTTTGTCGATTGCTTGCTAGCTGTGTGACCCTAGGCAAACTAACTTCTCTGGGCCTCATTTTTCATAACTTCAATACACACTACTTCCCTTGTTTTCTTCACCAAGCTGCCTTGTATGAACAAACTAGATAAAGACACTACACAAATATAGACTGGGATATTACTTTGCTGTCCTATATTACCTGCCAAGAACTCTTTTGACTTTTTTGTTTGTTTTGTTTTTGACTGCCTTTTAGGCACTAAAATTGATACAAGAGGCTTTGGACATCCCCATGTGAGCTGGATGGACCCTAATTTTTCTGCGTGTGGCAAGTGAAGTGTGTGATGGGGACAATCTCTGTGGGAAGTGTGGACTCTGAGCTTCATATCAGCCGTAAAGATCAAGAGAAAGTGGCCCTGGAAACTTAAGTTTTAGATTAATTTTTGGAAATACTGCTACTCTCTTGACCTCTGGGAGTGGAAAGGATTGGCCAAAATCTCTGTTTATATTGACTTGAAATGACTGACAAAACTGGATTAGGGTTTTAGGTTCAGAGTCCCAGAGGATGCACCCCAGGACCTTCCTCTTTTTTAGCATTTAAGCCTGAGTAGGTCAAGAAAGTCAAAGCCATTTTAATGGATGTGCAGCAATGTCTTCACGGTCAACTTCTCACAATGTTTGTTTACGAATGAGTGAAGGCCATTCAGTCTTGCACTTTATTTTTGGTAATGTCTTTCCCTAGGACACAGGAATCCCCAATTTACTGAGAGGAAATAATTATAAACTTTAAGAGGTGTCAGTTTCAGTTTCAAAAACCTAAAAACTGAGAAATGATGTCCTTTTTTTGGTATAACAATTAATTTTACTAAGTTTGATTTTTGCCAGACTCTAAACTGAGAAACGATGTCCTTTTGGTATAACAATTAATTTTACTAAGTTTGATTTTTGCCAGACTCTAACCAAAAGAAAAAAAAAAAAAAAAAAAAAAAAAAAAAAAGGCAATGAATGGATCAGGTCAACCACTTGGGTATAAATCTTATCTCTTTCAAGTTCAAGTTCAATCTCTTAGCTCTTTCATCTTCCCAGGGTAGCCTGATTAAAGGTAAAGGGGAAGAAAAAAAGGGTAATTTGTATCTTAACTTGTACTTCTATCTTGAGGAGAATATCTTTATTTCATAATTTTATAAGAAATATTCATGAAAATCATGCAATTTCTTCACTCCACCCCCAAACTTACAGTACTATTAATATTCTCTTTTCAGGATCCAGAGTTCCCAGGGCATTCTCTCTCTTTTTAAGATTGTCATCAGTTATTTCTAAGTGGAAATATTGTCGCTTTAAGTAGGTATGTCTGTGTTTATGAGTGCCCGTGTACACACGTGTGTGTGGTGTGGTGTGTGTGTGTGTGTGTGTGTTGTGTGTAGGGCTAGAATAGAGATGTTTTCTTTCTCTCCCAACATAGCCATGAGGAAAACAGGTCAGCTGCTATCACTGTCAATCCAGGGACAGAATGACACACATGTAAGAGCCACCCACGATGACATTAGCATATCCTCAGATCTCAGCTTCACCTTTTGCTGAATATTAGTGAACTGCTCAATCTTAATGCAGACTTTCAGTATAGTTTTTTATTCTTGTCTTATTTTCGCATGGGAGTATAGAAGACTGGTCGGTTTGGCAATTCTAGACTAAGGCACATTTCTCATTTGACACATGCATTTGCGGAGACTATCAGATGATAGGCAACAGGACACAGAGGTCAACAAGACAACATCAGTGCCCTTGTGGAACTAACTTACCTTTTGAGGAGGATAGTGTTTGGCTAATGGAGGCTCCCACTGAGAGACAGAGTCAGAGAATCAGTGGCAAAGTCAACGTCATTCAAAGGACCTTAGTGTCTTCATTTGCATAAGGTGGGAATAAAGGTCAAAAGTGAATGGAAACTCAGGACTCAAGAGAAGTCATTTGAGGGAAGCCGGCCTCAGAAGCTTGAGAATGCATTTAAGTAACGAAGACAGAGGAATACAGGACAGCAACAACTGTCTAATGACCTCTGGTGGCGGAGCAGCAGGAAGTCGTCCAAGTCTCTAGTTCCTCTCTTTCCTCCTCCGTTCGTTCCATAAACGCTGAGTGGCGTGTTCGCATCTCTAAGACAGAGCAATGGCTGGCCATTGGGAATATGAAAATGAATTTCAAAACTGCTCTGACTTTGTGCAGCTCATATTCTAATAAAGTGCACCTAAGTAAATATGATACAATTTGTTAAGTACTTTAATAGAGTTATATACTGACCGACATAGAAAGTTCCTTCACACTTATTTTTGAGAGAAAATACCTGAATAATGATGACATTTTCATGAGCCTTTTCAGTTCTAGTCAACAACGTAATGCTTAAGCGTGCGTGTGAGACAAAGCCTCCTTGCCTCCCTCTGACACGGAGATTTCCTTTCATCAGAGTCCATGTCATTCACAACTCTGAGCAGTTCTCTTGGTAAAGACACGAATTCAGAGGAGACAAGAAGGCGGAGAAGTAGGAGGAGGCGCTGTTTCAACCTGTCCCCTAAAGTGAGCCTGTTACTTACCAAAGAACTCTGATTACCCATGAAATCTGCCTGAGATTAGAATTATACACTTCTGGATCTCTATGGGGGCAGAAGACGCCAGTGGACAGGTAAGGTGGAGTGGGAACACTAGACTGATATTGGAAGACAAACAAAAGGGGGAGGGAGCCACTAGAGGCGAGCCATTGGGAAGTAATACCCCAATACAAGAGTACCCTGTGATTGGGGACCAGCATTAACTTGGGAGTCTGGTTGAAAGCACTCAAAAAGATCAAAAGATTTAAGGGGAAATTGGTAAAAGACACAGATTCAAGTGGGAACATGTTTTAGCTTTCAAATTAATAACAGTAGATGAATTAGAAATGATTTAACTTTTCAACATCACTTGACCTTCCTGCTTTACCATTTCGCTGACCAGTTTCCCTTAAGATACACGCCAGTTTGAGGTTTCTATGAAAGGAAAGAGCTCTAGTAGTGTCATATGCTTATTTCTCAATCTGTTTCCCCTTTTCTGCTAACTTTAATATATCAACCAGTGTGTGAGGGGAAAACTCAATTGCCTTCTTGGCAGCTACAGAGCTAGTTCACCCTTGGCTACTGTGTAAGTTTTTTTGGCTCAAAAGCTTTCCAGGGCTAGATCAAAGGATAGTGGGTTTTTTTGTTTGTTTGTTTTTGTTTTTTGGTAATGGATGCATTTTGGCTTAACTCTGAAACAAGCTGGCTTTTCCTATAACTGAAAATGTTTGTGACTATGGCAACACTCTTATTAGCCACAAGGGAGTACTCATTTGTTGGTGAAAGGACAACCTCTTGTCTTTGCTTTCGTGCTTTGCTTTCAGGCAAGCAGCAGACCCCTCTAGGTATATTGCGAGTGCTTTGCAGCCTTATCCCAAGGAACTTAGAATCTAGATGGGAGATGTGTCTTCTCCACTCCTTCCTCCTCAGCTCTCCATCCCAGCAGCCCCTCTAGACTAAGTTCTCATCCATGAGCCTTATGACACTCACTCTATTGGACACTTGGCAGCTTTGTATCCTTCCTGTGAACTCAGCCAAGGTCAAGACCCCAGACATGGCAGAACCTGAAGGGTGAGCACACCGCTTAAAAACTGAGGAGCTGGGAACTTAATACCAAAGGAGGGCATCCCACATTCTCTGGGTCCTAACGGGCCAGAAATAGGAGTGGCTCGTATCAGGCCGAGTGAAGACGCTACTCAGACGGTGTGAGCCATCCGGGGTGGAGGTGGTGGTGGGGGGCTGTTGGTCATCCAATTTGAATCGCCTTCAACAGGGCTCCTGTGGGCTAAAGATTGTGACCGTGGAATGGAATTAGCGGACAGCTTCATTGGACGTTCAATCTCTGCCTTACAAGCTGAACCATGGCCAAGTCATGGGGAGCTCTGAGGGTGTTGCTTCTAATCAACTTCCTCTACTAAATCACTCATGATAGCTCCAGCAGGAACAAAATTAGCTATGGACTGACTGCACGAGCTACTGTTACCCTTATTCGCTGAGCAGGAAAGAAGTAAATCAAAAGCTATAATTAAAAAAGATAATGATTTTTAAATTAGTTTTTATTAATAGAATTAAGCCATATTAAGTCTTGAGATGGTATCATAAATATGCTAGTAAAATGTTCTTCCCAAATGAAAACATATATAGGCTGAGTAATTTAAGAGTCATATATTGCATGTTGGTTTATAACATTAAATATTAAATATATTAACTGGCAATATAAAGTCGCTGAAGGACATTTTGCACGACTAGCTATGTAACCAGGTAACTGCTTATCAGTTCAGTCTTTATATAACATAGAAGCTAAACCCCTGTTGATGTTAAATTGCCATAGGGACCAGTCTATTTCTTACGAGGAACCGCACAATGATGGGGGGGTTCTGTGCTCTCTGTGGGTCACCGTACTAGGAAAGGGAGAAGGATTGGAGCAGGGTGATTTAGATTATCAATAGATAATAAATTCTCCTGTGTGAAGGCTATTAAAAGGGGAGGGGGCAGTCGAATCTTCTTTCTTGGAGACCTATCTGTCTAGCTCAGCTGTCTAGGGAAGCTCTGGTGTGGAACTGCCTGAGGAGAAGAAAATGAACAGGATTAGCTCCTGGTGAGCCTCTAATTGCACCAGGCGAGATTCTGCACCACAGCACGCTGCCTTTGAGAAGGCTGCTGAGGCTTCTTCGATTCTCTAATGGTGAACGCATCACTGGCTCTAAACCTACTGTGATCTTCACTCCCGGCTTCTTCTCTCTGCCAGTCGGCCCCTGGGGAGCCAGCCTCCCCCAAAGTCCTTTCAGAAGGGAACTAGCAGTTCCTTGTGTCTGCGCCCACCCTTCCTCCACCACACTCCTGCCCAGGCTGAGGCCCTTGTTTCTGCCCATCTACAACATGGCGCTGGTGCCCACATTGTTGTACCCTCCCCCTGCCCTGTTGTCTCCATTGTGCTGGGCCTCAACAACCTCCATTGTGCTGACCTCCCTCGTGCCATTTCTCTGGCCTACACCTAACATTACAGTCAAAATGCCTTCCTTGCTTTAACCCTCAGGCCCTCACGTGCATTGAGTTTGCTCTGATTGGATTGGCCCCATGGCTTCTCTGCCTCCCGAAAACCTGACTATAGCTCAAGGCTCTGTTCAAATGCCAGCACATTCTTAAAGATCTTCCTTGAGAGGCTCGCAAACGATGCACTTTGTGCATCTCTTCTGAGCACATGTTGGCTGTTATTTACTTATGGAGAGATTCATAGGGCTTGTCTACTGATGACAACCACTGTTTGTTTATTCATCTTTCTGTTCCTTGAAGTCCTAAGGGAAGTGCCTTGCACTGAAAACTTTGCTGACTCAAGGAGGGAATCAACTCAAAATAAACAAACAAACAAGGTCTTGCCCGGCTGGTATTTTGAAATGATGGCTCGGAACTTAAATGGATATTCTGATGTCCTCACTGGCAAAGTGAGGACATCACTTATATGCACTAATATGCAGGAAATATTAAATTGGGGGATTGTTTTGCTTTTTATGCTTTGGAGAAGTGCACTTCAGGAAGAAGCGTGGGTGGAGAAAATAGTGATCCCCAGAAGTTTCCTAAAATTCCTTGTGCAAATAATTTGTATTCTCATATATGCATAAACCTGTAGCAGGTTATACAGATGAAATGTGTCAGCTGAAATCACTCTCATTTTCTTCCTCCCTATTCTACAGATTCATTTAAAATATTTTTTTCTGAATTACTAAAATAGCATATTAATCAGAGATAATTTGGATAATAGGTAAGAGTGTATTATCTGAGTGGTAGTCCTCATTTTTTTCAGAAAAAAAATTACTATTAAAAATTTGGATTTCCCGGGGTGCCTGGGTGGCTCAGTGGGTTAAGGCCTCTGCCTTCAGCTTAGGTAGTGATCCCGGGGTCCTGGGATTAAGCCCCGCATCGGGCTCTCTGCTCAGCAGGGTGCCTGCTTCCTCCTCTCTCTCTCTCTCTGCCTCTCTGCTTACTTGTGATCTCTGTCAAATAAATAAATAAAATCTTGAAAAAAATTTTTTGGATTTCCCTCCAGTGTTTTTTCTTTCTTTCTTTCTATAACATTTCTCCTCTCTGCACTTATATTCATGTAAATTGGATTTTCATCCCACACTATTTTGGGGTCAGGAGAATGCCTTGTCCCAGGGCCTCCCTCGATCCCAGGATGGGTCTCAAACATAAATCGTTCTGTTGACTTCTGTTCTTAGTTTCAAGGCATCCCAAGGAATTTCCAGTGACTGTAAAGAAAGCTGGGACATTTTCCAAACAAAATGGCTTCAAAATGAAAGTTGAGTTTATTCTCTCCTCTCTACATCAAACTTACGACATATTGCCTTGTTTAAAGGACAAGACATGTGAAGGAGACACTGTGAAATGGAAGAGGAGATGTAATCTCCTGACTACCACATCACCAGTGCCATCAGTGAAGTATTTCTCCCTGGAAATGGTCATTACAAACTGCAAACAAGCGTGAAGATGACGAACGAGAGGAGCTTCAGGTCGTCTGTGGCTCGGGGCACATAGGGCTAAGGCCCACGGCTGAAGTTTTCTCCTTCTAGACGTTTCACCTAATGCTCACACCTTGGCCAATGTATGTTCCGATGCTCAGCCATTCCTGCTTGACGGAAATCCTCTCTGGGCCCCTTTTCCACTGCAGGTCATGGCCGAGGGCTCTGTACTTGCTCCTGCAATCTGCTCTGGCCCGTAACAAATGTTTGCAGACAGAATTGCAATTCCGTGATGTTTTAGGGGCTTGTGGTAAAGCACCTAACAGCCTTTAATGCCTCCTCTCTGCCCCTCCCGTGCTGTGGATGTCGGGGGGGGGGGGGGATCTATTTGAATTTGATAAGCAAAACCCATCCATTCCAAGGATACAGTTTGCCAGACTCTGCCAGATGACGTGGTCTAATAATAAACTTGGCGGAGCAAAGCCATCAGTGCGATGTTTCTTTTAAAACATTGCAGGATGTCTCCGTGTTTTCTTATTTAGTTCAGAAGAAGAAAATGAGAACTCCATGCATTCAGGGTCTCACTGAACATCGATGTACTTCAGAATTTATATCTGCAATTTTCCACACATTTGTGCTCTTGGCAATGAGACGCTCACTCTAAGATCTTATGGTCTTTGGGCCTATGAAATATGCCACTATTCCTCTTTTCAAACACCATTTTATACATTGAGACTGATAATGAAGGCTGTATGATACCTACTTAAAAGGTTAATAAATCTTCCACAATGGAAAAAATTCTTTCTATTGCCAGATGTAAGTTATCTAGATTTTCCACTTTTCCCATCTTAAGAAGTTTCTTCAATTCTCTCTTTGCTGGCTATTACGTATGAAGTGAGCGCTACAGCTCTGTTTGTACAACACATTTTCATACTCAGTTTTGTCCTTGAATAGTTTCCGCCCTCCAGCTAGAAACCTGTCTGAACCTTAGGGATCTCATATTTAAATTGTCTGATGCTTTTATATATTTTTTTAAATTTTTTATTTATTCATTTGACAGACAGAACACAAGTAGGCAGAGAGGCAGGCAGACAGTGATGGGGGGAAGCAGGTTCCCTGCTGAGCAGAGAGCCTGATGCGGGGCTCCATCCCAGGACCCTGAGATCATGAGCTGAGCTGAAGGCAGAGGCTTAGCCCGCTGAGCCACCCAGGCGCCCGGCTGACGGTTTTAGCTCAGTGTTACTGAACAGTATTCTGATTCATTTAGTCTCTTTTTTTCTGCCCAAGAGGCTGTCTTCCTGCTGAAAACCTGAGGATGGCTATTCAAAGTGAAGGTCGAATATAAAGGAATATTCTCAGTTCATCCAAGGTGGTCACACAAGACAAGGCAGCTCTTTCCTAAAGTGCCAAGGCTGTCTGCTTTGGATAGCAACTGAATGACACAGGAGGGTTTTCCATAGACTTCTGCTCCTCAGCTGGAAATACTTTTGAGATGAACGCAGAGATAGCAAGGAAATTGAAATGTTTGTTTCTACATTAGGCTTGTATGTTGGTGTGATCAGAAGTTCCTTTTGTGGGCTCCTGGGCGGCTCAGTCAGTTAAACGTCTGTCTTTGGCTCAGGTCATGATCTCAGGCTCCTGGGATTGAGCCCCGCACAGGGCTCCCTGCTCAGTGGAGAGTCTGGTTCTCCTGTCCACTCTGCCCCATCCTACTGCTCTCTCTCTCTCCCTGTTTCAAATAAACAAATAAAATCTAAAAAAAAAAAAAAAGAGAGAGAGAGAGAGAGAGAGAAATTCCTTTTGTGTCTTAGATTTCCAGGTTACAATGTGGAGCTGCTTCTCCTGTGTTACGATCTGTCTTGACTGGATTCTCAGAGCCTTAGCTGAAAACATCACCTCATACGACTCTCAGTGAAACGGCACAAATGTAAAGATGAGGCACGATTACCAGGATGAGGGACAATTAGTTCACATGGGCTCTGCCACTTTCCTCCCATATGACCAACTCAGCCCATTGCTCAAGTGGCAACACTCAAGCTAACAGAAATGAGCCTCAAGATCCTGCTTTGCCGGGTGATACCTCTGAAGCCACAAGCCGATGGCTTCCCATGATGGCCCAGCCCCGTGCTGAACACCAGCCTGCTGTGTGTTTGTGGGCAAGTCAGTGGTTAGCGGCTATTGGTCGGCGCTGCTATGGGCAGATGAAACCTGCCCAGCACCCATTCTTGAAGCATCCCAAAGGGTCTCATTGCCCAGAACACTTTAGGAGAAAACCATGGTAAGGAATGTCGGTGGTGCCATGGGGCTTGGGCCTCTTCCTGACTAATTGTTCTTCCCTGGAGAAACACAGTATACACAGAGGCAGGGGCTTCTGAGTTATCTGAGCAGGTCTATGATTTTTTAAACTGTCAAGAGACTGTTAAGAGATTGCACACAGCCTTCTGTTTCTTTGAGAAATATTGTGAGTGCTGTTTAAAAACAAATTAAACAAAATGGAAGGGACAATAGAAGTAAAACACACTGTCCATCCTAACAAATATGATGCAATTGTTATTCTGTACTCCCCCAGTTTGGAAGGGAGTCCTCCTATGCTTAAGCTGGAGGGGTGGTCACACATGTCACCATGTTATAAACGAGCTGGGGGGGGTGGTGGTGCTGGAGCAGAGGCCACGGCATTTTGTCTGGTGTGTGGGACAGCCTGGCCTTCCCCTGCAGTGCTGACTCTCGACTCTGGCCACTCTTAAGTGGATCGTACTGCCTTTGCTAGGGATCATGCTTGGCTACTGGAAAAGATACTTAAATAACAATTTTACTTCTTCACTCAAGGGTGGGTCCCAAAACTGACTCGCCTGACTTTGTCCATCTTTCCATGAGACTGTAGATACTGACCCAGTGGTTTTGTTTTCAAAGGTTTTCCTAATGAAATAATCAAAGACAGAGGGGATGGTATAGCTAGAAGGGTGGGGTTTTTTTTTTTTTGTAGTATTTTTTCATAATAGTGGAAAAAGTACAAAAATAAGAAAAGTCGAAAGAGGGGATTCATTAAGTGATAAATCTATACAACAACGTACGAGGCAGTCATGAAAAACATACAGAAGGATATTTAATTTCCCTAGTAGTCTAAAAATATTGTCAAATGAAAAAAAAGTAAGTTTCAAAATTAAATGGTTACATTTTCAAAAGAGAGGAAGAGTTCTCTTCTTGACTATTTTTGTTTTTGAGGTATTCTGTAATATGTATTAATTTGTTAAACTCAGTAAAAGTTGTCTCAAGAAGAGCTCCCAGGAGGGCGTCACCTGAGAACCAATGCAGCTGCAGAAAGTCTGGAGGAACACTACCAAAACTGAGAGTTAAGGTACATTCTCTCTTAATTCCTGCTCTAGGAGCTCATTCCAGAACTTTAGCCCTTCAGACAGCTCTCTCTTGAGCAGCTGATGAGGAGACCCTTAATATAGAACATGTCCCAGGCTTGCGGCCTCCTCTGACTGCTCAGGTTACTGGGGGAGGGGACCCTTTCCTTGTCACGTTGGCCTTCAAAGGGGGTGGGGACCCATGAACACCGACAGGAACTGGCCAGGGGAATATGGATCTATTTGGAGATCCAAGAGTGAGGCGAAGACCCCTACATGCTTTCTCTCAGGAGGAGTCCACTAACCAGGAATTCAGGAAAACAGAAACAGTCCTTCCTGTGTTTTCTCCTCTTGGGTTGTGGCAGGACCTGATGTCTAAGACTGTTCTCCCTCGCTCTCCTGGGCTACCTCCCCCACACTGTGCGCCCTTTCCTTGTTTCCAAGTGGAGGCATTTTCTGTGGTGGGTGGATTGCAGAAACATCAGATGGAGAAGAATGATGAAAAGGCTAAGTCAGAAAAAAATTTCAGCTGAAAATTGTTTACTCTTTGCTAGGAAATAGAGGTGGAAATAATTGACCGGATTTTGTGGCCTTCTGTTCAGTAGTCCAAACTGAACTTGGAGCTTGCTGTGAGGTATTAAAGGCTTAGTTCTAGCTTTGTGATTTTCAAGCTCGCTCCTACTCCCACGAGATCTACCTCAGAATCGGCTGGATCCAGCACCACTTTCTTTGATGAACTGAATTTATGTCGTATCTTCTCCTAAATGGAGGAAACCAGTTCTACTGGGTGAATATGGTGGTTCATTCTGACAATGCAGTCACTTTACACAGTTGGTTTAGTACAAATCTAGGCAAAAGATGCTGTGGTCACTTAAAAAGAACTTAATTTCCATACTGGAATGCTGAAGACCGGAAGGGCAGGAATTCTTTCTTAAAGAGGATTCCTCCAGCGCGGCCCATCTCAGCTAACTCTACCTACGTTCCTCCCATCTGAGCATTTCTCACGTGCCGTGATTATATTTAAGTTCCTCAGTCAAAGGAGCGCTTGTTTTTTTTTCTCTTTTTTCTAATACACCATAGCTTTTTGGAGGGCAGATCCTGACTCTGCTATTTTCTTTCTATTCATTCATTCATTCATTCATTCATTCATTCATTCATTCACACAATGCAGTGCAAGGCACCATGGGGTACCAAGCACAGGCGCCTGAGTTAGGAGACAGGCTTCTGTCAGCAGATAGTCCTCTCAGGGGGCTAGTACGGGGCTCTGGGCTTGAAGTGATCTAGTAGCTAAAGAACTAGGAGATAAGAAAGATAAATCCAGCAAATATTTTCACAAAAAACAAGATCATAGGAAGGCACAAAGAGGCTTGTGATCTTCATGTCACATTCCGCAACACTAAATAACGTCTCCCTTGACTTCGCCTGTCGCTGTGGTGAGCATCACCTCCTACCACCTGAGGCTCCCGGTGAAGACAAAGGGGAACACTTTTCTCTTCTCCATGAACTTCTTGTTGGGGGAAGCGGGACTCTGTTTTCTTAGCGTGGGTCTGTTTGGCAAGCTCCTACTCCTAGTCTTCCTCCCCACTGAACCTGACCTACTGTCTCAAAGAAGCCTCTGTGATAAGAGGTGGGATACCAAGTCATCTAAATAAATAAACCACTGAGACAACACCAGATCCAGGAACCTCCTTGACTATACATGCAGTCCTACTTCTGCACTCCAAAGCCAAGTCCTCATTCCGAACTCAACCAAACAAAGGCAAGAACCTAAGCATCAGGTTCAGACAAGCAAACAGACCTGGTAAGAGAGGATGCTAATGCCAAGCTTGTGGTAAAGAGTGCGTCTCTCCTACTGATTGCTCCTTGAAGAAGCTCATTGTAAGTGATAGCACAGAGGACCACAGGGGAAGGGAGGGAAATCCAGAGTGGGGGAAATCGGAGAGGGAGAAGAACCATGAGAGACTATGGACCTCGAGAAACAACCTGGGGGTTCTGGAGGGGAGAAGGGTCACAGGGGGGCTGCGGGTAACAGGGTGATGGGTATTGAGGAGGGCACGTGCTGTGATGAATCCTGGGTGTCATATGCAACTAATGAATCACTGAACACTACATCAGACACTAAGTATGTACTATACGGTGGCTCACTGTACATAGTAAAAAATAAAAAAGAAGAAGAAGAAGGTCATCAGCTCTCATCTGGTTGCCCTAAGCGCTGCCCAGCATCAGTGCAAACTACAAAATAAAGCTCAGTAGGTGGGAAGTCCTCTGTGCTTTGAACTCCGAAGCTTTAGAACTCTGAAGCATGTCCTCCTAAAAGCCCCATGGGGCATTTTCTTCTTTTTGGGGGGGGATGGATAAAAAACATAAAATTTACTATCTTAACCATTTTAAGTGTACAGTACAATCGTGTTTACCAAATGCACACTGTTGAGCAACAGATCTCTACAACGTTTTCATCTTGTGAAACCGAAACCCTGTGACTACTGAACCAGCTCCCCTTCCTCCTCACTCCCCATTCCTGGAAACAACCATTATATTTTCTGTTTCTAAGACTTGACAACTTAGATAGCTCACAGAGGTGGAATCATAAGATAGTTGTCTCTCGTGCCTGGCTTACTCCGCTTCGCGGACTGTCCTCAATGTTAATGCAGGGTGTAGCACGCAACAGAAAGTCTTTCTTTTTAACGATTGAATAATATTCCATCGTGTGTCTATGCCACCTTGTCTTTACCCATTTAGGTTGCCTGATGGTCACCTGGGCTGCTTCTGCCTCTCGGCTATGGTGAAGAGTGCTGCCCAAAACAACAATGTGTGAATACCTCTTTGACATCCCATTTTCAATTCTTTTGGATCTAGACACGGAGAAGTGAGGTTGCTGGATCATATGGTAGCTCTGTTTTTTATTTTGTCAAGGAATCTCCATACCATTTTCCATGGTAGCTGTACGACCCACAGAATGAAGGTTCTCATTTTCTCACCTCCTTGCCAATGCTTGTTCTTTTCCTTTCTTTTCTCTTTTTATTGTGGCCATCAGACAGGTGTAAGGTGCCCTCTCGTGGTTTGGATTTGCATTTCCCTGATGATGAGTGAGGCTGAACATCTTATCCCATGCCTGCGGGCCATTTGTACATCTTTGTGGCCTAACCGGAGCATCTGGGGCTTTCTGGATGGAGCCTGTAGGTGTCCTACAGCTTTGGATGTAGCAACATGGGGACTCAGTTTTCCTGTATTTGACAACTGAGAGGCAACCAACAATATTTACAAGTGGGGTAAGCAGTAAGATTGTTTTGTGTGTGGGCATTGCCTCATATTTCACTTGGAAAACAAGCTACTTTATTGATTGCTCTATGCCCAGGGATAATAAGCTCTTGAGGGAAATAATGGGAAAGTCCAACTGAACAGATACATTTCACTTGGAAAAGATAATCTTTCTCCCTTCTGGCATTTTGTATGAAAAAAGAGAGATATCGTGGATATAGAAGGAGATGTGAAGAATTCCTACTCCTTGCTTTCTCTGTATAAGTGAATTTTCATAACGAATGACAAAATGACCCAATTCATTTTTCGAAGGCACTACGTTAACAAGAGATAATCTTTCACCAGAAACACCTTGTGTATGAAAGCAACTCCGAGTAGTCATGTAAAAGATGATTGTATCTATACATTAGAGTTGGGATTATGAGGGACACTGTGTCACTGCTCACCTGTCACAGGAGAGCAGGGAGATGACACAGAACCTGGGGCAGGCAATGAGGGAAATTCTGTATTCTTATTCTCCTTTCCTGGCCTTCCTCTCACTGCCAATTTTCTGTGCTCTTCCCTGGCGACCTCTGGGTTTTCTCTGGGTTTGGTCTTCCCTGGCAACTGCCCTCTGGGTTTTACCTGCCGGAGACGTACTCATCTGCGTATTGTGAATCACCATCTGAATCTCTTACAATCCCATATGCCTTCTCCCGCCCCCAGATTAGTTCACTCACATTACTTTCATTTCTAGTACTTGAAGGCTTCATGTAATCGGACCCTATCCTTGTACCGGTAAGATAACTGAGGCCCTGAGGAGTTAAGTAATTCTTGAAAGGTCACCTGTCTTGTTAATGGCATCTTTTCTGAATCTTCCCATTTCTTTTTCCTGGCAGTGGCTCTGCCATCTTCCCCAATACTTAAGATCTTACCTTGGGATGATTTTTGAGTCCTCCCTAATTTTTATTCCCTTTACACCATCTGTTACCAAGTCTTAAAGATTCTCTTCAAGATTCTTGATAGTGTCAACTCTCCTGTATTTCATTTTGATTGTTTTCAGCACCTCATTAACCCATCTCTGCATTTCTAAGTTACTGGGATAGCCTCTTTATCTGATTTACCTCCTTATCTGATCCACCAGTAATTCACAACTCTGACTACTCAAAGCACTGACCTGGGGCACATTAAAAAAAAAAAAAATTACAGCATACCTGAGCCTGCCCTCCGCCCATCGCAATCACTTCCTGCTGCACTGCCAACGGCTGAACTGGTTTGGAGAGAAGGCTCTATGGGTAATTTTTACATGTAAGTTTCCCAGGTATTTCTGATGGGTAGCTAAGATTAAAATGCTTTGAAAACAAAACAAAACAAACTCTTTCTATAATGTTCTCTGTTGTCCCTAAAAATACTTAGCCACGTCGGTGTGCTGCTCAAGAATCTTCTGTGCCTCCTCATTGCCATTGGTTTTCAGACACTGGCCTCTTCCAATCATTCAAAACTCTAGCACTTTTGCTCCCTCTACTTTTCAGAAGGGATCCTATACTCTAGTCACTTGCTTCTTAGCATCAAAATCATCTCCTATAGTGTCCTATTTCTGTTTCAGATTGTAGGGCTCTTTGAGTTCCCAAACCCTCTGATTCCTCAAAGATTATCTCATGACTGGTTTCCTTCAAGGAGCCCTGACTGACTATTGTGGTCATTATTTCCTGCTCTTGTCTCAAACTCCCTTATCATTTGGGTTTTTACTGTCTTGTATTTGTTCCAAGTGAGTATTTGTAGCTCTTTAATGAAATGGAGAGCTCCTGAAGGGGAGGGAGAGACAATGCCACATTTTTTTTTTTTTTTTCCTGTAGCCTCCATAGCATCCAAACATGTCTGACACATATCATAAAATAGGTCCATTTGGTTGAACTTGATATAGAGCCGGAAGGCTAGACAAAGAGCATAGAGAGTTTTTCCGAATGGCCCCCTTTTCACAGCAGGAAGGTAGGCACATAATCCCACACAGATAGACCTAACATTAGCTTCTGTTTCACAGTGCCCCGAAGTCTCTAGGAGACTATGATACATGACGCTTCCTTAACAAAGAAGCAACTCCAGAAGGTTAAACTACAATTTGTAACGGCAACACAGGTTAGAACTACAGTTTGAGAGAAAACACCTCTAGAAACAATAAAACTTAGATTAACCAGAAACAATTGCCTGGAACATCAATTAGCCAGTTTTCCTCTATTCCGCTCTTAACGGAAAGAGATATGGTAAGAAAACAAGCAGGCGGGCAGGAGTTTAGGAAAACCACAGGCACCACCAGCACAGCAATGAAAATCCGGTTTGGGTTGAGACAACCAGTGGAGATTTGGGACATCGTCCGTAGTCCTCTGCAAAAGCTATCTACAAAAACTATCTTCAAAAGCTCATGTTGAAATTTGCTGTCAGAATAACAACTTCATGATAGTGCAAGACTCTTAGTCATTCATTCATTTACTTGTTCACTCTGTAAAGCACCGTATTAACCCGGGGTGATAACCAGTATTTGAATTCTATAAAGGGGAGGAAGGATGGGGATATCGATAAATCTGTTGTCACTATAAAGGGCTGTGGGATTTCAGAGGACCTGGGAAGTAACTCAAGTTACTTCTAACTGGTGAACTTGGGGAAGGATTCGTGGAAGGGGCAGACTTTGACCTGGTTCTTAAAGGAGGACATGATTTGGGAAAAGGATTTCTCAAGCCAAGGGAATAGCATGTGCCCAACCATGAAGGTGGGAATATAGGACAGTGTAGCTGGAGCACAGAGATGAAACAGGCTATTGTGGGAGATAAGAGAGAAGACTGATTTGGGTAGGGCCAAATCAGGGATGGCTCTGGGGACTAATTTAAGGGTGTGTGTGTGTCTGTGTGTGTAAAAGGTCTTTGAGTGGGGCAGTCCTTAAGGACAGTCAATTGCTCTGGCATTGATGAGCTGGGAAGATTGGCCATAGCAGTACAGAAACAGGTAAAAGGCTATTTAATCCTGTGGAATAGGCCTGAACTGGAGTACAATGACAGTAGGAATGGTGGAGAGGGCCCCATGAGAAATGACAGACATCAAATCACTCCCACTTGGGAACCGGAGACAGACAATAGATGACAGATAGACAGATAGATGAGTGAGAAGGCAGATGAGATCGTTTTGAGCTGGATGACAAAGAGGATTGATGGTCCCTTAATTAATAAGGGATTCCAGAGGAGGAGTATTTTCAGGAGAAAGATCATAAATATAAATTTGAATACACAAATGTGGGGTATCCGGCTAGAAATGTCTAACAGGCAGTGGGACGTTTCAGGGTGGGGTTCGGAATGAAGCCGGACATGATGAAACAGAAGTGAGTCTCCAGCACAGTAGTGACAAGGTGGAACCATGGGGGTGAGTGAGACCCCGAGGGAAAAGTTGGGGAGGGGGGTTACTAGATGGGAAGGGAGTTGAAGGATACCCTGGAGGGCCAGTCAAGGCAGTAAGAGAAAAATCCAGCTACTATACTGATCAGTAGTGTTAACTCTTATAGGGAGGCCCAAGAAGTTGAAGGATGCCATCAGTCCCCAGGCTTCCTTAGCATGGCGGGACCAGTGATCATGGAGGGGATACTTTTGCTGGAGTCTTAAGGACGGAATCCAGATTTCAAAGGGTAAATATGTCCCCAGAAAGGGAAATTAAGCAGAGCACGCTTGTTTTGAAAATATTTTGTACATCAATGCAGGAATATAACACATTTATACATACATACATAATACATTTGAGAATGATTTTAACGAGTGTGATTCAAGAGTATTTTTCTATAAACAATGAGCACCATGTTTTCCTTAAACATTCTCCACATACAGAGTTCCCTTAGGGGAGAAACAACATCATTTGTCTTGGTACACTGCCTATCCCTGTCCTCCAGAAAAAACCAAAAAAACAACAACAAAAAAACAACAGAAAAACTGGGTCTTTATCCCAAGACCGGATCTAAGTAGGAGCTGAAGTTTTCTGCCATCTCAGTAGTGGATTCCTAGTGTGGCCCAGAATGCGGGGAACCATGTGGGGAACAGTGTGGGGAACCGTGTGGGGGCCCTGTGGTGAGGTTCACGGGGAGCAGGGCATGAAGGCCATTTCCCACCCACAACCCTCACAAGAAAGCTACCGTCTGAATGCTATGCACCCAGCATTGTGCTAAATCAGGCAGCAGAGTGGGCTCTAGTCCCTGACCGTCTTTCTTCCCACTCTTTTCCTAACCCTGCCCTCAGCCCATTTTGGGGCACAGCAACAGCTTTTTGTTACTTCCGTCGAAGGAATGCTTGGATTGTCTCCAGAATCTATTTTCAGTGTGCTATTCCCAACCTCACTCCCCCAAGTCTGGTCCTTTCTTCATTTGCCTCCACCTTTACAGTAACGTTTTAACTGCCTCCAGTTTCTTATAAAATCCACATAAACAGTATTAGAGACTATTTCCAAACATGGGTATTTTCACCATTCCACTCAAACAAATTTTCAGCGACATCTGATTATATAAAATCTGAATTCCTTTGCTTGGCATACAAGACCGTTTCTAACTGAACCTGCCTTCGTGTTTTTTCCCTTACCGCCGCCCGTCTCTCGGTTCGCCTGTGCGATGGCTCTTCTGAACACACTCCCTGGCTTTGGTCGAATTGTTTCCTCTGCCTGAAACGGCTTTACTTCTAGCCCACCCATGGTGAAACCATGCTTGTCGCTCAAGGCCTAGCTATAATGTCACCTCTGGGGTAGAGCAGAACCTTCCACAACTCTGCTAAGCAGGATTAGGATATTGTCTCCTTTGGGTTCTTATCGTTTCTTCGCTGTTTGCTCCACTGCCTGGTTTTCTCCCTGTCACACCTACTTGCTTATGAACACAAAGGCAGAGACTCTCTCATCATCTTTATATCCTAGCACCGAGTCAGATGCCTGACAGATGCTGGTGGGACTGGACAGAAACCACCGAGCCCTCTTGTGTTTCTGTTTTTGGCCGGGGCTGGGGAATCGGTTGATTCCGGTCCCCTCACCTTCATGGATTTCAGATAGCTGACGTAAATTAAATGGCAAGCATATAGCTGTCTTTTGTCAGAAACACAGATCTATATCTCTTTATACCACAGTCAAGGGACTGGATTTCCCTAATAATTATTCCGTGGCTTTATATCTTTTCCAGTAAATTGGAGTTTTTTCCTTTTTGCTCTGATTCAGGCCTCCCCTGATCAATAACATCCTTGAGAGACAGACACTTTAGAGAAATGATACATTTAAAACTTCTGTTTTTTTTTTTTTTAAGACATCCTCAAGGAATGACTGCAACAGTGTGTGTGTGTGTGTGTGTGTGTGTGTGTAGTACTTATAATGCTTATGTTAATATAAAAGTATTTGGTAAGGAGTTGTTTAGCAATAGGCCAATCAAATAATTCCCTTAGTGAGTAATATTATCTTTCATGTTAAATTTAAACCAATCCTGATGGCAATCAGCAGGGTTATAACAGTTGGAAAATATGTTTCAGGAAAAATTCAGAGAGCCAGCTTAAAAGACTTTGGCGGTGAGATGCTTGGCCATGCCTGTGGCAGCATGAATGGGGTCCCATCACACCCAAACTGAGAAACACGCCAGTCTGGCTCCTGCTTCCGTGCCTAACTGTGGGGACTGAAAAGTCAAACTGACATTTTAAAATCACAGTTCTACCTATTAAATTGTGGCCGAAGCCACCAGCCCCCTGCAGGATCTGACAGTGGCAACATGGGCCGCTCTAGGGATGTGTTTGAGGGGTGAAAAGTTGCCTGAACCATATTTGCAAGGCTATCATCTATATTCTGCTTTATTTATGTATAGGGTATTTTTTTTTTTCCTGTAAGACTTTTTTTTAAAAATGTTAGGCTAAAAAACAGACAAGTGGAGAATAGTCATTTTGAAAGAGTGGTAAATGTTGTTCAGATACAAAGTTATGCCTACTTTTTTAAAAATGTCACAAGTGGTGTTTCTTTTCCTTCTTTAAATTTGGTGTGTCACTGAGCATGGGGAGAGGAAAGTGAGCAGCTAGCTGCCACAGGGCAGCCCGGGGAGATATCGTGATGCCAGGAGGAGTTCAGAGATCCCAGGGCTTGGATGTTTGGCAACTGTGGCTTTCTTTTCATAAGGGGCCAAAGGGGTGCCCTGGGTTGGAGCCGTTGGAACTTGGGCCAAGAGGAAATCAATGTAATTATTTGTACCAAAGCCTAGGGAGGATTTTTGGAAGTGTGTGAAGCAAAACTTGGCTGGTGCTGCCTCTGCTGGGTCCTCCCTATCTTTCCTTCCTGCTGGGGCCATTCTGGGCTGGAATTTGGTGCATCCCAAGTGCTTATGAACCCACAAATCCTATCCTTATCACTTGTGAGGTCTCAGCTAGGTGTTTTCCAGAGCTCTAGCAGTAATTAGACAAGCTACTATGAAAGAAAAAGCATTATACATCAGTTACAAACAATGCAAAACCAAAGCTCATTAGAGAAAGATAATATTCATGCAGATTTTACAAACCGTGTCTTTAGGGTGGCCCAATAAGTAGAAATATGGGGACCCATGCTTGTCACTTTTCATGCACATGGAGAGACTGGAAGGTACCATTCCTAAAGGAAGGGGAGGAACAGCCTAGGACCAATCATTAGAATTAACAGAACCAGTGACAAAGATATATTATTACGGTTAGAGTCAAGATCGCTTAGTATGTTTAGAGCAGCTGAATACAAATTATCTAGGCAGTAAGAATAAAGACTTTAAGTAGAGCTACCCCTGTTGAGCATGCAGCAAGTGAAATTAGTGATAGACTAAGCTACATGTGTATTCCAAAAGTAGATTTTTCTCAAAATACTGAGGGCATCCTGAGGCGCTTTTGGGAGACACAGATGTCAACAAAAAATTTGAAATGGCCGTATCAGAGTTTTTGCAGAATTTTCCCATAACGATGGGATGTTTTCGTGCTATTGGTTGTCATTTGAGAATCAGTCACAGTAATCATTTCCACATTTTGAAACATCAAAAAAAGAAAGATAGGGCATGCCCACGTTCATGTCTCTGTTTCCGCCGATAATCTCGTACTTTTCTCCTAGCTCCCCTCACCTCTGACAATCTACTTCTTTAGAGTCAAGGCTCACAGTTGACTTGCTGAGTGTAGTTGTTTTCTGGGAAAGAAACAAAGCAGGAGGAGGAACTGTGGCGATGCCTTGCGTGTTCGACTCTGGGCTATACTCACCTGTCGCAGGGCCGAGGGCCATGCCCTGAAACCAGCCTCTCGGCGGCTCCCTTACTTTGTGTCTCTCTCAGCTCTTGGGCTACAGTTCTTTATCTACACGTAGGCAGGTACTAGAAAGTCAGGAGTGCCCAAATCAATAATCTCCAAGAGACAGACCCCAGGAGATGCAGCAAGGACCACCCCCCCACCCCACCTCGGCCCGCTGCTGTGTTTCTTTCAGCTCCGCACAGCAGGAGGGATGGGCAGACCAACACGAGGTTAATGTGCTCAGAACAACTTGATCCACGCAGCTCATGCGTTCTGGAGCCTGATGTACTCCTTGCTGGCATATACTGATGATATGCCCGTCTAAATGCCTAACTTGCTCCCCACGGGGAGCCTGACTTTGGCAAGTGGAATGGGACCGCACTCTACAGAGGTTTCCGGCTCTGCCTCCTGGAGTGTGTTTCGGGGCATGGTGTGTGTCTCAGAGAAGGGAGACAAAGGTTGAGCACGAACACCTCAAGGTTAAATGGAAAGCAGACCCTCTCTGTGGTAAGAAAACTGAAGCTTAACTATGGGCGTGAGCAATGGAAATTACATTTCAGGCCTTATTAATTGAGTTTACCATTTAGCTCTGCCAAGATGCCAGTAATTGTGTGCAAAAAGAATCAAGCTGGTTTTGTGTCACACTGAGAAGGCTCTCATCAGGTTTTAAACGTGACCTTTACTGGGCTTGAAAGATACATGTGCTAGAAAACCTCATGGACAGACGTTCAAAGAAAAGAACCCGGAACACGGTGGGAATGAATTGCCACGGAGACTGGGGTAGAAACTGCAGTGGAAAAGGAAAAATGGAGAGTCGCACGCTGGCCTACTAAGCGCACTGACATGTGGATGTGTGTGTGTGTGTGTGTGTGTGTGTGTTCAGTCCTAACACCCGGTAGCCTGCTGAGGCCAGAGTTACTACATGCGAGACAGCGCACATCTTTGTATACAAGTATAAAAGCAAGTCATCCCGTGAGCAAATGTCTGAGCCACGGACAGTTAACAGCAATTTAGTCAGGACTAAGTGTGCATTTTTTATTCTGTTAAAAAAGCCAAAAACAAACAAACGAAATGGAACCCAAAGAGCACACTGAAAAATGTGAGTGATTCTTAATTAGAGATCTTGCTGTAGTTAGAACACATAATTCAAGAGCGGACCAAGGCATTATACAGTCTCATCTTTGGTCCTAATGGAGGGAATTCGGTTAAAAGGAAATGTTGGGAGGTCTTTTTCAGAACAGGACACTGCAGCAGTCTTATCTTTGAGCAAGGCTGTAGGCACTTTCTCTACTAACAAAAATCGGCCTTCGTGGACTCACTCTTTCTTCCACTAGGCTCTGCCACAAAAGGATCTTTTAAAAAAAGAAAGCTTGAAATTTACTTGGAGACTCTATGGCTGTTGGTTATGGCAGTTGGCTGGGCCTACCCAAGAATTTGTCTTAAGGTACTAGATACCACTTTTAGTACCTGGAGAGCAGGGTTTTGTTGGCAAACTCCTTTACAGGAATCAAAAACCTTCTGTATCAGCTCTTCTTTGAGACAAGAGAAAAGTCAGACAGTGGGTGGAAAATAATTTTGGCATTTAGCACCCACTTCACAATGGGTGCTAGTGATGGGTTTGAAACTTGAGCCTAACTGTGCCTCTCCAGGATGGGTTCCTGGAGGCACTGGAATATTTACAGTTTCTGACCTGCACGTGACCAATAACTTGAGTATTTGGGAATTGAGGGAGGTCAAACCTCAAAGGCTAAATTGGTTCTTCTTGGTAGATTCTTGGTTACTGTGTGTTCTAATATATTTTATATTTAGTTTTTTATTTTTAAAGATTTTATCTACTTATCTGACAGACAGCGATCACAAACAGGCAGAGAGGCAGGCAGAGGGCGGGAAGGGGAAGCAGGTTCCCCATTGAGCAGAGAGGCCAACGTGGGGCTCGATCCCAGGACCCTGAGATCATGACCCAAGCTGAAGGCAGAGGCTTAACCCACTGAGCCACCCAGGTCCCCTCTAATATATTTTATCAGAGGCTTAAATGCCTAACAAAGTGAGGACTTGAGGAAGGAGATCCTACAATATATCCTTAAAGAGAAAATCGTGTGTTGGAAATCACATGAGGGTATCCAAAAAACAAAACAAAACGAAACAAAACCCAATATTCATTACAGTCCATGGTTCTCAATAAAACAAGGTGAAGAAATGAGCTTTCATTCTTGTCCTAAAAATACTCAAAATAATAAATGAGGGTCCGGCTGAACAGTGGAGAGAGGAATGTCAGAGCTGCGTATTCTTTAAGGAAACTTCTGCCTCTGACTCCGCGAAATGGGAAACTCATAGGGAGCGTCACAGACCATTTCTGGGCTCACTCACATGCTGCAGAGAGCAGTCTTGAGCCTTTCTAGGCAGGAAGCAGCCTGTCCTCTGCATGATGCAGCCCGGAGTTCTGCCTCACAGCCTGTCCTCTTCCTCCTGTCTGCCTCAGTAGAGGTGTACAGGAGTGATTTGTGGAACCTTTCATGGAAAAGGAAGATACACTCAACCATGAATGTCAGAAGCTGAAATTAAATTTCATAATTTATTATTGAAGCAAGCTGCCTTTTGCCCTATTAAAAATGCAGGCGAATTAGTGCAAAGGCTATGAGAACCACTTAAAGCTCCCATAAACATGGTCTCCGAGGAAGAAACGAAGGAAATGAAGACCCTCCCCTGGTCTTTTCTTGTGGGGGCACAGCAGCACCCTCAGGATGTGAGGTCACAGTGCTCTGGGCTCCCTGGGGCTGACAGCCACAGGAGGTGGGCAGGGATGCTTAGCAAATTTGCCAGATGAAGTTTGGGTTTACTAACTTAGAATTTAGAAGAATTTAGACAAGGTCTAAACAGAAATTCACCTACATTCAGTGAGTCCTTTCTTCAGAAAATGTCTGAAGTGTGGGTAGAAATATTACAAAGGAAATGCTTAACCAACTGAAGAAGCCAAGGACTTGTTGAGGATCCTTAATTTTAGAAGCGCTTATTAAATTCCACAAGTAATTAATAAAACCCACTTCAAGATTTTCACTAGAGCTAGTCCTTGAAGACCTTTCCATCTGTCACCAGTCTGTTGGAAACCATGTCTCCTTCCTAGACTTCAGCTCCCTCAGAGCTGGGACTATAGCTTGGACCGTAGAGACTTGCCCATTGTAGGTGCCCAGAAAAATCCTCCTTGAGTTAAGGGAGTAGTAATGACATGAATTAATGATATCAGTTACAGGACTGTCTCACGTGGACTAGTTAGTAGGGGCATACTGCCTGTAGTTTATGCTTGTGTGATCCAAGGGAAGAAAGCCTTTGCTGAACTAATAACTATAAGCAAGAATATAAGAGTATGCTTGGAATGTTAACTTGTCACTGTATATTCCTTTTTATTTTAAAGTTTTTATTTTAATCCCCCCGGGGCTCAGCACCTGTTTCCCCATCCCCCACTCTGCCTCCCTTCTGGTGGCCACTGCTTTGTTTCTCTAGAGCTAAGAGTCTATTTCTCTCTCATTTTCCTTTGCTTGCTTGTGTCTTAAATCCCACTTATGAGTGAAGTCATATGGTGTGTGTCTTTCTCTGACTGATTTATTTCACTTAGCATAATATACTCCAGCTCCATCCATGTCCTTACAACTGCTCAAGGTACATTCCTGAAGAAGAATAAACAAATAAACGTTGCCTATTGCCATATAAATAGAGACCAGTTCTGCTTAATCCTGATGCTCTGATAGGTTGAGTGTACGTCGTGTGTATTTCTGATGAAAGGCAGTCTTTAACTAAACAACTGTTTGCCCCATTCATTTCTTTAACGAGTTCCTGACTCGTATCTTTCCTCTCCGTACTTCATGCAGTTTTATTATACTTCTAAAATGAAAACAGTCCCATTTAACCAAAGACCTGTGATCCAGTCAAAACCCATTAAAGACACTAACTCTGGAAATGGAAGGGTAGGTAGAAATCAAATCCACAGACTGGCTCTTTCTTTCCCTTGGTGTGGGCATTTGGTGTTCGTTGTCGCCGGGACACCTAGATTAAGAGAATTCTGCCTCCTCCTTGTAACCCTGCGTGGCCTCCTAAGACCACTGAGTCTCCATTTGCTAGTGGACTCCCTTCACCACTGTAGTCGGAAAGACTGGTTCTGTTGCCTTTTAAGGGAATAAACAGGCTAGACCACTAAGACTCGAAAGCGTATTTCTGTTTTGCTTTATTTTGATCCGATCTGAATGGCGAATACTACCAGGGGAAAGGCCCAAGTTGGAGTGAACTGCTTGATTTTGACTTCACCTCTGGCTCTGTGGCTCCGTGTCTAAATCAAGGGAGGGCTCACCTCTGTTCTTTGAATGCTAATGAAGGACACCTGTGTTTTAAGGCAGGGCACTAATTTGTATAATTTATTCCTGAGCAGAATTAGAACCACGGCATGTGACTTCTTCTTTCTTAACCTTCTTAGATTTAATTCAAACAGCAACAACCAGTGTTAAGGAGGGCGCTACTTTTGAGGCATCATCTTTGGATTCATTTCTCAGTATGGTGGAGTGAAATTTCCTTATTCCTGCCAGTTGTTGAGATGCGTGTCAGGGGAGGGGGAGCTCACACTTCCCGGGGAGTTTATAATCAACAAATTCTTATCCTAAGGCCTAGAGTAGAGTTGAAGTATCCATCTCCTTCAAGGACTTAGCTATAAAAGCAACGTCTTCAAAGCCCTTATCACTTGCCGACTCCCCCTGCATCTGCTCGACAGCCTGTGTGCAGCCCTGACTTCTGTGGCTACATTTGCTGATTTATGCCTCTTACTTGGCTGGGCTGTCGTGTGACGATTAGTCTTGTGGTAATTATGGATGGCATATTTGCAGCATATTTATTCCTTTCCTCGGCTCACTTGGATTCACACTGATTTTGTTTAGTCAACAATCTGCCAGATTACCCTTGGAATTTTTTTTCTTTCAATTGTACCTGGGCTTATCTCCCTGTCACAGATCACCTTAGGAACTCAGCATAAGAGTTTCCTACTTCTCTTGACTAAGATCTGCTTTCCCGTGGTCCATGTGGCCAAATGTCCAGATAAGGGTCTTGCTTCAGAGCTGTTATGAATTCTGAATTCGACAGGTAGCAGAGGGAGGGCTGGTGGCTATCGCTTAAAACCCTGGTAACAGGCTGTTTGTTGTCGATCTCCTACTCTTCAAAGCTCACTCTCTCAGGCTGGATTAAGTCTACATGGCTCCCTAGCAGGTTATGTCTCCTATAGATTCTGACAACTTCCTTTAATCGTCTTCTAAAGATGGATCTTTTGCTACGTGTTGGATATTAAAAGGCAAATAAAGGGGAAAAAATAGGATTAAACTCATAGTACATGGAAAATTCAGTGTTCCTGTGATGAGGGTACATCTGGACAAAATGGATTATCTTCTTGGTTATATTTACTGGTTATCTCAGGCATTTTCTTTTGCTGTTCCGGCTTCCATTACTTGGTTTTGTAACAGAGCTCCCCTTGCCAGCATCATTAAAATGCACTCTTTTATTGTGGACAAAAGATTCGGCTTCATGATATAGTCTAACTGGTGCTGGAGGAATTAGGTTGCTCTTCAGCTGTGGGCACCCCTTTTAAGCTGGGGTCATTTGTAAGCTCCATGACGGTGGCTGCTTCTTTGGCTTGCTTCCTGGGACAGGAAAGAGTTGGCGTGGCAGCCGTGAGATGGCTGCCCTGTCTTCAGAAAGATCTGCTTGCAAGGTTGGCCTCCAGGACTTTGACCATAAACTGTCTCCTACACTAATATACACCCTTCCCTAAAGGATAAGGGTATCTCCTGTGCAACTGTGCAGACAACACAGTATATGCTGATGACCTGCTTTTCTTCTGGGAGTCCAGAATTTTGGTATGTGCTCGTGAAGTGTGCCTGCTTGAGTAGCATAGTATAAATCCTGGTGCCAGGTTCTAATGAGCTTCTCTGGGCGACAGTATCACACGTTTATTACTGTGTTTTTGTTGCTGGGGAAGAGGGCTCTCTGGGTGACCCCTCATGAGAAAAACGGAGAGGGGGAGGGAGAGAGAGAATAAGGAATCTTGCACCTGGATTCCTCAAATTTTGCCTGATAAATCTTAGCTGTGAGTACAACTCTATTCTGTGCCCTGGGAGTCTTTCTAGTAGATCTCTGAATGTGGGGTGGTCTTGGGGACCCCATTAGTTGCTATGAGATTCCAGAAATATCACTTGATGGCATTATCCCCAGAGATGCTGGTCTGATCCCTAACCTTCTTGGTTGCTCATGCAAAACCAGGCATCTTTCAGCTTAGATGCTAATGTTTACTTAGTTTGTGATTATTCTTTTACTTCCCTAAAGGAGATCGCTCTGTTCTATTAAATTGGATATTTTGTGACATAATCTTTAAAATTAATTTACAGTCAAAATCTGTATCAGTCTAACTTCAACAGTAGCCGACAAACTCTAACCATTGGCAATCATGATTTAATGTTACATTTTAGAAGAATAGATTTAGAAGAAATTCTGCAAAATGACAGGAATTAACTGTATTGATGACTGGGCCCTCAAAACTGTGTTCAGATGTTTAACAAACTCTCTGTTTGTTAAATTCAATCTTAACCAGGTATTCTCAGGTGATGTTAAGAATTAAAGGGATCATGCTGACATGATGTTGAATTTTCGTCTTGTCCCCAAAACACATTTTTAGTTTTTCTTTTAAGATGCTTTAAGGCAGCCTCATATGTGGGCATCACAGTTTGAGTGATGCTGCCAGTTGGTCAACAATAATGTTCTAACTGCTCACTGTAGACGAGCTGCTGAAAAGATGTACCCAACAGGGATTCTAGAACAGAACAGACAGCTCTGGGTAGCCATGTGGTTCAGATTAACTTTTCAAAGATTAACTTGTTAGGACCTAAGAGTAATACTGAACGGACATTCCGTGGCTCAGATAACAGGTCTTGCTGTGGAATGAAGGATACCTTTAAAATAAGGTATTTTTTAAAAGAGCTTTACCCATCTTTTTTTTTTTTTTTAGGATATCATTTATTTATCTGACAGAGAGAGAGAGAAAGATAGCGAGAGAGGGAACACAAGCAGGGGCAGAGGAAGAGGGAGAAGCAGGGCCCCCACTAAGCAGGTAGCCTGACATAGGGCTCGATTCCAGGACCCTGAGATCATGACTTGAGCTGAAGGCAGATGCCCAAGGACTGAGCCACTCAGGTGCCCCTAAAGTAAGGTATTTTTTAGAAGTGACAAACTGTCATAGGTCAGTTTCACATTACTGGATTGTTTAGTTCTCTGGGGTGCAAAAAGTCACTCTATTCCAAGAGTAGGATTCTTTACAAAGGGATTAGCACCAGTGCTACTTAACAGGATCAGGCCTGTCCTTATTGCTAATATTAATATTTAAACATATATTATTAGATCCAGATATTAAGGATGGGAACCTGGGATGAAGTCTTTCTTGGGGCATTGAGCCAAGCCTACAAAAACTTCTCAGTGCTTTCCTTAGTTGAGTACTTGCCAGTGCTTTTGGGGTTTTCCAAGATCCCGAAAACAAAGTTTTTGAGGGCATTTGAATTCATATATTTCAACTGAACTCAAGACTATCCTGCACCATTAACTAAGGAAGTGTTCAATTATTTGGTAGTTAGGCAAGTTTCCCATGATTAAGGTAAGCATAATTAGAGAGGGAAAAGTGTTATTTAGAGAGAGAGAGAAAGTGTGTGTGTGTGTGTGTGTGTGTGTGTGTGTGTGTGGTGTGGGGGGATAGGGATGAAAGCTAGCATCTAGATCAACAATTTGAGCTTATTATTTATTTAGGTCCCATTGTCCTAATTTGGACAGGTGTTCTCAGCACTGTTCTTCACTGATGTCTGTCTGTCTTTCTGACACTCCTTGACATTAACTACAGCCCAGCTAAGGGGCTGATGCCTCTCACCTAATGACCACCCAACAGTTTCTTAGTCAACCTGTCAGTGGTGCCTTCAATGGACTGCTGAGAAGTAACACCATTAGAGACTCCTGAAGGCAGAGCTAATGTACTTCCATGCCTTCTGGAAGAGCACAGAGATGCACAGTGTTAAGAGTGAATTCTTGGACAGTCCCAAAGTACCAAGAAAATGCAACCACTGTGTGAACTGAAGTTTACATTCTCATTTTCCCACCAGAAGATTTGCTCTTACTTGTCCCCTGGCCCCGGTCGCACAGGCTATGGGGCAGTGTGACACATGAGCGATTTTAGGAAACAACTGAGAAATTACTGTGGACTCAAATGAACAGAAGACTTTTCATCAAACTGCAAAAGTTCTAATGTATAAGTGGTGGCTGGCTCTCCCTGCACACTCAGAGATGCCCTGGAAGGTCCTCTATTTGCTATTTTAAACATCACTTAACCAAGGGAGCAAAAGAAAGAGCTCACACACATATCAATCTTGTGCTTCAATGTACATATGCATATATACCTGTGTCTCTATACATCTCTTGAAAGCTAAATATATTTAGGTAGACTTGGAGGACTGATATACTTGTACAAATAAGCAGAGCCATTTACAGTACACAGAAGAAAGAGAAAAAAGGTGAAGCAAAATGTGAAACGTACCATACTCCGGGACCTGTCCTGTCCCACGTTTCAGCAGGAGACGGACCCTTCTTCCTCCCGACTTGATGAGTTCTATCGCTCTGGAGTGTGTCATGTCCCTTGTGCTCTCCCCATTGATTTCGATGATTTGATCTCCTACCTGTTAATTAAGGAAACATTAATTGAACCAAGGATGGATCCACTCAAACTGCATTTCCAACAGTTCAGAAAAGCATCTTTTAGAGGACCAGTCTCCAGAGGGCATCTGAACACTTTGATTGTACCCTGTTGCTTCATTGAAGTGGCTAATTCTTCGCTGCATCCTGAATCTGACCAACAAACTTGATTTACCTTGACATGAGTGAAAACCTCGGACCACACGTTGGGGTGGTATGTTACTTATTTTTAGTCAGTGTGACAGAAGCTTTACTTAAACTTTTGGCATTTTTTTTTTTTTTAATTAGGGACTGTGTTTGATACCACAATTCCCAATAAACCTGGTACCTTCACTTTGAAACAAGCAGTAAATATTTTAAGGCCTTTTCATTGAACACAGTACCAGCGCTGGGCTTAGTGCAGCATTTCATTCAGCATGCTGGATGGGATGATTGGTTTTTGGGCTTCTCTGAGAATTTTTATCATGCATCATTTAAATTTCCCTGGGTGCTATTGTGATTTTGCCTTCTTTGTAAACATGGCTGGTTGATATTCAAGTTTGATGATGAGTTTTCTATCACAGTCCTTTGAATTAAAATTGAGATCCTCCATTCTCCACACACGACTAATGCCCTTGCTAAATCTTTGCCATGCTCACACCTGATTGCCAGAACTGTTTGGTTAAATACCAATCCCTCTTGAATTGTTAGAAATGCCTGGGCTCCATAAGCAATTCCCATTTAGCCTTCGTGAATAGATATCTGGAATAAAAGAGGTTCAACCACGAACACATCATGTAACTCCCACAGTACCATTACTGTCAGGAACTTTTGAATTAAAATATGTTTCATTTCAGTGCAAGTCACTTAAGATAAATTAGCCAGGAAAAAACAATGAGTTGCTTTGCAAAAATGCTATTTTAGTTGGGTCCCTTAAAGCAGATCTCAACCTAAACTCTGTAACACAGACAGAATTGCAAATAAACTCTCTAGCGCAGTGCATTATCACGATGGAGACAGGGCAAGAACAGGAAGAAAAAGTGGCCATCACAACTGCGGGATGGCACTAAAATAAGACCACTCCCTACCCCCAAAATGGGGGGAAAGAACAAACACGTTTGTTATAGCTAGGGAGCAACATCTATCTTCCTTCTTTCTTTCCTCCCCTTCCTCCTTCCTTCCTTCTTTCCTTTCTCTCCCTCCCTTCTTTTTTAAAGATTTATTTATTTGAGAGAGAGAGAGAGAGAGAGAGAATGAGCAAGGGAGGGGGCAGAGGGAGAGGAGGGAGAGAATCCCTAGCAGACTCCACTCTGAACACAGAGTCTGACATGGAGCTCGATTCCTGACCCATGAGATCAGGACCTGAGCTGAAACTCAGAGCTGGATGTTCAACCGACTGAGCCACCCAGGTGTCCCTGTCTCCTTTTATAAAGAGTTTGCTAGGGATAAGGACTTCAGTGTAATGAAAGCAAAGACTTCCCCTCTCTTTGTGTACAGTGGTCTTTGAAAGTATGGTTTTTGGGCAGTGGAAGAAGTTGGCCTCACTGGTATAACTTCTAAATTTCACAGAAGAATCATGAACGACAGGACTAAATGATTTGTTTTAGAGCAATGTTTGCCACATTTTTCTTCAGGTCTCCTTAATGGTCTCCTTTCCATAAGGCAATGGGCACAGCCTGAAGTCCATCACCTTACTGGAGGTCACTTCACCCAAGCCAGTGGCAGAGAGGGGACCAATTACTGCTTTCCCAGCAGTTCCCAACCATGCCTGAAACGTCATGGCACAGTATTTACTTCTACAGTAAGTCGTAGAAGTGAAACAAAAGGTCCAATGAAGTTAGAATAGACTCTTCATGTTTAGTTAGACCCTCCTCTGAGCTTCACACTGGCATATCTACTTGATTACTACACGTCTTCACCTGGAGGTCCAATGGACACATCCAACTCAACACCAGTAGACTGGGATTACCATATTTCTCCCAAAGTCATTTTTCCTCTTAACGCCTCATTCTGGTTTATGATACCACCACTCACTCAAGCCAGAAACCTGAGGGTCATGCCCTGAATGTCTCAACATCCGTTTTTGCCTTCATTTGTATCCCATTGCTAACTAGCGCAAATCGCACCTTTACCTGGTTTTCTAATATTCTCCTGTCACCCTCCCATCAATATCTTCTTCTGTCACTAGAGTCATTCTTCTTCTTCTTTTTTTAAAATATTTTATTTATTTGATAGAGAGAGTACAAGAAGGCAGAGTGGCAGGGAGAGGGAGAGAGAGAAGCAGTCTCTCTGCTGAGCAAGAAGCCTGATGCAGGCCTGGATCCCAGGACCCTGGAATCATGACCTGAGTCGAAGGCAGCTGCTTAACCAACTGAGCCACCCAGGTGCCCCAATAGAGTCATTCTTCTAAGAGATATCTCCCCAAATGCTTCATGCCTATTGAAGCCTCCAGCATTTTCCACATGCTACTGCTCTCTTTGTCTTCTCCTCCCTCTAAGCCTGGTGATCTCCTGGTCTTCCTCAAGGCCAGCCTAGGCATCTTCTTCTTCCTAGACCCTGTCTTCTTCTCAAGCAGACATTTCTAATTTCTGTATTCATTCGTCACTGCATCTTACTCCAGTATTATCACACTTTGCTACAGTTATGCTTTTCTGTCTTTCCTCCTAGACTTGTAGCTTCTTCACTCATCAAATGATTTCTGAGCACTTATCATGTGCTAGAGAGTCTACTAGGGAGATAAGATAAAGACAGAAACAAATGTTATAGTTTCTATCTATAACAAATTCTCAGTCTAACTGGAGATAAAGTGGGTAAATAAGATTATTTTTCAATATATCTTTGCTATGACTGAGACAGTAACAAAGTGCTAAGGGAATAGAGGGTCATCTAACTCGGAATGAGTGAACTAGTAGTTAGGGAGAGCTTTCTGGAAGTGGTGACATCTCAACTGAGTTTTGAAGTTCTCAGTAAGAATTCCCTGGGTGAAGGAGGAAGAAAAGCATTCTAGGTAGAGAAAGCAGCGTGTGCAAAGACCCTGAGACTTGAGAGCATGGTATATTTGGGGAACTGTCAGGTAGTTTATTCTGCTATTCGGGAGTTCAAGCTTTATTTATTTTTATTTTTTTAATTTTTAATTAAAAAGAAAATTATTCACTTGAGAGAAAGAATGAACAGTTAGGGAGACAGAGGGAGAATCAGGTTCCCTGCTGAGCAAGAAGCCCAATGCAGGGCTCGATCCCAAGACCCTGGGATCATGACCTGAGTCGAAGACAGACCCCTTAATTAACCGAGTCACCCAGGTGCCCCTATTTTTTTTTTAAATATCTTATTTTCTTATTTATTTGAGCAGAGGGGAGGAGCAGAGGCAGAGGGAGAGATCTTCAAACAGATTCCTTGCTGAGTACAGAGCCTGACGTGGGGCTCGATCCCAGGACCTTGAGATGCTGACCTGATCTGAAACCGTGAGCTGGATACTCAACTAACAGAGCCACCCAGGTAGCCCATGGGACTTGGGAGGGGGAGTTCTTTTTAATGATATATCTTATATGGTACACATGGTACATATTTGTGAATGAATGAAGCATTTATACATGGCTTATCTTGAGAATCATGGGAAAAGGGGTTATAAACACTCTTGACGCCCAAATCAACACTTGCTAGTCACCATTGCCTGAGGAAACTTCTATCTTGAGACTGACACTGTAATAGAGTCATGTGGAGGGCAAAGAAATCTCATGGTGTTACAGAAGTGGTCACATGTCGTCTGCATTCTGATCACATACTTGAATATAGTAAGACTTAGAAATCTGATGTTTTTCATTCTCTTGCGCATTTCTTACGTTTCCTTTCTCCTACTAAGAGTTCATGAGAACTGAGGGAAGAGACATTAGCATGGGAGAGAGAGGTGGCGGATTGGAAGACTGCAGGACTGGTTGAGACAGAGGGGTTCAAGGGCTCTATGGGGGCCACACTGGTATTCCTATGCGGGAGTTTCAGGGCTGGGGCTCTGGAAAGGGTCAGGGCTGTTATTTTTACTGAGCACCCAGGAGCATGGCCTGACTTCTTGGCGTGGCAGATTTCCATACTTTTAGCTTTTGATATAGTGTCTCCTCAGAGGGAGAAGAGAACATCTTTGATGCTGGTTGGAGAAAGGATCCTTGGCCTTTGTCTAAAACTTCCAGTCCCTTCCAAAGTCCCCTCCCCATGACAGGACATGGGAGGATGGAGTCTGCTGATTTCCTACCTCATTGAAAGCAATGGAATTTTGGGTACAGTCCTAGATCTTACCAAATTCAGAAAAAAAGAAAAACTGGTGTGGATGGATGCCAGTCAGGTAATAAGATGGAAATGCTATCCCTGTCATGGACTCTGAATCTTACAAAGTGTGCTGAGCAGATTATAAAAGTGGGCCAACTCATTTGCACCTAGTATCATTGATAATAAACTCAGTGGGAGCCCAGACTCAAGACCCCTGTTCCTTTTTTGTGAAATGATGGAAATTGTACAAAAGACTTAGTTTTTACTTTTACCTCACTCGTAGTGGTATGCACAGTCATCTTAAATGGGACTCCCTAAATAAATTCTGTATTTGATTCCTTTTGCTTTCATCCTTATTACATGGATATATAAGGAGTCTGTCAGGGCAGAAGAGGTTCCCTGATTACCTTCCTATGTCGTCTGACTTCACTGCAGCTGTCAGGATGTGGCCAGTTGAAAAGCATCACTTTCCTCCCTTACGTGTGAACCAACTGGGGGAATTAATTTGATAAAACCATTGGGAAATTTGCAGTCCTTTCAGGGATGAAGAAGAAAGACAAGAACTATCTTCAACAAAGCTCTGTTACTAAAATGGAACTTTACACAACTCTTCCATTTATTGGGGCACCTGGGTGGCTCAATCAATTAAACGTCCGACTCTTGACATCAGCTCAGGTCTTGATCTCAGGATTGTGAGTTCAAGCCCTCCTTTGGGCTCCATGCTGGGTGTGAAGCCTACTTAAGAAAAAACAAAAACAAACAAACAAACAAAAAAAACCCAGAAAACCCCAAACCCACCAACCAACCATTGACCTGTTCTTAGAGAATTTTTAAAATATCAAGTTCTTGTTAGAATTGAGAGAGAGAGAGGGGTACAGGGAGAGAGAAAAAGGGAGGTGGGGAGAGAGGGAGGCCCAAAGTTCACGAACACGTGTGTGCTAATTTGGGTGTGTCAAGGAGATGTCAAATTTAGGAAACTAACCAAAGGACTTAAGCTAAAATTCTAGGCATTCCTTCCCCCCCCCCCCCCCCCCCAAGATGAAATACTTATATCTGTGGTTGCCTTGGAGCAACTAACAGCCCTACAGCTATATCTTGGGGCAAGGAATGAGATAAGACAGCTCTCTCACAAACTGATGGTTGGCTGAGGGGATGGCAGCGGGGTGACTGGCAAAATGGGTGAAGGGGGGAGGGATGTACAGGCTTCCCGTTATGGAATAAGTAAGTCACAGGGATGAAAAGTACAGCTTCGGGAAGTCTATGGTATTGTAATAGTGTGTATGGTGACTCAAGTAGCTACACTTATGAGCACAGCATAACGCACAGATTTGTTGAGTCACTATGTTGTACACCAGAGGCTAATGTAATATTGTGTGTCAACTGTACTTCAATAGAAAAAAAAAAAAAAGGAAAAAGACAAGACAAGACTGCCCTCTGTTGGCACAGTCTAGTAACTTCTGCATTTCTACTCCCACATTTCCGTTCAATACATCATGGCGGATTTTTCTTTAACTAAGCTGTTACCAAATCCTAGAACTTGCCAGGGGGGTCTGCAGGTAAAACCTTTTCTCTTCTTATTGGAAAACCAAGACAGGGAAAGGTAAAAGTTTCAATATTTCTTAAGTGGTTAATAGATCAAGTCGTAGGGAGAGAAATGTAAACTCCGACCTGTGTGCATTTTTGTAGCGAAGTTGTAGAGAAAGTATTTGGCTTGGCTCAATGACATATTTATAAGAACTCAATTAATCTTGGATTTCCTTTAACCCTAAGTCACAGTCGTTCCCGCTCAAGTCTTGCTCCGACATCTCATGAACGTGCTTCGTGGGGTACTAACTTGACTGCCCTCACTCCTACTACTGCCCCACAAGCATCTATCCTGCATGATTATACATGACTAAAATCCTAGGTTATAATGTAAGGGTTTGTGTTCTTTCCGAATTTTATACAAACAAACAATGGATATCTCTCTTCCTCATTTCATGGAAGATTTAGCTTTGGACCATTTTTGTGGCTAATGATCTGAGATCACAGGGTAGCACCACCAAATTTTTCACTTACAGGCTGGCTTCTCTTGCCGACTCTAGACTCCTCGTGGGCAGGGGCCATACCTACTGTCATCTACACAGTTCCTGACAAGTAGGCCTGTGGTTAATCACAGTTGACTACGTGGCTGAAGTTTGCTTTTCAGTTAGAGTGGCTGTCTGTCTTCTCGCGATACAGTGAGTTCAGCTTTTGAGCATCTCTGCAGATCTTAACGCTTTCTTGAAATGCTGCCTCAAGCCCTTCTAACTACACCACAGCAATTTCAATAGTACTTAGAGGAGGCCAGTGAGGTTTCAGTAATGGTGACCTACAAAAATTGGTAGAGACAGTTAAAGCAATGGGAAACAAATGCTAAAGGATTGAAAGAAAGCAGAATGGAGGCTGAGTGTGAAAGAAATCATAAAGTGCCAGGAAAAAAAAATTTGAATCAGACTGTGGGCCGCTGCCCGCCACGGGCACCATCACCAGGTGCTCTGACAACAGGACCCCTGGGCCTTGATGGTCCTGCTGAAGCAAAGGGACAGGCTGATTTTCAACTTGAATAGGTAATGGCTGCTTTCACAATTAACTTTTGTTAGGTATTATTTAATAACTCTTACAGTAAAAATGTTTTCTAGGAGGTTATACTGTTTTGGCTAACTTCCCATGTCTTCCACGAGGCTGGTGCCTGAGATAGATGAGATCCAAGCCTCTCTTTAGGACCTGGCTCTTCTTGTTCCAAACGTTGCGCACTACTGCTTCAACAAGGCGCAGGAGCCAAGCAAGTCAGCAGCTTTTCCAGAGGGAAAGTTCCCAACCCAGTTGGAAACAGAAGCACGTGTCTGAGAGCACCAAAACTCTGCAAATTTTATTTGCCTCAATTAATATATACATGGAGAACTGTCTGAAACTCTCTTTAGACTACGTTCTAGAAAGTAATCACTTAAAACATTCCAACTTCTCTCAAGAGACTTCACCCAAACATAAGTGTGAAACAGCCCTTCTGGATTTACAGAAGGGTCCCTCATTGGCATCCCTGAGCACACATCTGCTGAGAAAGGCCACGATGGTGAGGGGAACAAGTGGAGAACAAGAAGTTAGGGGCTGCTGCAGAATTCTGAGGGGTTATCTCTCGAGGCGGGTGATGGACCCTATTTCATATCCCCCTTCAGAAGAGACTTAGTCACAGCTCAAACAAAGCTCAGTCTTTTTTTTTTTTTTAAAGATTTTATTTATTTATTTGACAGACAGAGATCACAAGTAGGCAGAGAGGCAGGCAGAGAGAGAGAGAGGAAGGAAGGGAAGTAGGCTCCCTGCTGACCAGAGAGCCCGATGCAGGGCTCGATCCCAGGACCCTGGGATCATGACCTGAGCTGAAGGCAGAGGCTTTAACCCACTGAGCCACCCAGACGCCCCAAAGCTCAGTCTTTGGCTTGGGCATACTGCCTGCTAGCTGGGGTGATGCTTAGGCGGGTCATTCTAAACAGGGGGCCCACTCTGGTGGAGATTCAAGGGGAGCGCTCCATTCAGAAGCCCCTATTTTCTCATTATTACTTTAAAATCCTCTAATTAAAACATGAAAATCGATGTAAAATTGAAGGATGATGCAGTGCCAAGTTTGTGGGGGTCAAGTCTAAAGTACAATTTGGCAACTTTCCCAGCAAATCTTTCTTTTTTTCCTTGTCAGATATTTAGCAATACTAATCTTATACAGATAATTTTATTAGACTACGTCTTCCTAAATCTCCTTGCTCTTCTAGGGCTTCTCATGGGAGCTGATGTGCCATTCTTCACGTCCTCAGGCTCCCTGAGGATCTCTTCCTACCTGTCTAGAGTAGTTCTCTTCTTGTGCCCTTTGTCTAGAATTTGCCCTCCACTCCGCAAATAGCTGAATTCTACTCATCCCTTAGACCTGCCTCAGGTATGACCACAGCCAGGAAGCCTTCCATGATCCCACCAGTCTGGGCTGGGTGCCTTTGCTCAGTGTTTCTTTAAAAGTGTTGAGCTTCGTCTACTACTATGTTGTAAACTCTCTAAGGGCAGAGGCTTAGCCACGTGGGATATTCCCATACATATTTGTTCAATAGATGGATGTATGATTGAAAGAAAACATTTTTCAGAAGTTGTTTCTTGACTCTTTCCTCCTTATTGTGTAAACCAAATTTAGAGGCGGTCTATAAAAAGTTCAAGTTTGGTTTCATGATCTATGTCAACCAGGTGGAAGCATGATCAATTAATATAAACTATATGTAAGTGCTTTGTAAACACCAAACTACACAAATATAATGCGGTATTATTAATTCTCATAATTACTACTATCATTGTCATCACATGGCAGAATGGAGAAAAAAATGAACGCAGTTGTAAACAGTTTATAATGAAATTAGGAGAGAAGCAATTGAACTACTGGGGATATTTCATGGTGGAAATGAGGTAAATGTTTGTCTTAAAACATCCCTTAGAAGTGAAAAACTAAAAAAAGAAATCTTCTGTTGATTTGGTAAGTTCTGCATTTTAGGAATTCCTATAGGATGTTGATATTGTTTTTCTATTTTTATTCTATGATTTTAGATAGATAGTTCTTAGAAAAAGAATCTCATTGAATGCTGGACAGCTCATCCAAACCCTAAGCTAAGACAGAGGGATAACTTCCATTGTGGTGACAGACATGAACGCAAACGAAGATTTTCAAGACAAGCTGGTTAAAGCAAAATATCTTCTTTGAGGGAAAAAATAAGCACGACACTTTCTACTTTCATATGTCTGTTTGACGGCTCAGGCAAGAAGAAGCAGCTAGGGAAGCATCTTGAAATGATCCACCTGAGCAGGAAGAGAAGGCCCTCATTGGCAGTTCAGCTAGTGTCTCACCCATTTGCCCAGAAATCACTTGTGTTAGGTCATGAAGTCAGTTTTCCAATTTGATTGAAAAACAACCAAAAGGAAATCAAAGAGGAAACTTTCTATTGTGGACCTGGTGTCAGCTGTCATTTCTCTTTCCTGGATGTAATCAAGAGAAAATGAGGGATTATTATTCCTAATCAGATGCAAGCATTATGCTTTGTTTGATGAGTGTGATGTTGGCAAAGGGTGACCATGGTTTTCCTGACGCCAACCCACTTGAATATTGCATCTACGTCCACTTTCTGTGTAGGTGCCAATTCCAGACCTGACACTTTCATGGTGTCAGAATGTGAAAAGGTGGGCGCCTGGGTGGCTCAGTGGGTTAAGCCGCTGCCTTCAGCTCAGGTCATGATCTCAGGGTCCTGGGATCGAGTCCCGCATTGGGCTCTCTGCTCAGCAGGGAGCCTGCTTTCTCCTCTCTCTCTCTCTGCCTGCCTCTCTGCCTACTTGTGATCTCTCTCTGTCAAATAAATAAATAAAATCTTTAAAAAAAAAAAAAAGAATGTGAAAAGGTGTACCAAGATGGTGGTTCAGTCAGCTGGGATTTTGCATATAATTTAATGATGGGACTATTTCAGTGGTGTGGGCAGGGTTCAGGAATCAGAGGGCTCTTGAGGGTTGCAGGTGGGGACTGTTACCATCTCTGGCTGCAAGAGCCTGGGAGAGGAAGGCAAATTTCAAGGGTCTGATGAGAGCTGTCATTCTAGAGGGGTGGGTGCTGCCAGGCTCAGTGCGTGGAGGCCAGGAGCAACAGGGGGAACAAATACCTCTCTGTGGCAGACAGAATGATGTCCCCCTCAAAAGATCTAGTCTCTGGAATCTGTGAATATGTTACCTTACATGGCAAAGGGGCTTTGCAAATGTGACCTTGAGATGGGAAGTTAAGAACCTTGAGATGGAAAGATCATCATCCCACGTTGTCTGGGTGGCCCCAGTGTAATCACAAAGGTCAAAATCCGAGAAAGAGAAGATGGAAGGGCTGCTGGTACTAAAGATGGAGGAAGGGGCTAAAAGCCAAGGAGTGTAGGTGGCTTCAGTAGCTGGGAGAGGCAAGGAAATGGATTCTCCCCTAGAGCCCACAGAAGGAACCAGCCTTGCTGGTAAGATAACTTGATTTTAACCCACTGAAACCACTTTAGAATTCTGACCTCCAGAACCATAAGACTGGTGTTGTTTCAAGCCACTAAATTTGTTGTTATTTGTTAAAAAACTATTACACTTTCTATTCTCTCTCTACAGGCCCTCTGATCTGCTATACTTCTCAGCAGCAAAATCCAACAGGAAACTGGAGAGCAAGAGAGTTTGTGTGATGAAGGCAAGGATCAGTTCCCCAGGACACAGAATAGGGAAAGAAGGAAAGACAATGGATCCAGGAGGAGGCAGAACAAAAGAACAGATTTAAAAACAATGAATGAATATGACATATGAAGGCTGCTATGGTCTGATTGTTTATATCCCCTCAAAATTCATATGTTGAGATCCTAACCCCCAAGGTGATGGTATTAGAAGGTGGGGGCCTGTGGGAGGTGATTAGATCATGAGGATAGAGCCCTCATGAATGGGATTAGGATCCTCATAAAAGAGAACCCAGAGAGCTCCCTCACCCCTTCCAACATGTGAGGACTTCCAGCTTCCACAATGACGAGCACTAGATTTCTGCTGTTAATAAGTTACCTAGTCTGTGGTATCTTTGGTATAGTATCCTGAAGAGACTAAGACAAAGGCTTTAAGAAATAATTTAAGAACAAGACATAAAAATTGGGTGGTGGCAACCATGCCCATATTGGAGAAGCTAGTTTTGGAAACTCTTTTAATATATTTTTTAAAGGATTTATTTATTTTAGAGAGAGACAGAGAGCATGAACTGGGGGAGGGGCAGAGGGAGACAGAGAAACAATCTCAAGCAGACTCCTCACTGAGCACAGAGCCCGAAGTAGGGCTCAGTCTCACAACCCTGAGATGATGACCTGAGCTGAAATCAAGTCAGATGCTTAACAGGGCCCCAGTTTAAAGATTTCATTTTTATAGAAACAGTCTCTTAAGAGAGCATTATAGAAAGACAAAGGTTATGGAGTTGAATGTGCTTTTCAAAACTGACTTCCATTCTGATCCCAGCAGCAGCTGGTCATTTCCTCTTTCTCTTCCGTGTTTTTCCATTCCTCATTTCTCTCTTCTCCTTCTTCCTTTGGTCCATATAGTTGCCACAAGCATCTTTTAAAGCTCATGTCTGTGTTGGTCTCTCTCCCCTTCGGACACCTCCCCACCTCACCGCCTTCTTCTTGAGCAGAATCCAAGCTCCTTGACCCAGTGTGAAGATCACACAGGACCTTGTCACCTCATCCTTCTAGCTTATCCCCTACTGTTTTCCTGTGTTTCATCTGGCTGGCTTCTCATTCCTCCCTTCTTCATTGGGTTCTCTCATGTGGGCATTTTTGCTCTTGCCCTTACCCCTGCTCGTCATTCTTACCATTCTCCTGCCCCCTCCCATCTCATTTTGCAATCATGCCCATTCTCGAAGTTTCCTCTCAAATCCTCCAAGAAGCTGTCTCTGGTCGCTCCAGGAGGAAGCTCTCCTCCTTTCTCTTGGGCTCTTCTGCACTTTAGCTACAACCTCTCTTATACTACTTACTGCAACCCTGCCTTTCATTCTAGTTATTGTGTGTCTATTAGCCCCACTACCATTTCTCACTTCCGTACTTACTGAATCATAAACTCTTGGAAAGAGGGATTTTATCTTTGTGCCTTCTAGTAATAGGTAGCACATTGCCTTAAAAATAATAGATAATGAAAACTTATTGGTAGTGGGGACAAAAATTGTTACTGCATAAAATAGAAAATAATTAATGGGAGAGAATGAGTCTGCAGAGGGAGTTGAGAGAGTGTGGGGGTTGAGGGAGAGAGTGCTCTGAGGACAGACTGCTTTGCAAACATCTGTGCCTTGCTCAGTATTGTTTTTCTACTGTTGGCTAAGGTGCTTGGCACAGGGTAGTTTCATAAACACGTCTTAAATGGATAAATAAATGTTAGCTACTTCATTTTGGCCAAGGCTGACCTTGAATTCCATGAGAAGGACTTCACAGAAGTCCTTCTTACAAAATGAAGGTGAAGAAATGTCTGAAAGTAAAAACAATACCATCTTCTAACTTGCAATAAGAAATAAGCTTAGAAGAAGAAGAAGACCCAGTCACAAGGTAGAGGCATCTCTTTTCTTTTTGGTGTAACCATACCTTTGTTGGCATAAATGGGTGACAACAGACATTATTTTTTGTATTTCCTGAGTCCTGTGAGAAGTGCTGGAAAATACATTCATATAGTACTAAAATTTCCCTTCCCAGTATACAGTTTGAGGGCAAAAATCACATTTTACATTGCTAGAATATACTTTATAGAGGCAGCTAGCAAAATACTGTGTGAGTGTGAGTGCGTGCGTGTGTGTGTGTGTGTGTGTGAGAGAGAGAGAGAGAGAGAGAGAGAGAACAATAGAGAAAATGGTGGGTTGATTGATTGATTGGGGGGTAAAGTAAAGAAAAGAAGCAGTTCTTGATAATACACCCACCAAAGCACACTTGGGGCATTGAGGGCAAGGAGCCCGTCTTACTAATCTTTGATCTCTGGTTCCTATTATCTTACTTTAAGATGAAGACTGCACTTCAGGGAGGAAAAGAGATTTGTGAAAGGCCACGTAGCACACAGGAGGAGATGACAAGACACAGGACCTTTAATGCCCAAACCCGGAATCCTCATTCTTTCTGAGATTGCTTTTGGATTGTTGAGCCATGGAGAAAGATACAAGAGTAGGTTTTTACTTAGTTCAGAATTAAAAGTTCCTTCTACATGAAGATGTGTAAGATATTTGTGATTTATCATTAACCTTTGGTATATTGTTTAAGAATACACACATAATCAGATGTCACAAATAGCTTTGAGGTCCAGGTTCATGCAAGCATGAGCAGAATGAGAAGGAAGGTCTGATGAAAGGTGGAAAGAGAATCCCTACAACGGTGAATAAATCTAGGTAGGGCTTTGTGGGTCTGAACTTCCCTCACCATTTCAACAACTCTCTCCTTGACTACATGTTGTTTCTATAGTGTCAAAGTTTCAGATCAACAGAATAACGGGTGTTCTCGTGTCTGATTTTTAAATGCACAAGGAGTATGTCTACAGGGCAGAAAAAATTCCCATCTTCCAGTGGGCTATCTTTGTTTGTTCACAAAGAAAACAAAAACCACTCTTTCTTAACAGCTTAATTTTAAGACAACTCTCCAGAGGGTCTTTACTAATTGCCACAATCTTCAATTGTACTGGAACGGAATGTGAGGATTACAATAATTTTTCTATTGATATACTAACACTGAATACATAGAAAGTTAGAGAAGCATTGTATCACTATCATTTTGATGCACAAAATAAACATTATCTACTTTATTTTCTTTTACTATTTAAAGTCACATTTTAATTACTTAAATTTTACAAGTAGGAATGTAGCCGAGTGTCTAAAACTCTTGTTTCTGTTCAAGTTAATTCAGATTGTCCATCCATGCATGAGAACAGCTGAGCTATGAAATTGGGCAGCATGTTTTCTGGCAATAATGAGGAGATAATATTCCTTAGGAGTATTTAAGTGACATCACTATTGATAGGTTAATTGGAAATAAAAATGTAAAGCTTTCTTAAATCACTAGAATAAAAAGCCTCTGGTTTATCATAGCTTCAAAATGCACTTTTTGAACTCTCCCCACTTGGCAGTTTAGGTTAATAACTGTCTGATTAATGTAACTGTGGCTAGTCTCAGAGTTCCACGTACATCCCATGGCAAATCAGCCACTTTTAAAAGGAGACTTTCCCACTTAAATCTTGATTCACAGTCATTTTTGTTCCCTCCACTCCTTTCCCAAATGACTTGAGAAACGACTCCTGCGTCCAGGGAAATGCATGGAATGTTGGACGGAGATAAGACATGCAGTTTGATGTGAGGTCATGACATGTGACTTGAGTCATGGCTCTGGCATATGAGATACCCTCCATGTTCAGAGACGGGAGAACCCCTTGCCTCAATTTAGTGAGTTTCATAATTAATGATTTTGACAAAGATAGCTAAGGTGACATTGCTCTACCAGGTATCCTAACTAGACTCAAATCATCTTCAGTTCTCTGTGTGAACATTCACACTTGGTCGACTATAGGCAAACATTTAGATTTCTCTCCCTTTACTAACCTCTCAATTACCCAGGAGCTTATGATGCGGTCATGCACCACCTGGATGAAAAAGTTGACCCCCTCACAGTAATTAGCATTTACTGAGCATAGTTGTAAGCCAAATATTTTCCAGGTACGTTAGTAAGTTAGAAGCATTAGCTCATTTAATTCTCAAAAAAAAAAAAAAAAAAAAAAAAAAGAGCAAACATACTCTAGAGACAACAAAGCAAAATTCGAATTAAGTTTGGGAAGCAGAATTCTAACTCATAGATATAGATATATATAGATATCTATATCTGAGTTAGATATCTATATCTCTCTCTATAGCTATAGATCTCTAATTTACTGGCAGCCAGCCAATTAACTTATGAATGATGCAGAGTGGGTGCCATGGGCACCAAGAGACCAGGTTAGTCTTCGCATGGTTAGTTACTTTGAGCTGTTCCACACCACTGACTGTACCCCTTAATTTGGGCTAGCAGGTACTTTTAACACTTGGTGTGGATAGACACCAAGAATGACTTGGATCCACTTAATCATGCTTCCCTGATCCTTCCACTTCCTTCAGTTGTGTTTTCTGTCCTTGGTCCTTGCCTTGGATGATGGCCCTCATCATCTCTTCCCTTCAGTTTCTTATACTTCCAGGTCATCTTTGGCTATCTCTAGTGTGGTCCTTCAAACCTGCCTGGGTTTACTACTTTTAAAGGCTGACCCCTCCTATATGGTCTCTGTATAATCTTGTATTGTTTTTGGTGTGATGCTGTCTTGTCATTTTACAAATATGGGCCACGTGTCACCAAAAAGACTGAGTATAAATGAGTGAGTGGAAAGTTTCAAATTCATCAACATTTCTAGGAAAAACAATTCCACAGGCTTATCCTGCTGGAGAATCTTTGGTTTCTAATCACCTTTGTTTTCTAAGGATACCACATGGCTACTGTCACTTGTTTGACTGAAGTGTTTCTAGGCACAGAGGTATAAATGCATGATTGATTTATTTTTCCAATAACTGCTACCAGCTGTGCTCTGTTGACCTCCCTCCACTGCTTACCCTCTGGGTAGTACTCCAATTCCATTATCTTTCAACACTTGCAGCTATTAAAAAAGCCTAGTGCAGTTAGCACTGCAATCTTACTTCCAATTAAAAGTTCCCCTTCCCACCACAGACTGGGCTGAAGGCTTGAACCACTTACATGGGGAAAGAGTCTTGTTCTCTCTCTCCCAACACCTCCTTCTTTCTCCTCACCGTCTGCTAGAGAAGCTCTGATGGCCAGGTAGTGAAGAGGTTAGTGAAGAGTTACTGGTGGATAGCCTGCCTTCCTCTTTTTGTTGCTGTTCTAGGTGGCGGTTCTCAATCACATGTTCATTTTGTGCCAGGGACTGTCTTAGGTGCTGGAGTATTATGGGAATGAAGATAAAATTTCTAACTTCAGGGAATTTAAACTCAGTGGACATCCAAACGCTGCCTCTCTCCTAAGGATGCCTTGGGTCACTTCTTTGGAAGACCTGATGTGGCATTTCTATGTTGGGACACACTGGTGAGGTTGGCCTCTTCTTTTGCTATTTGGCACAATGGGTAATATAACCTACAGCCTCTTTCAGCAGGGGTCCCTTTGGCCAGAAAATATCCCACCAGAAAGGTGTTTTAAGCCCTAAAGCACCTTCTATAGTGCTGACTCAACCCATGGGGAAATGGTGGGAATCCAGACTGCCCTAGAACTCCTCTTCTTGCTTTCTTTCTTTCCTCTTTCTCTCCCTTCCCCTGCTCATCAAGGTCTCTTGTGGATTCACCAGCTCAGTCCCCTCTAGATAAGAAACAATCATCAGCCTCCTTTGAGATAGAAGGCGAGGAGGTCAAATATTCTCAATCTTGAGGGAGGGGAACAGGGCAAAGTCTAGTATCTCTTTCCCCCATGGGGGATGAGGAAGGGAGGAGGGAAGATTAATGCTTCCCAAACTCTGTTTTCTCCCAAAGAGAAACTTTTACTTCTACTCTGCATTGGGAGAGTATAAGAAAGGACAAATCAGAAGGACTAGTTCTGTGAAACAGCAGCTCCCAGCCAGCCACCCAAGGACATGGCTGCCCTTGCCATGGTTGATTCCCTAAGTCAGGCTGAGCCCTTACACCATCATATCTCATGGAGAGGAAGAGCAGAATAAAAACAGGGAGTTGAATAAAGCATGGAGATTATCTGTTAGTTTTGCTCATTATTCTTACTCTGGATAATTGAAAAGTGACCTCGTTTTCATTTCTCCTTCAAGTTCCTTAACGACCAAGTTTTTTGAAAAAAGGGGGTTCCTGACTATAATGTGCATAAAGGTGTTTATTATTACATATTCTTCTAAAGGTTTTAGTAGTTTGTTTTTCACACTCAGTTTTAATCCACCTGGAACTGATTTCTGTGTGTGGTGTGAAGTAGAGATTCATTTTTATCTGTATGAATAGCCACTTGTCCCGGCACCAGTTATGGGGAATCTGTTCCCCAACACTGACTTGTGAGGCTGCCTCAACCACACGTTGGGTCTCCATACCAATCGGTCTTTTCCTGGGCTTCCCACAGTGTCCTTTGGTCAATAATGGCCAGCCCAGTGCCAGCATTCCTATCAGCTTGAGTCCTGTCGCCCTATACATAAATCTTGTAGGTCTTTTATAGTCTCATGTTTTTACAGTCTCACATTTATTCTCATTTTCAAATACAAATAATTTCTAAAATCTCTAGGTTCCATATAGTGAACAGTCATCTGAATTGCAGGCGTAAGAAAAATACCTACACTTTATCTCTTTACTTCACTTGCAAAGTATCAGGAAGTGCCCATTGCTAACTCAAATATTTTAATTGTAATTTGCAGACAAAGGTTTTATTAGAAGTTAATCCATTAGCTGTTTAAGAGATCTTTAGAAAATGAGAAGTGTTTTTCCCAAAGAATTAAATTAATCATATAAGTAAAAGTGGAATTATTTTAACCATCCTGTTATTTTCTTGGTGATGTATTTAGGGAATGACAGAGTTATAAAGGATAAACTATTTTTTCTTGCCTCATATGGTATATTTTATTATGGTAGACCATTTAATGCCCAACTGCCTATTCCAGACCATTCAAAAGTAGGTTTTCCACAGGAGTACGTAGCAGAATTACCTAGGGAAATTTTAAGAACCATTTAGTCTCTTTTCAAATTTCGATACTCTCAACGAAGTTTTAAAAGCAATAATACACCACTTTAAAGGCAGGGCTTTTGCCTCCCTACTAGAAGAACACTGATGCCATCTATTATTATGACTGTATAAAGCTGTCAAATATGAGCTTCCCCAAACTTCTATTCCATAAGTGGCCTCGTTGTATCAAGAAACGGTATCTTGGTTAACAGACATAGTTGTGACATGCCTCTTTGCCCCCTTGTTTCTGCCATGTTCTCTCAGTCATTTCCAGTGTATTTCTATTCTCTAGTTTTCCTTTTCTAAATATAAGCTTTAGTGGATCCCTGGGAGCTACATGGAAATGCTGGATATATTCATTTCATGCCAAGACATGTTGATGTGCCAATGAAAACAGTGTGGCCAGTTTAAAAAGGCCAGCACAAATGAGTGGGGCTACAAACAACCAACCACTTAAAAATTCTGCAATTCACTGATTCCTATACTCTCCTTACAATGGGTGAGGACATTCGGTGTCATCTCCCACACGACACATTGGAGCCATTTTTTCCTCGAGAGGCCTCTCTAATTAACCTTCAGAAGCTCAAGGAGCGTGGGCATGCAACATATCTAGCTCAAAGGAGGCTGCCTATTCAATACATTCCTGTAGGGCCCAGACTGGGAGGCTACCATATTGCACTTTGCCGGCTTCCCCTCAGAGCTCCTTTTAGGGTATCCAACATCTACTGTTCAAAGTCACTGTCTCAACTCCTAGTTGACTTGCTTCCTTTTCCCTGCAGAAGAGTTTGAACCTTAATCTGGATCATGCAACTCTATCAATCTGCTTTCAGGTCTAGGTGGTGCTTGCTTCCTCTCCTCCTTGGGCCACTCTCTTGAAAACAGACCCCCAAACCTGTGTGACATCTCAGAGAGCTGTTGCTGTCTGTCCTGGGTAGGACCCACACAATTTTGCAGGGCAGGTAACAAGAACACAAATCATCATCCCAGGGTCACCAAAAGGGCCACATGGATTAGTTACAGAAAACAACACAAGGACTAAACACACACCCTAAGTTATATATATATTCCCCCCCAACCTTTCATTAAGGACTAAGTAGTGGAAAGTCATTTACAAATTAAACTTTACTTCAGAAGGGCAATAAATGATATGTAAATGCAGAGCTGCTTTGATTGAAACAGGGTTGTGGGTATGGGGTAGTACTGAGGCTCCTGCTAACTTTACCCCCATCTTATTTCCTGGCTTCTTTTCCAACCTCAGGAGTATCTTTGGAGTCCTGGGGTTTATCTTTTCTATATGATGAGAAAGGCATGTGGGGAAAAGGGTCATGTCTTACATGTTTCTGACCTGTTCTGTGATACTCCTGGGGCTATCTGGAATTCTAGTCTTTTCTCATATCTATCTGTTGAAGGCCCATTAGGACCTCACTCAACTGTTATTTCCTCTAAGGATTTTCTCTGAGATAAAATTGATCTTCCCCATGGCAAATGGTCAGTGTGTTTTATTATAACTAGAAGGGTTGCATGTCTTAGATATGCTAGGATAATCTCAATTTCTAGTATTAGAGTACTAAGGTACTCTCTTGGACTCATTTTTTTTTTTTTGTCAGACCACATTTCAATTTTTGTTTTAAAAATATGGTTATGATGGGGTGCCTGGGTGGCTCAGTCAGTTGAACATCTGACTCTTGGTTTCAGGAAGGCTGAGCCCTGTGTTGGACTCTGCACTCAGTGTAGAGTCTGCTTGAGATCCTCTCCCTCTGCTCCCCCTCCCTGGCTTGTGGGATATATAGCTCTCTCTCCCAAATAGATAAATAAAATAAATCTTTAAAAATATACATGGCTATGGCAATTATAGCTCTTGTTGTAGTCAGCCTTATTCCTGAGTGATCAATCGATGTAGATATCATAAAGGATATATTTCTAAAGAGTAGGGATTGTCTTTGCACGGTAGACAAAGTCTAATGTCTTGATCTCTATTCTGGGATGGGAAAGCTCACGTTACCCAGCTGATAAGTAAGCTGAAGTCTGCCCAAATCCAACCTCTTTCCTTTATGCTACTCTGCTGCCCAAAGTACTTCACTGTTTCTCTGTATACTCTAGAAACATTTACTCTAGCAAATACTGAATATATATGTGCTCAGTTGCTCAGAATTGGAAGCACACATGACCATATCTAGGCTGTGAATTGAAATATTTCCTTTTCATGCTTGCATGATTCAGAAAGGAATGTTATACTAGTCTTCAGTGCCATCTGAACTCTCTCTCCTGGTTGAAAAGCCAAGCGAATCCATTGGGATTTTTAATTTCCTGGCAGTCTGTGGTTAAGGAAACCAGCACCCAAGAAACACAGTGGCTACTTCTCTGTGACTGGCAATGTCCGAGCCCTGCTGGCTTATCTGAGTGTAGGCTGGGGTCAGTTCCCACACCGCTGAGGTCTGTCTGTGGCTACCTACAACACTCCCAGGGGGTGTACTATTCAGCTACTAGAGGACAAAAGAAAACAAACTGGCTGGCGTGTCTCATATTCCCTGAGATCTAGGAGTTCTGCTCCCTGACTTAGTACTTGTGAAGAATGATGCAGGGGGCAGCTTCTGAGAGCATCTGTAGAGGATGGGATAGAGGAGGGGAGGTACCCAACAAGATGAAGAAGGAAGCTCTTGTACTCCTTGCCAGTATTGTTGGAAGCCTGGGGTAGACACAGGCATTAAATAGAAGTTTCTACCAGCCATATTATTCTAAACCTCCTGAACACCCACAAGGTGGGAAGTGTTGTGCTAAGACAGTGGAGGATTTGGAGATTATTATGATACACTAACATGTATCAAAGGCTTTACAATATAATGCATTGAGTTTTACTACAAACTAAAGTCATGGTTAATATTTTAAGATGAATCTCTTCCTCATACCATATGCAAAAACCAATTGCTGATGGACTGTGGATTTATATGTGAAAGGTCCAACCTTAAAAGTTATTAAAAATATGACTTTAAGGGGCACCTGGTTGGCTCAGATGGTTGAACGTCTGCCTTAGTCTCAGGTGATGATCCTGGGGCCCTGGGATCGAGCCCCGCATTGGGTTCCCTACTCAGTGGGGAGCCTGTTTCTCCCTCTCACTCTGCCTGCCTCTCTGCCTACTTGTCTCTCTTTCTCTCTGTCAAATAAATAAATAAATAAATAAATATATTTTTAAAAATATGACTTTAAGATAGCAAAGGATGGCTTAAAGCACAAAAATGCAAGTAATTCAAAATACTGGTATTTTTGAGTATAAAAAGTTAAGAAGGTGATTTCATCAGAAGAGATTGTAAAGAAAAGGGAACTGCCACAAACTGGGAACAGATATATGCAGCACATATAACCAACCAAAATACAATATCTATCATGTCTAAAAATTAACCAGGAAAAGACAGTGGTAACAATGGCAATGGGGCAAGAGATACTAACTTAAGCATCAAAGAAGAGGAGAATGAAGAACTCGAGCATATAAAAAGATGTTTGTTAATAGTCAGGAAGAACATCAAAACGATAAGGATATAGCATTTTACATGCACTAGACTAACAGAAATTTAACTTCAATTTCATATCAGACATTGACAAGGACATAAAGCAGTGGGGACCCGTATCTGGCATGGAAGAGTATATATATCATTACAAACACTTTGGAAAATTATCTGGTACTATTTAGTCAACTTGAAGTTGTTCCCAGGACCCAGCAAATCCTCCTAGGAATAGACTCAGGAATTGTTGCCAAGAGAAAATCTTGTACATGTTTACCAGAAGGATTTTACAAGAATGTCTGTGATAGGGATATTTCTAATGGTAAGAACATGGAAACCATGTCAAGGCCCATCCACATGGATAAATAAATTTACATTTATATACCAAAGAACTATGCAGTAGTGAAAATAAATAAATATTGGTAGTTCATATTAAATCAGTGACTTTCGTCTCCACGTTGAGCTAAAGTAATCAAGAAAATACAATTCTGTGTCTATGAAGTTCGACGACATGTGACACTGAACAATATCTTGTTGAGCAATATATCTATACATGGTAAAGTATGACGAAAAGCAAAGGGATGATAAACAGAATTCAGGAGAGGAGTTACCTCTGGCAGATGGAGGGACAGCAGTGAGAGGAGGTGAGGAAGCCTTCAAATATATTGGCGTTGTTCTATAGTGGTTGTGTGGGTACTTACTTTATTATTGTTACTGAAACTGCATATATATATTCTATAATCTCTCTTTTAGTGTATTTCATAGTAAAAATGTATTCAAAAGTGTGCTATGGGGGTGCTGAAGGTGAGTAGGAGTGCAAGGTGAGGTGGGAATTAGCACAGCTTCATGGGGACGTCAGAGCTGGTCCTTGAGAGATGAGTAGCGTTTGAAGGACAGAGATGGGCAGAGAGGAAATTCCACCTGGAAAGAAAAGGTTGAGGAAAGGCCGGCAAGTGTGAGATGGCCTCGGGTGTCCCGGGAGCAGGAACGGCTGGGATATAAACCATGAGATCAGACTGCCATAGAAGGATAGAAAGCTGTTTGGGGCCAGAGTGTAGAGGGCTTTTTTAAAAAAAATACAAAACCAACAAAAAACAACCACCACAAACCAAAACCAAGACCAAAGCCAGAAACCTTGACACATTTAGATCGTATCCTGCAAGCAAAGGCGGGGTGTTGAAAAAAATAAAAAAAATTTTGATTATACCAGTGCTTTAAGAATATAATTTTGAAGGTAGTATGAAACATGAATGGGAGAAATGAGACACTGGTGGGACTCATCTGGGTACTAGAATAGCTTAGGATAAAAAAGAGGTAGGTCTGTATTGTGGCAGTCAAGATGGAAAGAAATGAGGAAATGCCTAATTTGGAATCTGACTTAAGTTTCCTTCACATTCAATTCCAGAAAGACACAGACGGAAGCAGTGTGTACTGGCTTCCTTCAGGCCAGCCCTGCTCGGGACTGAGCACACTCCCAAGTTAGGTAGCTAATTACAAGCATCGACTCAGCCACTTACTCCCCAATTCCCTTTGATATACCTCCTGGTTTTCTCTCTGGAGCTAGGAGGGCAATTCTGAAAATGACCCAATATTCAATATTCATTAATCCTTCCCTTTGCTTACTTACATTTGACCTTAACTTCCCTTTCTGGGCTCAGTCACTCTCTCAAGGTCTCATACAAAGCCCAGTAATGCTAATAGGTTTAGGAGTCTCCTTCTCTTCCCGCAAGAAGACTAATATTGCTGACACTGTCCTAAAGACTAGTGGTATATCATTCTTTTGGCAGATAATTACACAAAGGCGTGAGACACTGAAATGGCACAATGCCAAGAACTGCTGGCTGGTTTGAAACGGGAAATGGGTGTTTTGGACATCCAACAGGCAGCTGGAAATTCAGTTTAGGCATTTAGGAGGGGTGTCAGCCCATATATTTCAAAGTTGACCAAATAATGAGACAAGCCTGCCTTGAGGTTTACGCTGTTTTATACAGGATCAAGAAGAGGTGATGAATCCCAATACAGAGAAGAAGTACTTATTGAGAAACAAGTATCTTGTCAAGTTGTAGCACCCAGGAGTCAGAAACAGTAATGCACTTTTTAATCCTGGCGAGGGCGGCAGCCATGTTCCACAGGTAAGAACAGAGGTCATTTCTTTGTTCAACAGCGCAGATGCTAGGAAGCCATGGCAGGGAAAGAAGGGACCGGGGTCTGATGGTGGTGTGTTGCCAAGGAAGCTGCACCTCCAGGGGGCATCCAGAAGAAGACACATGAATGGCCCAGGAATCACATTTGAAGAATAGAGTATGCAGCTCTCAACATCTTCTGAATCACTCTGCTGTGCCAACCAAACCCTGGGTGAGTCAGGATCAAGATGTGTTTCATGCCCACTGTTCCGGCGAAGACAGAGAAGTGAATGGTAGCCTGGGCAGGCTAAGTGACTCCTGGCCCACCCACCAGAAGAGCTGGAGGTCTGGAGGAGCGGTGCGGTGACAAAAGATCTCAAGCAGATGGCTCATTTGCATAAATTCTGGGAAGACATTTTTGTAAAAATGAAGAGGGAAGAAGATTTTGATTTATTCTCAGAGAAAGACAGAGAAATGATGGCTTAATACAAAGACGAAACTATCTTTACAAATCCTCCCCTCATTGAAGAGGCAAGTAAAATGTGTTTTTCAGTGGTGGTTTGTAAACTTTCTCATTCTTTTCCACAAGCAAAACCCAAACTCCCAAACAAAACAAAAACCATGAATAATTAAAATGCAAAGATTCTCCTCACTTGTAATTTATTCAATTTCTTCTCTGTCTTTTCCCACCAACATGATATCCTAACACTAACCCTTTGATTCCTTACCAAACCTTCAACTAGCCCTCATGGGAAGCTGCTTTTGAAATGGTTCAAAGTTGGGCATCCAATGGAAGAAGAAATGGGGCAGAGAAACGGAGCCCTCCCCACGTGGCATAATGAACCCTGAATAATTGACAAGGGAGTCTAATGCCGGGCGAGCCAGCTCTGCTCCCTGTGGCTTCCTTCTCTAATCAAGACAACGCTCTCCCTCCTTCCTAAAAGGGACTTGTGTCACTTATTTAACGCAGTGTTCACAGGTCAGGCTCTGGAAAGGCGAAGGTAATGGTTTTGATCTTTTCGGGAGGTTTTTCTTTCCCTTCATAAAAGGCACGGAGCAGAGCTAAACAATAAAGGAAAACCTTGCATTTACAGATGATCTGAAGGGTGAGTCACACTGATGGCTGACAGATGACGGGGTGGCTCAGTGACACAGGCTGTGGGGACATGGAAAGGCTAACAGTTATGGAGGGATGAGCTTTCTGTTTACTGAGTATCAGCACCCAGAGGTAATGAAAGACAGGGTGGGTGATCTTTGGCAATGCGGGGCCCTAGCAACGATCTACCCAAGGCCAGATGATTGTTTTATTTCTCCAGCTGGACTGCTCTTTCCTCTCTTAAGCACTTGTTACCTCTCTTCTCTCATGAGTTCGATTTCATCAGCCTCCTTAACTCATCTATCCGCATGGAACTGACGGCTCAGCTCGCAGAGATCGAACATTCTGCTAAGCTCTAGCTTCCCTATCACCCAACCGATGGCCCTGCTCTCCTGTGTACTTTCTCTACAAGGCTCTGGTGCACCTGTCTTGTAACCCTTCATTCTGTCATGTTTTGCATACCTGATGGTTTTGAAGTTCTTCATTATTTCCTGCTTGACCTTATTTTTCACTTTATTTCTATCCTATTTCCATTCCTACTGTGTCATTCACATTTGGTGATTGGGAGTTTACATACGGGGAAAACAAGATGTGAAATGTCACAGAGTTTAAGATTAAAGACATTTAAAAAATGTTAGGCACAATAACTACACTTCCTCACCGATTCTGTGAGATCTGTAACAATTAAAGGTACTCCGAAAAGGATGGTGAATTTACAGCGAGGTGCTAGGGCATAAAAAGCTAACTGTGGGTTAGACTGAATGTCCCGTATAGATTCATATACTCTGTTATCTGTGAAATCTGGTTCCTCGGGTGCCTTTGTGGCCAGGTACTTAGTGAGCAGAGCCAGTTAACTTCCAGACCCAGAAAACAGGCCTGCAGTGTTCTGAACTCCAAAGGCTTCTGTTCACATATTCATTCAGCAAACAATGCCGACAGAATGTATGCCATGGGCCAGGCACAGCGCGGAGCACTGGGGTACAGTGGGGAGCAGAGAGCTCCTGTTCTTAAAGAGTTTATACTCTGGAGAGTCAGATTTCATAACATAATCATACAAGTGAATGTGAAATTAGCATTGTGACAAGAGCTACAAAGGAGACGTGGCAGCCAATGACAGGCGGACGTGACCTGATTGGAGAGTGAAGAGAAGCTTTCTCTGAAGATGAGATGCTTGCGTTGACAGGAGAAAGAGGAGGAGGAATTAACCAGGTGAAGAGAGGAGGGAGGAGGTTTTCCAGAAGAGAGGGCGATGTGGGCACAAGCCCTGTGGGCAGGAGGGAGCATGCAGGGCCTGTTAGGGTTCTGGTCTTTACCCTGCAAGAAATGGGGTGCCCCTGCAGGGTTTTTAAGTAATGGGCAGGTAGATCAGGTTTGTGTTTTGAGAAGGACCCCTTCTTATCTGACAGACTAGGGGGAGGCAAATACAAGGTGATTTGTACTTCAAAGCTTTCGTAACCTCTTGACACACACACTTAAACAAGCCTTCTATACCTCTGGGATCACATTTGTATTGCACAATTTAATAGAAATAGAGATCTCGGTGGGAAGGAGGGGAAGAAGAATAGGAGGAAACTGAGGAATAATGAAGTAGGCACTTTGTCCTTCCTAGAAAAGACTATTCCCATTTTCCAGAAGAGTAAAATGGTTGCTGTTAAATAACTTGTACGATATGAGGACACACTGTCATTCTTTGAGTTCCTATGGCTGACTCACCTGGTCCTGCTGGCCAGGAGAACACTCTCTCTCCCGCCCGCCCACCCAGTGTGCATGTCCTGGAAGCTGCCCAGAGGAGGCTGGGGATTGAGGCTCCTGGGCAGCTGTAAGCTCTTTTTTTTTTTTTTAAAGATTTTATTTATTTATTTATTTCGCAGAGAGCGAGAGAGAGAGAGAGAGTGAGCACAGGCAGACAGTGAGCACAGGCAGAAAGAGAGAGCAGGCAGAGTCAGAGGGAGAAGCAGGCTCCCTGCTGAGCAAGGAGCCTGATGTGGGACTCCATCTCAGGACGCTGGGATCATGACCTGAGCCAAAGGCAGCTGCTTAACCAACTGAGCCACCATGGCGTCCCAGCTGTAAGCTCTTGATGGGGTAACCTGTCCAAGGTCAGAGCTGGAGAGCCAGGGAGGTGGTGAGTCAGTATAAGAATAGCAGGTCCACTAGGCTCCTGCTCCCCTTTACTGTACCATATTTCCTTACAAGGAAGAAACAGGCTGTGGAAGAAGAAAGGGAACAAGATAGCGAGTGGACTAGGAAGTCAGTAAGACAGGTAGACACTTCCCTCGAAGGGTCATCAGGGTAAGGAAGCAACAGAGTAGACTGGAGACAATGAAAATACCTCGGACAAGCCGACTGGAAACAAGAAAAGTGCACGCGGTTGTTCAGCATTTGATGGTGACCAGAGTTTTCAGACTGAGATAGAGACACTGATGGGCGTATATTGCTATTTTTACCCAACTCTTTCCTCTGGGAAATTGTGTGTGTGAGAGAGTCTCTTGTTGCTAAGGGAGACAGCCTCACTGCTTTGTTTCTCTGGATCCAAGGGCATATTAATTCAAGACACTGTGTCGTGCCATTCAGCTCAATGGCAGAATATGAGCAGGATGTGAAGGGGGCTCCTCCCCAGACTGAGATAGAAGCTCCAGCTGAGCAGGCCCCCTCATTTATGGCCCAGACAAGCACCTCTGGTCTTGGAGAAGATAAGGTAGGATTCTTCTGAAAGGTCACCAGGAATCTGCATATTGTGTCCCCTCCCAGAGAGACCCCTCTTACATATGGCTGGAGATGACAAATGTGAAGAAATCTATCTGAGCCACCAAAATACGTTTTGTGGGAATGAAAGCTTTATAATTTCAAACACAAAGATGAGGCACAAGAGTAGCAGATTACACAGACTTTTCCCAGAATGCCCATTTCTAGGGCATTTCACACATTTTTTGCTATTGGTTCTTCTAACAGCACATGGGCCATCCTGCAATACTTTTGACTGGCTGCGTTGGGACCTGCAGCTACTGGTGTAGGAACAGCCTCAGCCACCCTGGCCACAACTGCTCCACCTTCTCCTTGCCCTAGTATCTGTTTACAACAGTGACAAATATAAGACAGCTGAGGGGGTCGGGGGGAGCAAGATGGTGGAGGAGTAAGAGGCCCAATTTCATCTGGTCCCAGGAATTCAGCTAGATAGTTATCAGACTATTCCAAATACCTACAATCGCAACAGGAGATCAGAGAAAGGAATAGCAGCAATTCTATGAACAGAAAAGAGATTGCTTTCTGGAAGGTAGGATGTGTGGAGAAGTGAGCCTGAGGCAATATACGGGAAGATAGACCATGGGGGAGGGGGGAGGGGCTGGCTCCTGGCAAGAGATAGAGCTGAGGAGCACAAAATCAGAACTTTTAGAAGTCTGCTCCACTGAGGGACATCACTCTAGTGGCTAAGTGGAGGGTGGAAACCTCTCAGGGACAGTGTGGTCTTAGGACCCGTGGGGACACAAAAAGACCAGGGGTGTCTGAGTGTGGCAGAGCTCCCAGGTATCGGAGCAGGGAAGCTGGCTGCAGAGACAGAGCTGAGGAGAGTGCTGCCAGCTCAGGGTTGTCTTAAACCATGATCTGAAGTACAGTCGGACCACTACTCTTAGAGCAGGTACCCCAAAAGCAGCAGATCCAGGGAGACTCACTGACTCACCTTCCTCTTCCGGGAGGAGTGGCACAGGAGCGTGCTGTAGGAATCTGCTGGGTTTGGAGACTCCAAATGGGGTCATGTGCCAGGCACAGAAATGTTTGGTCACAGGCTGGGTGAGCATGGAGTGTGGCCAGAGACCAGGGAGATAGGAGTGATTGACTGCTTTTCTCTAAGGGTGAACTAAGGAGTGGGGCCTTGAGCTCTCGACTCTTTTGAGATGGAGACTCGGAGGCTGCCATTTTCATTCCCATCTTCCAGAGCTGTATGGAAAGCCTTCAGGGAACAAAGCTACCTAGAGCAAACCTGAGCAGCTTACATAGCATGGCCCCTGGCAGGGACAGTGAAATTCTGCCTCTGGCAAAGGCATTGGAAAATCACTGCACAGGACCCTCCCCCATAAAGTCAGCAAGAACATCTAGCCAAGACCAAGTTTACTGACCAATGAGAACTGCAAAATTCCAGAGCCAGGGGAACACAGCATATGGAATTCATGGTTTTCCCCCCATGATTCTTTAGGCTTTCAAAGTTAAGTATTTAAAATGTACTTTATTTTTTCTTTTTCTATTTTAAAAAAATTTTTCTTCTTTCCTATTTTAACTTATTTCCATTTTTAAAAAATATTTCTTCCTTGGGAGAAGGGGGGTGGGGTTATGGACATTGGGGAGGGTATGTGCTATGGTGAGTGCTGTGAAGTGTGTAAACTTGGCGATTCACAGACCTGTACCCCTGGGGATAAAAATATATTATATGTTTATAAAAAATAAAAAATTTAAAAAAATTTCTTCTTTCCTATTTTAACATCAATACCTTTTAAAAAAAGTTTTAAAATTTTCATTTTCATAGTCATATTCTATCCTGTCATTGTATTTAACCTTATTTTTTGTAACATATAGGTTTTTCTTTCTTTAAAACTTTGGGATACATTTCCTTCTAACAGACCAAAATATACCCTAAATCTAGTGTATGGCCTTGTTCTAGTTCTCCCACCTGGTCACACTACCCCCCGCTTTTATTTTTTAGTTTCTTTCTTTCTTTCTTTCTTTCTTTCTTTCTTTTTTTAACAAACTTCTTATCAATTCCTTTTTAAAAATCTTATCTAATTTTCTTTAGAAAATTACAGTCATATTCCATCCCTTCATCATATTTACCCTTATTTTTCTGTATGAGATTTTCTTTCTTTAAAATTTTGGGAGGCAATTTCTTCTAACAGACCAAATTACCCCCAAAATCAAGTGTGTGACTCTGTTCCATTCACCAGCCATATGTATGTATGTATATATATGTACATATGTGTGTGTGTGTGTGTGTGTATGTGTATTTTTTTCCTTTCTTTTCCCTCCAGTTTCGGGTCTCCTCTGATTTGTTTAGTGTATACATTTCTGGGGTTGTTGTTACCCTTATAGCATTTTGTTCTCTCATTTATCTATTTATCTCTGGACATAATAACAAGGCAGAAAAACTCACCTCAAGAGTTTTTCTTCTTCTTTGAAAAGAACAAGAGGCAGTACCAACTGACTGATTGCTAGGGACCTAATCAATATAGACATTAGTAAGATGTCAGAACTAGAGTTCACAATGATGATTATAAAGATACTAGCTGGGCTTGAAAAAAGCATAGAAGATACTAGAGAATCCCTTTCTGGAGAAATAAAAGAACCAAAACCTAACCAAGTTGAAATAAAAAAAAAAAAAAGTTCTTAAAAAGGTGCAATAAAAAATGGAGGTGCTTATTGCTAGGATAAATGAGGCAGAAGAGAGAGTTAGTGACACAGAAGACCAAACGATGGAGAATGAAGAATCTGAGAAAAAGAGAGATAAACAACTATTGGATCATGAGGGGAGAATTTGAGATAAGTGATATCATAAGATGAAACAACATTAGAATAATTGGATCCCAGGAGAAGAAAGAGATAGAGGGGCAGAAGATACATTGGAGCACATTATAGCAGAAAACTTCCTTAATTTGGGGAAGGAAACAGGCAACAAAATCCAGGAGGCACATAGAACCCCCCTCAAAATCAATAAAAATAGGTCTGCACCCTGTCATCTAATAGTAAAACTTACAAGTCTCAGAGACAAAGAGAAAATCTTGAAAGCAGCATAGGGCAAGAGGTCTGTAGCCTGCAACGGTAAAAATAATAGATTGTCAGCAGACTTATCCACAGAGAACTGGAAGGCCAGAAAGTACTGGCATGTTATATTCAGAGCACTAAATAAGAAAAATATGCAGGCAAGAATATTATATCCAGCTAGGCTGTCACTGAAAATAGAAGGAGAGATTAAAAAGCTCCCAGGACAAACAAAAACTAAAGGAATTTGCAAACACCAATCCAGCCCCACAGGAAATATTGAAAGGGGTCCTCTAAGCAAAGAGAGAGCCTAAAAGTAACAGACTAGAATGGAACAAAGACAATATACAGTAACAGTCACCTTACAGGTAATACAATAGCACTAAATTCATATCTTATAGTTACCCTGAATGTAAATGGGCTAAATGCCCCAATAAAGAGACACAGGGTATCAAAATGGATTAAAAAGAGAAGACCCATTGATATGCTATCTGCAAGAGACTCATTTTAGACCCAAAGACACTTCCAGATTTAAAGTGAGGGGATGGAAAACAATTTACCATGCTAATGGACATCAAAAGAAAGCTGGGGTGGCAATCCTTATATGAGACAAATTAGATTTTAAGCCAAAGACTACACTAAGAGATAAGGAAGGACACTATACCATTCTTTTTTTTTTTTTTTAAGATTTTTTATTTATTTATTTGACAGAGAGAGAGATCACAAGTAGGCAGAGAGGCAGGCAGAGAGAGAGAGGAGGAAGCAGGCTCCCTGCTGAGCAGAGAGCCTGATGCGGGACTCGATCCCAGGACCCTGAGATCATGACCTGAGCCGAAGGCAGCGGCTTAACCCACTGAGCCACCCAGGCGCCCGACACTATACCATTCTTAAAGGTTCTGTCCAACAAGAAGATCTCACAATTTTAAATATCTGTTCCCCTAAGATGGGAGCAGCCTATCATATAAACCAATTAATAACAAAATCAAAGAAACACATTGACAATAATATAATAATAGTAGGGGAATATGACATTCCCCTCACTGAAATGGACAGATCATCTAAGCAAAAGATCAACAAAGAAATAAAGGCTTTAAATGTCACACTGGACCAGATGGACATCACAGATATATTCAGAACATTCCATCCCAAAGCAACAGAATACACATTCTTATCTAGTGTACACGGAACAGCCATTCTCCAGAATAGATCACATCCTGGGTCACAAATGAAGTCTCAACTGGGTACCAAAAGATTAGGATCATTCTCTGCATATTTTCAGACCACAATTCTTTGAAACTAGAACTCAACCACAAGAGGAAAGTTGGAGAGAACTCCAATACGTGGAGGCTAAAGAGCATCCTCCTAAAGAAATGGGTAAACCAGGAAATCAAAGAAGAATTTAAAAAGTGCATGAAAACAAATGAAAATGGAAACACAACTTTTCAAAATCTTTGAGATACAGCAAAGGCAGTCCTGAGAGGAAAGTATATAGCAATACAAGCCTTTTTCAAGAAACAAGAAAGGTCTCAAGTACACAACCTAACCCTACAACTAAAGGAGCTGGAGAAAGAACAACAAAGAAAGCCTATACCCAGCAGGAGAAGAGAAATAATAAAGATCAGAGCAGAAATCAATGAAATAGAACCCAAAAGAACAGTAGAACAAATCAACAAAATCAACATCTTATTCTTTGAAAGAATAAGATGGATAAACCCCTGGCCAGACTTATCCAAAAGAAAAGAGAAAGGACCCAAATTAATAAAATCATGAATGAAAGAGGAGAAATCACACCCAACACCAAAGAAATACAAATAATTATAAGAACATATTATGAGCAACTACGCACCAGCAAGTTAGACAATTTGGAAGAAATGGATGCATTTCTAGAGACATATAAACTACCAAAACTGAACCAGGAAGAAATAGAAAACCTGAACAGACCCATAACCAGTAAGAAGATTAAAGCAGTCATCAAAAATCTCCCAACAACAAGAGCCCAGGACCAGACGGCTTCCAGGGAAATTCTACACAACATTTAAAGAAGAATGAATACTTATTCTCCTGGAACTGCTCCAAAAAATAGAAATGGAAGGAAAACTTCCAAACTCATTTTATGAGGCCAGCATGACCTTGATCCCAATACCAGACAAAGACCCCATCAAAAGGGAGAATTACAGACCAATATCCCTGATGAACATGGATACAAAAATTCTCACCAAAACACTAGCCAATAGGATCCAACAGTACATTAAAAGGATTATTCACCATGACCAAATGGGATTTATTTCTGGGCTGCTAGGTTGGTTCAACATCCACAAATCAATCAATGTGATGTAGTACATTAATAAAAGAAAGAACAAGAACCATATGATATTACCATACGATAGATACAGAAAAAGCACTTGATAAAGTACAGGATCCTTTCTTGATCAAAACTCTTCACAGTGTAGGGATTGAGGGTACATACCTTGATATCATCAAAGCCATCTATGAAAAACCCACAACAAATATCAATCTCAGTGGGGACAGACTGAGACGTTTTCCTCTAAGGTCAGGAACACAACAGGGCTGTCCACTATCACCACTGCTATTCAACAGAATACTAGAAGTCCTAGTCTCAGCAATCAGACAACAAAAAGAAATAAAAGGTATCCGAATCGGCAAAGAAGTAGTCAAACTCTCACTTTTTGCAGAAGATATGATACTTTATGTGGAAAACCCAAAAGACTTCAAAACTGCTAGAACTCCTACAGGAATTCAGCAAAGTGTCAGAATATAAAATCAATGCACAGAAATAAGTTGCATTTCTATATACCAATAGCAAGACAGAAGAAAGAGAAATTAAGGAGTCAATCCCATTTACAATTGCACTCAAAACCATAAGATGCCTAAGAAGAAATCTAACCAAAGAGGCAAAGAATCTGTACTCAGAAAACTGTAGAATACTCATGAAAGAAATTGAGGAAGACACAAAGAAATGGAAAAATGTTCCATGCTCATGGATTGGAAGGATAAATTTTGTGAAAATGTCTATGCTACCTAGAGATATCTACACATTTTCTTTTTATACATTTTATTTATTTACTTGACAGCAAGAGAGGAAACACAAGCAGGGGGAGGGGGAGAGAGAGAAGCAGGCTTCCTGCTGAGCAGGGAGCCAGATATGGAGCTCGATCCCAGGCTCCTGGGATCATGACCTGAGCCGAAGGCAGATGTTTAACAGCTGAGCCACGCAGGTGCCCCTAGAGCAAACTATACATTTAATCCAAACCCTATCAAAATGCCATCATCTTTTTTCACAGAAATGGAACAAATAATTATAAAATTTATATGGAACCAGAAATGATGCCAAATAGCAAGAGGAATGTTGAAAAAAGAAAACCAAAACTGGCCACATCACAATTCCAGACTTTAAGCTCTATTACAAAGTTGTCATCATCAAGACAGTATGGTACTCACCCAAAACCAGACACATAGATCAATGGAACAGAATAGAGAGCCCAGAAATGGACCCTCGACTCTATGGTCAACTAATCTTTGACAAGGCAGGAAAGAATGTCCAATGAAAGAAAGACAGTCTCTTCAACAAATAGTGTTGGGGAAACTGGACAGCCACATGCAGAAGATTGAAACTGGACCATTTCTTTTACCACACACAAAAATAGACTCAAAATGGATGATAGACCTCAATGTGAGACAGGTATCCATCAAAATCCTTGAGGAGAACACAGGCAGCAACCTCTTGGACCTCAGCCACAGCAACTTCTTCCCAGAAACACTGCCAAAGGCAAGGGAAGCAAGGGCAAAAATGAACTATTGGGACTTCATCAAAATCAAAAGCTTGTGCACAGCAAAGGAAACAGTCAACAAAACCAAAAGACAACTGACCAAATGGGAGAAGATATTTGCAAATGACATATCAGATAAAAAGGCTAGTATTCAAAATCTGTAATGAACTTATCGAACTCAACACCCAAAGAATAAAGAATCCCATCGAGAAATGGGCAGAAGATAATGAATAGACATTTCTGCAGAGAAGAAATCCAAATGGCCAACAGACACATGAAAAAGTACTCAAGAGCAGTTGGCATCAGGGAAATCCAGATCAAAACCACAGTGAGATACCACTTCACACAAGTCAGAATGGCTAAAATTCACAAGTCAGGAAATGACAGATGTTGGCAAGGATAAGGAGAAAGGGGAACCCTCCTACACTGTAGATGGGAATGCAAGCTGGTGCAGCCACTCTGGAAACAGAATGGAGGGCCCTCAAAAAGTTGAAAATAGAGCTACCCTATGACCCAGCAATTGCACTACTTGTTATTTACCCTAAAGAAACAAATATAGTGATCTGAAGGGGCACATGCACCCCAGTGTTTATAAAGCAACGTCCATGATAGCCAAATTAGGGAAAGAGCCTAGATGTCCATCAACAGATGAATGGATAAAGATGTTATATATATATGTGTGTGTGTATACACACACACACACACACACACACACACACACACATATAATGGAACACTATGCAGGGATCAAAAAATGAAATCTTGCCATGTGCAACAATGTGCATAGTACTAGAGGGTATAATGCTAAGTGAAATAAGTCAATCAGAGAAAGACAATTGTCATATGATCTCACTGATATGAGGAATTTGAGAAACGAGACAAAGGATCATAGGGGAAGGGAGGGAAAAATGAAACAAGACAAAACAAGAGAGGGAGACAAACCATAAGAGACTCTTAATCTCGGGAAACAAACTGAGGGTTGCTGAAGGGGAGGAAGGTGGGAGCGAGGGGGTGGCTATATGATGGACATTGCGGAGGGTGTATGCTATGGTGAGTACTGTGACTTGTGTAAGACTGATGAACCACAGACCTGTACCACTGAAACAAATAGTACATTATATGTTAATTTTTTAAAAAGAAGAAGAAGAAAAAAAAGAAAAGATAGCTGTGATCCATGCAATTGCCTGCAGACTTGTTTCACTTTGCATGTATACCTTTTTAAATTGAAAAAGAACATTTTTTCAAGTCTGGTTGATTCTTAAAAATATGGGGTTTTGCTTTCTCTTGAAAGTTTGAAGACTTAGAAGGAGAAAGCCAGCAGCCCTCTGATTAGCAGCTGGCCTGGGTTCATTATGGCTGCTCCTCAGAAGGGGCAAGGGCTCTCCATGCCTCACACATTCATATTCCTCGCCCAGCCCAGGCAGGCTTGTGAATTTGGGATCCTCCCTCTCTCTTTCTGAGACTGTGGGCCCAAGCAGAGCTTCTTCTGCAAGCTGAGGTGGCAGAGAGTAAGGACACCAGTCTGCTCTCTGTCCAGAACCCAGTGGTGAGTGCATCATGACGGCCTTGAGAGTGTGCAGACCTCGCCCCTTGTCTGTGGAGTTCTCAGGCAAGCCTGGAGCAGGGGCAAGGACTCACTAGAAATCAAGAATAAACAACTAGCCAGAAAACCCCTATACATTTAAAAATACAAAAGAATAGCACTTTCTAAATGATCTATGAGTCAAAGAGGAAATCACAGTAGAAATTAAAATATATTTAGAACTTAAAATCACAAACATACTACATATCAAAACCACAGCCTTAAATTTATACATTATTAATAGAAATGGAGAAAAATGGATAATTACTGACCTAAGCAATAATAAACAAAAATAAAAACAAAACCAAAACAGAGTAAAAGAAAATGGAGAGAGAGATACTAAGTAGAAAAACAGTAATGAGTAAGTAAGAGAACAAATATGAAAGCTGGTTCTGTAGAGAAAGGAAAAAATGGACAGATCTCTGGCATGATTAATAAAGATAAAGAATGCACAAAGAAACAGCAATCAAATAAATGAGATCAGGACATAAAAACAAATCCTTCAGACATTAAAAATATAATAAGAAACATTAAAAACACATTGGAAACAAAGATGGAATAGGCAAATTATTAGGAAAAGGAAATTTATTAGAATTGACTAAAAAAGAAACAGAAAACCTGAAGAATACCCTAGTTTTTATAGAAATGTAATTAGTGATTTAAAATTTTCACATGAAGAAAACATGAGGTTTGGATGGATTTACAGGTTCATTCTACCAAACATGCAAGGACAATTCTCAGCTTACATAAACTTTCCCAGACAGCAACAACAATGACAACCACAGAAAGGATTATTCCTTCTCACTTGATAAGGCTAGAAGAACATTAATATCAAAATCACTCAACAACACTACAAGAAAAAATTTCAGGGCAATCTTGCCCAAGAATAAAGATACAAATATCCTAAAGGGATAATCAGGAACTGAACTGATCAAGGCATAAAAAGATCATTATGGATAAAGAGGATTTATCTGAGGAAATCAAGAGTGATAATAAAATAAAACCTATTAATATGATTAATCATATTAATCAGCATGTTAAAAAAGATCATATGATACTTCCCATGGATATAGAAATGGTACATAAAATTCAACATCAATTCCTAACAATGTCTAACAAACTGGTAAGAGAAGGGAACATTCTTAACCTGATAAAGGTTACCTACATAAACTCGTTAAACATTATGTTTCGTGATGAAATGTTAAGACTAGAAACAGAACAAGAGTGCTTGCTTTGACCACTTCTATTTAGAGTCACATTGGAAGTTAAATATGTGCAGTAAAATAAGAAAAAAAATGGAAGAACTTAAAAGACCCAGAACTCTCATTATTTGCCGAAAATGTGTTTACCTATGTAGAAAATCTAGAGGTAGCTACAGATAAATTACTTGAATTAATAAAAAAGTTTAGTAATTTTGCATGATACAATTGATCAACATGCAAAAATCAATTCTCTTTCTTTTCACTGGTGACAGTTTATCTTAATATTACATTAAGAATACTATATATCAGGGTGGCTCAGTTGAACAATTGACTCTTGATTTCAGCTCAGATCATGATCTGAGTGTGAGACTGAGCCCACACTGGGCTTGGTGCTGAGCACAGAGCCTGCTTAGGATTCTCTCTCCTTCTGCCCCTCCCCCACGCTCATGCACGCAGGTTTTCTCTCACTCTAAAAACAAACAAAAATAAAAATAAATAGGGGTGCCTGGGTGGCTCAGTCACCCCTCTTCTGAAGGCAGAAGAGCATCTGCCTTCAGGTCGAGTCATGATCCTGGGGTCCTGGAATCGAGCCTTGCATCAGGCTCCCTGCTCCTCAGGAAGCCTGTGTCTCCCTCTCCCACTCCCCCTGTTTGTGTTCCCTCCCTCACTGTCTCTCTCTCTGTGTCAAATAAATAAACACAATCTTTAAAAAAATAAATAAAGATATTATAATAAGAGCAAAAATAAAACAAAGTGCCTAGAGTCAGTCTAGCAAAATATTTGCAGGTATGTAATGGGGAAAAGCCCATAATCTTTGAGCAGTTTATGGAAAACCTAAATAAATGGATCATATATGTTCATGGACAGAAAGATTCAATATTATAAAGATTATAAATATTATAGCGTTTTCCCATATTTTTTATAGATTCCAAACAATTCTAATACAAATCCTACTAGGACAAGCAAATTCTAAAAATTTATATTGAAGGGCAAAGATTCAAGAACATCCAGATGCTCCTGAAAAATTAAGATGTGTGTCCAGGGATGAGTGTATGGATAGTTTTCCTATCAAAAATCAAGTCTTACTAAAAAATAGATAAGTAGAATGTTGATGTAGGCATAGACAAATAGAAAAGCAAAACAGTGTAAATAATCTATAAACAGACCTTTGCACATAGAAATTTTACTCATTATAGGGCTATCACTGTAGACTGGGGTAAAATGAGGGGCAGTCAACCAATGATGCTGTGGCAGGTGGTTCTCCATATAGAAAAACCAAAACTGGGTTTCTTCCTTATACTACACAGAGAAATCAATTCTAGGTGACTAAAGATTCAGAAATGAAAAGCAAAACTATAGAACTTTAAGAAAAAGATACAGGAAATCTTTAGGAATATGAATGAGGGAACAATTTTTTCAAAGACAACACAGAAAGTGGGAACTATGAAGGAAAAATCAATTACACTAAAATTAAGGCTTTGTTTTTACCAAAGCGCCTCAGAAATAAAGTGAAACTAAAGTCAAAAACTGGAGTAAGATATTTGCAACATAGCAATTGATGAAAAACTATCACCAAGAATCTATGGAAACCTCTCAAATCAATATGAAAAGAAGAAACAATTCAAGAGAAAATAGGGAAAATGTGTGAATAGGCATTTTTGTTTACAAGAAAACACAAATGCTGGATGAACATAAGAAAAGATGATGAACACCATATTTAATCAAGAGATGCAAATTTAAACCTAAATGATGTGTCATTTTCTACCTACCTATTAGAAGCTGATATAGAAGTTTTATGAGGATATACAGTAGGGGAAACTCTTTTACACTGTTCATAAGTGTATAAATTTGTATCAACACTTAGGAAAATAATTCTGTGTTATTTAGTTAAATGTGTGCCCACCTCGGTATATCGGCTAGCTAGAAAAATTCTTGCATATGTGCAGCAGGAAATACGTATAAGGACTGTGTTAGTTATGAAAAGCTCAACTCAAATGTCCACTGACATGGAAAATCTTAAATCTCCACGGATAACTAATATCGACTATAGCGTATTCATACAATGGAATGATTTGCAGTAGTGAAAATAAGTGAATGCATTACGAGTATAGAGTATAAAAAGCAAACTACAGAGAAGGACATGTACAATGGGATTCATTTATATAAAGTTCCCCAAGTGTGCAAAACTAAATAAATAATACAGTTGAGAGATACACACATTTGTAGTAAAACTGGAAGGAATGATGAATGTTTGTTTAGAGTGGTGGTTCTCTGGGGGCTGGAGTGTGTGGGGAAGTTGAGACATGGGAGATTGATCATATTCTGTTTTTTAAGCAGGGCTAGGGTTTGTGGGTGCTTGAATCATTGCTAGTGTTCACACCTTCAAAAACAGAACTGCCATATGATCCAGCAATTACACTAATAGGTATTTATCCAAAGGACACAAAAATAGAGATTTGAAGGGATACATGTACCCGGATATTTACGGCAGCATTATCAACAATAGCCAAACTATGGAAAGAGTCCAAATGCTCATCGACTGATGAACAGATAAAGAAAATGGGGTGCACATATGTATAAGGGAATATTACTCAGGCATCAAAAAGAACGAAGTCTTGCAAATTGTAATGACACAGATGGGGTGTGTTATGTTAAGCAAGTCAGTCAGAGAAAGACAAATACCATGTGAATTCATTCATATGTGGAGTTTAAGAAACAAAAGCAAATGATCGTAGGGGGAAAAAGAGCAGCAAACCAAGAAACAGATTCTTGACTATGGAGAACAAAGTGATGGTCACCAGAGGTGGGGGTAGGGGTGGGGGATGGGGGAAATAGGTGATGGGGATTAAGGAGTTGTGATGAGCCCTGGATATTAAATGTTAATATTGAATCACTAAATTGTATACCTGAAACTAATATATACTGCATGTTAACTAACTGGAATTTAAATGAAAGCCAAAAAAAAAAAAAAAGATGGATAAGCAATATCTTTTTTGCACTTGTTCAGTCTACCAAGATTTTTTAGGTGACCCTGAGGCCCACTGCAGGCAGACTTGTGCATATGAATTTCAAGAAGATAAGCCATTTTATAAATAAGCCTATTTGATGCTAAAAAGGTATATACAATTGTTACACAGCTGCTAAGGTGATGAAGCTAAAAAATGATGCTCTTTTTTATAATAGAAAGTATGCTTTATGGAAATGGAGAATATATTATGTTATACGGAAACAGGAAAATACTTTACCTTTTCAAGACCAAACTTGGTCTCCTTTCAGAGTCTTTTTTACCTTGACGGTCAGACTATTTACATGACTCCTATCCTTACTTCCAAATGTCTCTTGATTTCTTAAGATCCCCTGCTTCACCAGTAAATTATTTTGTATATTCATTATTCCTTGCCTGTGTTTCTTATTTTCACTTTTTAATTACACTGTGTCCCTAAGAGCTTTGTACCAGAGATTTATTCATCAGTACAAAATTGTATCCCTCTCAACTTTATTAGACTATTTTACAAACTGGAAAACATTCTCCTTTTTAAAACATATCCATTAATTGTTTCTAATAAGTTCTTACACTTTTGCTTAAAAACTGAATGTCCTTTGTGTTTTTATGACATTAGCCTTCCTGAGTGACTGAAGAAAAGCAATCAGACATGAGGGTTATATTTCTGTTTTCTATTCCCTGTATTTTCTGCATTTCCAGATTATGTTTTGTCTGCTCAATTTTTTTTTTTTTTAAGAAAGAGAGACGACACTTGTGCACACAGAGCAGGGAGAGGCAGAGGGAGAAGGAGAGGGAGACCAAATCCTAAGCAGTTTCCATGTCCAGCATGGAGCCCAACACAGGCCTTGATCTCATGACCCTGAGATCATGACCCAAGCCGAAATCAAGAGTCAGACACTCAACTGACTGAGCATCCCAGGTGTCCCAGACATGCTTTAAAAATATGTATCTGTGCCACAGTTTCTTCAAACCCCCAGTGTGAGTAGGATATCCTCACACCCATGCTCCCCACCTCCCCTGGCACCAGGGCACCTGGCTTTCTTGTACTACTAAATGCCACCACTGTCCTACAATGAGGGATATCGTAAAAGACCCAGAAAAAGTCCCAGGTTCAGGGGCTAATGTCTGGTGCAATAACTAAGTGTTCAAAAGAGCTATAATTTATATCCCTGACCCACGAGCCTGGTAATTCATTAGTTGTTACAGGAAATGTTTTTTTCAGAATCATCCAGCTCTCTCACAGTAATTCTGATGTGAGTAGTTCTGTTATGCTGTGTTTCATCTAAGGTATCCAGCTATGATCAGATCATTATCTGGCTTTTTCCGATCATGAGAAAGGGGGGAATATACAATCTTTTCCCCACATTTCTTTGATCATTAAGTGGGTGTGTGTTTAGTTTGCACGGAGAAGTAATGATGGATTAGGACTGAAGGTGAAGGGATCCCATTAACATGGAGAAATGTGCCTTCGTGTTTTAAAGGCTGGGAAGGACCTGGTGCTAGCTTCTCTGCATCTTGAGCTTATTTTTAATGATAGCCCATGAATCTCTTGTCCACCTATTTTTCTCAGGAGTCTTGGAACTTTACAACCAAGTCATAATATCCATGGAGTAAAGGGCTGCCTTGTAAGCATCACCTGCAGGGATAATTAAGATCTGTGTGTGTCTGGGCCCCAGAGGTATCAAGGGTGAATCTTACAGTATGATGAAAAATGGGTCCCTGATTCATTTTATTGGTAAAATTTCCAAATTGGAAACCTTATTATCCAGTTTGTGCATTAGTCTAAAGTAATCAAATCAGAGTCATGCAAATATTTATCGGTCCTGGTCCTTGCCAAAATAATTGAAACACATCTGTGAATCACAGGTTATTGCCAATTCCTGGTAAGCACAGATGAAGGTACAAAACACTAGCTTAAATGATTAAAATTTGATAATAAACATTAAAACAAGATCTGATTTAATTATGTGCTATGATGAAGAACAACCATGCAGATATAAAGTAGTTACCTAATTCTGACAGTAGCTAATATGGACACTTTTGAACTTACGTGGTGACATTGTCCTTTTCCCTGACAGGAAGTCAGTCACCCTGGACAAATTCTTTACTGGTTCCTGAGTGAGAAACAAACCCCTGCCAACATCTGAGTATTAAATATAACCCATAAAGAGCAGAAAAAAAGTCTTCCATTCATCTCTGCTAAGTTCCCAGCCTTAATTTAAAGATTGGAGATAAAATCAACCAGTAAAATTTTATCCATGGGATTTCTGTGACTCCCAAGTGGTTCCTTTTCTTTGAGAATTAAGTGCTGGAAATATATATCTATGTACATATATAATAGTCCCAAATAAACTAGTCCATATTATCTCAAACCAGCCATAAAATTCCTTTTAGATAGCTTGTACACAGAAGAATAGGTTGCCCCATAAAACTGGCATGTAAAATTATAAAATACTGCTTATTTTTATAATCTGTGAAAAGAAGTTAAAACACCATTTATTGAAACCCAGGTAGAGGACTCATTTTTATCACTTGCCAGAAGAAAAAGCATCTTTCATAAAATTGAGCACCTGCCTACAGAATTCTAAATCTGTGTTTACATGGGTTTAGAAATCTCAGTTAAACTGCTGGAACAGGATGGAAATCTCCTTTGACAAGACCTGGGGGGAATTAACAAAGCCTGAGCCACACACATCCTATCTTTGTCCTACCTTGTCAAGTCAGCTTCCCTCGGGCTCAGTTAGAAGTTCTCAAACTTCACCTTGCATCAGATTTACCAGAGGGTGAATCAAACAGTGCTAACCCCACTCCTAGAGTTTCTGATTCTGTAGGTCTGCGGTGGGGCTCAGGATTTGCATGTCTGACATGTTCCCAGGTGATGCTGATGCCAGGGACCCAGCAGAGAACGACTGCTCGGGCTTGAATTCTCCAAGAAAGAATATTCTTTTAACAGAAGAATACTTCTATATTTAGGCTTCTATGCCTTGGGAGTACTGTATATATTAGCAGTCATTTAGATCATTTGTTTAAAAATGTGGTCACTGTTTGGAACCCACACAGGCCACGTCTGAAGTCCACTGCAGGGTAGATGGGCTATCCTGTCTCCTAGGGGTCCAGTCACTTCGCTCATGGCCTTTGTGCTGTGTGGTTTTTACCTGCACCACGAAGATTCTGGTTTATTTAATCCCTTGTGAGTTGGCTTTGCATCATGTTAAGAAAGTGACCTTCTGTGTTTAGGGAAGCCAGGTCGCCTAACCTAGAACCCTCTATAGATGGGTTAAGGGGAGGTGCAGGGCAGAGGCTCTCAGGCTCTCGAGTTAGCCCTTGCCTGGGTTTGAATTCCAGCTGGGATACTTCCCAGTTGTCAAGAATTGTGAGAAAACTGGGAGAAAAACTGACATGATTTATATTCTTCCCACTTTGTATTATGGATAACTCACTGACACGGGGTGAAAATCACAGAAATGGTAGACATGGTGGTAGGAATAACGGATTCATTTAGTTATTTGGGAGCAAGTGGCTGGTAAAGCTCAGCCCAAGAATCTGAGGTTCCAGAAGCCAAGAACCACAGCTTTTCTGTATTGATTTAAAGGACAAAGAGGGAGGGCAAGAATGAATTCTAGATTTTGTTTATCATGGCTAACCTTTATTATGTGCTTACTAATGGCCATTTCGTAGAGAGGCAGAGAGAGACACTAATAATCTATATTCTCCTCATTTTGTTTTATACCTTTATATATATACCTCTCTATATACATATAGATATATATGTATACATACATATATACATATATATGTAGGAGTCAATTACCCATCAGATGCCTCAAAATCCTATACATTAAAAAAAATCCACCTCAGCTTGCACTCTACTTGGAAAATGTCACCATTTTTAAGGACAATATGTGTCCAAGAAGCCGAGTCCCGTTTTTTCCAGTATCAAAGCCGAAAGACCAGTCAACTCAAGAAAAATCCTTCCAAAGAAACAAAGAGCCATTTGATTAATAAACTTGAAGAAAAGAAAGCATAAAACAAAACAAAACAAAATTTCAAAAGATTTACTCTCAAATGAAAACAAAGTATCATCAAATTAAAGGAAAAATTATGGATCCGTGTTTTGATTTCAAACTATTTCTTATGTTGCTCTGTACATTGTCTTTAGTTTGCTCTTCAGAGAAACTGTATCTTTAAAACATTACAGTGAGATTTGCCAATTGGAAAGCTACATGCAAGAAAATGAGAAATAGTATAATTCTTAACGTTAGATGAGACTTTTAGAAAACTGAGTCACGCAATGGAAAGAGGGCAAACCCTACGCCAGACCTGTTTGCTGAACTGTCCACTTTGGCACTCTGACACTACAGTGGGTTCTTCTTTCAGAATTAAGTGGTTCTATAAAAAGGAGACTGTTCTCACCCTCATCCTCCCGTTCCTTATCGCAGGCCCGTCGTCTGCCAGTCTCAACACGTACAAATCCATTTTGTATTCTCTTCCTCCACGAATGCTGAATCCAAATCCTTTGGCTCCTTTCTCCATGTCCACAGTGAAATAATCAAAATCCTTTAGATTTGGGCAGAAAAATGGAATAAATAGTTGTTTAATATCAGAGAAGCTTCTGTGGTCAGTCTCTCTGTTCTCCTTCTCTCTTAGAGTTCATCTCTCCAATGATGTGATATTGTGAGAAAAAGTACCCTGACATCACCATCTAGGAAAAGGCAAGATGAAATTCCAAAGATTCAAGAAGGTCTTAATGCAGGTGACTCGGCCATTAAGAAAACTACTGTAGGGGCGCCTGGGTGGCTCAGTCGGTTGAGCATCTGCCTTGGCTTGGGTCATGATCCCAGAATCCTGGGATCGAGTCTCAGATTGGGCTCCCTGTCCAGCAGGGAGCCGGCTTCTCCCTCTCCTCTCTCTTGTGCTTTCTCCCTGTCTCTGTCTGTCTCTCTCAAATAAATAAAATCTTAAAAAGCAAAACAAAACAAAACAAAACTACCTACTATAGAGCATGTTTACTCTGGTATTCATCCATATACTTGGCAAATGTAATGACTGCACACAGGCCTGAGTGATATTACCTCTCCTTTGGGTTTTCTCATTCACTGATGTTGAGCACCATTAATAAATATCAGAGGGGTGTGTGTGTGTGTGTGTGTGTGCATTACAGGTTTGTTCATTAGAAACTGAAATGTGACAGGGTCTCTGAGGTACCTGGGGCTGCCTGTAGTCCGCCAGAGGGTACTGCCTGGTGTCAGGGGAGTGCTGCCTGTAGTCCAGCAGGGGAGGCTGCCTGTAGTCCGAGGGTGGGGGTTGCTGGTAGTCCCCTCCCGGTGGCTGCCTGTAGTCCAGTGGCGGCTGCCTGTAGTCCGTAAATGGAGGCTGTCGGATGTCTGGTTTCACATCTTGCCTTGCTTTTACTTCTGACCTGTAACTAAATGATGGAAATGGGATTTGCTCGGATAACTCAGGATTCTGAGGGGATTACAAGGACCACATGACTTCTAGGCATGGGTGGGCCACCCCTCTTGGTGGTCCTTTTGCGGGTTCAGGATCCTGAGAAAGTTACTGATGAGAAGTACTATTTTAAAATCTTTGACAAATGAAATCAAGAAATAAGAAATCAAGGTAAACATGATGATGGCTCAACCAGGGCTGTGTGGAAAAGGAGTTAGGGACAGCCCTCTTTGACTCTGGCTACTTAAAACCTTGTACAACTGTAGCAAAGCTAGGAGCTAAACACGGAACTGTATCTCAGACTCCCAGTGTGTCTCAACACCAGTGAATCAACTCTATCCAACTCTCCCTCTCCCACACACATTCATCACTTCATGAAAGCACAACTAAAGTGATCTTAGATCTAAATATTCCATGAATATATAATGAAGGGCTATTTTAACTTGCTAGGTTGGGTCCTTTTGACTATCTTACAGAGGTTAAAAGACTGAGAGCAAACTCTAATCACCAGCTACAAGTCAAGCAGCAAGTCACTGGGTCATTCCTAAGAGTAGGAACATATTACATAGAGTTTAAATATTAGGCTATAACTACCAGATCAGTATCAGGTGCTATTATCAGATACTACCACGGCGGTAAGATGAAAGGGATGAAAGGGAAGGCAAAGGTGTTTGTGTCCAACATTTGTCTCTTTCTCGTTTCCAGATATTTCCTCACAGCAGCCCCTCCCCATCTGTGGCAGTTACATGCCAACACCTCAGGGCTGTCTGAAATGCATAGAGTACTGAACCCTGTATATACTATGCTTTTTCCTATATGTACACACCTATGATAAAGTTTAATTTATAAATTAGGCACAGTGAGAGATTATCAGCAGTAACTAGTAATAACACAGAACAATTACAGTAATATACTGTATGAAAGTTATGCGAGAGTGGTCTCTCTCTTTCAGAGTATCTTACTGTCCTGTACTCACCCTTCTTGTGATGATGTGAAATGACAAAATGCTTGGGTGATGAGATGAAGTGAGGGGTGTGACCTATGCACTCTGAGTACATTGTGTAGCCTTAGGCTAGGCTATTACTGACCTTCTGACAATCAGTCAGAAGGAGGATCATCTGCTTCCTGACGGTCCTTGACTTCAGGTACCTGAGACCATGGGAAGCAAACCTGTAGATTAAGGAGGGGGAGTTGGGGCTTCTGTACTCATAAAATAAGTACAGAAACCAGAGTTAGTTGTTTAGTGTTGTTTTGTGAATCCAAACTGCTCTAAACTGAAGGGGTTCCCAAAAGGAGACTAACAGAGTTAATGCTTACCATTATGGGATCATTAATAATGTAACCTGAAAAGTTATCACCATAGTATAAAGGCCACTTAATTCTGTAATTCACTGTCTACTGTCACAGCCACAGTCCATAATGAGCTACTCAGTAATCCAGGAAGATTAAAAAGAACACATTCAATCTAATGACAATTTTATCAAAAATTAATATAAAGGGTTTGAGGAATTGAGATAATATTCAGGACCAAGGAAAAACTCAAATGTGTTGAGAAAACAGGATCTAAACCAGTAGAATTTTTATCTTTAAAACCCAGATTTTTTTTTTTTTACACTGGTTTACGGTCTCACTGATGCTGATTATTACTATTTTTAAATATCACTCCCCTGAACAATTGCCATTACTGCAATCAAATATTTGGTGAGGACACACTAAGAATGTAGAGCCATAGATGTATTTACTTGGGGTTTTTGGAGGAGGTTTTCAATCAACACTTTGAGCAGGTCCTGTTTATAACTTATCCCTGCAGATGGGACACATTCCTCTTGGGGACTACACAGTTTGGGCTTTGCTTTGTAGCTCAGCAAGGTGTCCAGTGCACTCACAGATTGGAAGTGTGCATGCTGAGAACGGGATTCTTTAAACATGCTTTGAATACAATGCCTAACCGCACAAATGCAGGAGTTAAGCAAAAGAACCCAACTGGTCTGCATTTGTGGGCATGCGTCAATGCCTTCCTAAAAAACTATTTGGTAGATTAGACATCACAATGTTTTGAGTCACTTTATTTTCATAATTCGTGTGCCAGGGGCGTGCCGTATCTGTTACATGCTCCCTTTCCCACCAGATGTGTCACGAGGTGTAGCAAAAGAGGGGGAAATGTAGGCTCCCCAAAGATTACGCAGCAGCCTAGGATAGGAGCTGTTAAGATGCAAAAGCTGTCACCTACCCCTGCCTTCTGGTGCTCAAACACGCATTTGACCCCAGTGCCGAGTGTCAGGATTTTACGTTGAATTGCACATTGAGGAGTCTTTATAAGGAAAACACGCTTAATTTTTTATGCGTGTTGTTGACTTCTAAGTTAATGATATCCTGGCTTGGGCAAAAATTATGTTGCTTTGAATGTATAAAAAACTGCATTTTCAGGAAAACTCAAAATGATTAAGAAAAAAATACGGCCTCTTTAAAATTCCTTTACTCTTTGTAGTTATTAATTCCATTATTAAAGAGATTTTAGAGATAATAAAACCAGATTTCTAGTAGCAAATTTTAACAGAATTTGATGGTACGAGCAAGTTCCAGAACCAGGTAACATTGCCCGTGATTGGGGATCTTGTGGGATTTTGCCTCATATGGGCCTTTTAAGAATTCCTTCCAGCCTTAAGCATCTAGGGTTTAAAGTCTGTGAAAGAAGTCAATTTACAATGTTCTTCCATTGACCTCGCTGTTTAAAACGCAGTCAAATATTTTTTTTAATTTTTTTAATTTATTTTTTATTTATTTTCAGCATAACAGTATTCATTATTTTCGCAGTCAAATATTAATTATCCTAGCTGGGGATGGTGAACTCTGCTATTTAGATTTATACATTGGCTCTTTGCTGTTTTCAACAAACGCTTCTCCTTGACTACTGTTTTGCTCATGTCCATATTAAAACTATTTTGTTCCCTGAGCATACACCGAAAGGATTTTAAGGGACAGATAAATAAGGAGAGATGTGCAGGGTGTCCCTTGGAAGCCAAGCTGAGAGTAAACAAAACGGGATTAAAATATTCAATCATCCTAATCATAGAATAAGCTTTGCAAGCAGACTGCCATTTAATTTTCTCGGACTTTCCTGGGGAACCAGGCTGGATGTGACATGGAGCTAGGTGGGCACCTCTAATACAAATGAACTAATAGGAGACACATCCAGGCTGCTTAGCGTACAAGCTATCTTGAAGACATCTCTAGCCTGATCCAGAGAAAGGCAGAGAGTTCCTGGTACACAGACCATCTAGGATCTGTAAGATGATTAATCTCTTCATTCATATGTAAATGAGCCACGGGCTAACCATCCACAGTGAAGGCAGGAAACCAGAGTGCCGAGAGGTCCCTCTAGGAGTCGGCACTTTCCAGGCTAATAATATTAGTGAAGCAACAACAGCTAAGAACTCCAGGAAAATTCACTGTTGATTTATAAAAATTTGAATCAGGTCCATCTGTTAATCCCAGGATTAGGAAATGTTTTATTCTGTAGTCAGGCCAAAAAAATATTCCAAAGACCCCTGCTTCTCTGCTAAGGGATGACAAGTCCCACCTGTGAGGTAGTAGAAGTTGGGGAATGACCATGACCTAGTCCAGATGTTATTCCTCCACTGACCCCGTAACATGACAGGGATGAGATTACCCACCTCTAAGCCAGAAGTAAGAAGCCAACGTCCAGGGGAGTCTGACTCTGGAAAAGTGAGATGGAAGTGTGGCTGGGAGGTTCACAGACAGTGGGAGAGCCATCAGAACACTCTGAATTGGGCTCAAAGACTGTGTTCACTCAGCCACTTCTTCCTGAGTCTGAAGGGGGATCTGGGGAAAGCCTGTGTGATCCATTGAAATAGGGGACACATCAGTGGCTTATTACTGAGGACTCACTCCTCTTACGGGTGGTCAAATTCTTACCTCCCTATCATTTGCTTTATGGTCTTTAGTCTTTTTTCTTCCCTGGAATAGATTAAACTCATTGCCAGCTGAGGACAACAGATAGTTCCTTTTCCGTGAAAGCAAATGGGAGAGCTCTGAGGAGAGCAGGGCTTTCTGGAAATAGCACCTGTGGCAGAGAGAAAATATTTGCTTTGCAGCCTTGTAAGTGATAAACCCACAGAGTTCTGGGACTTGGAAATTGGGTCTCACTTCATCTTCACCAACATGGGAGGCAGAAGCTGGGAAGCAGATGTTCAGAAAACATTAGAATTATGGAAAAGACTGGCGAGGGTTTTGTACACAGAGACATTCCTATAGATTGTTCTGTTTTTATCCTCTGAGAGAGAGGACACAGCATGGGAATGTGTCTTTATCTCTTTCTTTAACAGCTCAACTAACCCAGCCTCCCTGACACACGTGAGTCAAGTTGCAATAAGAAGACAATGCTGTTCTTATAGGGCATCCTTTTCTTCTAGAAGATCAAAGTGCCTTATTTACATGAGTTTTTGATCTGGAATGGAAGAACCTCATTAGATCATGGTAGGAGGCTCTAAGGCAATGTGCAGTAAAAAAATGCTGACGTTTATTAATGTTTACAAGTCTTTCCACATGTACCCCTCTCCACACCACCATTACTCTCTGAGCCACCACCGTCATTGACCCCAGGACATTGGCGGCCACTTCTAACTGCTGAGTAACATACATCCACCGTGACCGGTCTCTAGTCAGTTCTCCAGTTGGCCAACTGAGAGGCCTTGGAAAGCAAATCCACGGATGTCTGTCTTCAGCATAAAACCCATTCCAATGACTTCTCACTACCCTTAAGACCGAAATCTTTAACATGCTCATAAGACCCTGTAGAGGGGCCCCTACCACTCCCACTGGCTTCATCTCAAACCACGCTCCCGGCCTCTTTCTTCACTACCTTATTTCCACCCCTTTCAAGGTTGCATGCTCCTTCCTGCCAAAGGGCCTTTGTCTGTTTTCTTTACTCTAGACTCTCTTCAGTGTGCTTTCCAACTTTGTTAGCGCCTCCGGATCTATAACTGCTCATCACTTCTTCAGGAAAGGTTCTCTTAATGTGAAGAACAAACACTTGTAGTTGCTAATAAAATCACACTTGTGACACACACACACACCATCTCAAAATCACAGCGAGGAGCACACAGCGATTTCTACTTTATGAAAAGTTCTCTTCTGCCTGTGTCTCATTCTGTCCTGTCCCAGACGCTCCTCCTCCCCACCTCCCTCACCTCTCCGAGTCAGAAAAGCCACGGGAAACTTTACCTATTTTCGTGTCCTTGCAGCTGAAGTGGCTGAGGAGGAGCTGGTTGGGCAACAGGACTGTTGGGGGTGGCCGGGCTTGGCTGGGCCAGTGGACTCTGCTGGGCCATCGGGCTCTGCTTCTCTGAGCTGGGCGCCGAGGCTGGGCTGTTGAGCTCTGCCAAGGGGAACCAAAGTGGCAAATGCAATCAGTTGGCATCTGATAAAGGGCCTCCTCAGAGACTCAAGGCTTGGTTATTTAAGTTTCCATTAGACTTTAAGACGACAGGTTAAACTTATCAATTATCCAATCAAGTTCCAATACCATTCCCAGAATTAGTGTTATGTCATTAGTTATAAGTGTTGCTAAGCAAGGTTAGAAACAGAGTCTCTTGTCATTTTGTCAGGAGGAAAGTTTCCAATAAAAAAAAAAGCAATTAAAACAATGAAAATATAATCCATAGGAGTGAGCTCTAGAACATATTCTATTTTTCCAGTGTTGCCCACAGACAGAAAACATTCAAGCCACTACTTTTGGGTTGTAATGACAAGTCCTACTGGTATTCTAAAGTTTGGATAAGGAACTTAATATAACAGAAATAAATGCTTTTCACAATGTTCTCTCTAGGTCCTTGTTAGTCTTATTGTTTAATAACTCCCTGAACTCCCTGGTTCTTGAGAAAGAAAAAAAGAGCATCAGACAGAAGAATGTTCATGAAGTTGTTCTTTGCTAAAACAGCTTCTTGGATTTTCCTCTAATAGCCTCACACGTTCAACTGAAATTATCTGTATAAATGACGTGATAGAAACAGAACAGACATATTTCAGCCTGGGGAAAATGGAAATGTGAGCCAGCTTTTTAGTGAGCAATCTTGCTTAGAGTTAATTTCCATTGACTGTTTTACACGTAATGGTGTCTGCAAATAATAGGTTAAAAACACCATGGTCATTTTCTTTTCTGTTCTTTTTATTTGGTTGGCTGATGAAAGGGACGTGATCTATTCCTTTACAAGCCACTCTTCTCCTTCTCTGACAGCCCAAATTTTAAAATTTCTTCTCCCCCTGAAGGGTTTCTCAACCTCAGCACTGTTGACATTTGGGGCCAGTTATTAATGCTTTGCTGTGAGGGCTGTCCTGTGCCCTATGGGGTGATTAGCAGTGTCCTCACCCTCTACCTACCAGATGCCAGTAGTATCCCTATCCCTATAGTGACCATCAAAAATGTCTTCGAACCTTGCTGAACATTCCCCAGGGGGCAAAACATCTCAGGAGAGAGCCAATGTTTTATACTGCAAGTCCAGTGACTGCCTGAGGCCTCAATGTCCAATAGCCCCAAGAGGGAATCAGGAGACGGAGTAAATTAGAGGGGACCAGGGGGAGCAAACCCATCCCTCTCCATGTGGGATGCTGCGACCCCCCTACCGGTGATCTCCAGGGACTGCGTTCTCCAACGTCATTAATGAGTCAGCAGCTACAAACCAGTAATGAAATTGCTGTGTCTGGAAATGGGGACTTTATGGTGAATAGGCACTTAGATCCCCGTGGCCCTCAAGGCTGTGAGTTGTGATGCTCACTACTCTTCAGGCCTCAGGGGGGCGTCCTTATACAGAGAAATTCAAAAGACTAAGTGGGGAATTTAAAATTCTTAGCAGACGCACCATTTTTCTAAATGAGCTCTCTTTATACCACAAAACTTCCTCCAGCTTTTCAGAATCAATCTGACTTTGAAGAATCCTCCGGAGCTTCACTGTAAACACAAATACTTTTTTTTTCTTTTTCAGAGTTGTAACTCGATCATCTCTGTTGAATGGGTTCTGGCTTCATATCACCATAAAAAGAGTACTCCCGGGACCACAGGGGCAGATTGAATAATCCAGGGTTTTAGGATTCCCACTCGTTATCTATAACGTCACACAGCTTGATCTCTGAATGAAACTGGTACGGAGAAAACAGGATCTGGGGTGCATGGGTGTGTGAATTTGTGCAAACGTGGCAATGAGAATCAACTTTGGACCCTCGGGCCCAGGCTCAGGCACTCACCCTCCTGAGGAATGATGCGGAGGGTGACGCTGAGACCCGCGTCCTTGATGAGCTTCACGATGTCTGCGTGAGGCATGTTGATGATGGACTGGCCGTTCACTGCCAAGATCCGGTCTCCCACCTTCAGTTTTGCACAACGATCTGCGGGACTCCCATCGATGATGCGTCCGATTTTATGGGGCACAGCTAGAACAATCCGCAACACAATCAGGCATCAGGGGTGTTCCCAACCCATGTTCTATCTTTGCATCCCAGCCCCACAGGAAACAACGCGATGTCAGAAGTCTTCCTTCCATCGGTACATTTGCCTCTGGAAATCATAATCATGCTTATTAAAGGCAGTTCTGTGCACACCCCTGAGATCAGCACTTCTAAAATCAGGTCCTGTGCAGCGAGGGGCCGATTCCAAACACAGGGATCCAGGGTTCTCACGCTTCCGAGCATCACAATTACTCGAAAATTAAAAATACAGCCTGTTGGGCCAGACCCCAGCCTTGTCCATCAGAATGTCCAGGCAGCAGGCTCATGAATTTTTAGATAGATCCTCAAGACATTCCACTACATGCAAAACATCGAGAACCACAGGCATAAATTGCTGTGAGCTCATACCATAGAGACCATAATCCACAGTTTCAGAAAGGTACAATAAATGCTAAGAATTTAATTTTTACCCTTTTCCATTTTATTGACAGGAGAAAACAGGGAAGGAAAGATATCTATATTAATGTGGGATGTTGTGGATGAAGACGTTATGCTCAGTCTCCCATCAGTTACTAAGTTTCAGTTTCAAGGCTGATGCAATTTTCAAATCTTACCTCTTCTGATTTAATCGATTAAGTAGTGTTGAGATCTTGCTACTATCTGATGCATAATATATTTCATCAAAACTAAGATGTCATTACAACATGCTTTCGTTTTAGGGAAAGAGAAAGAGGGAGGGAAGGAAGAAAGAAAAATGCCATTATGACACACGTTTGTTTTAGGGGAAGAGAGAATGAGAATGAGAATGAGAGAGAAAGAGAGAGGAAGAAAGAAAGAAGGGAGGGCAGAAGGGAAAGAGGGAGGAAGGATCCGACTCTTCTGATTAAACAAGGATACTCCGTGGACTGTAAGAGGCTATATAATTTTTTTTAGATATTAAAATAAGAAAATGTGCACTGTATTGATCAAAGAGGGCATATGTCTCTTTAAAACAATGAAAAGTTATGTTATTTAATTAATTAATTTATTTATTTCTGTAGGGGCAGCCAGGTACAAGAGGATAAAGATTCTTTAGCAGGCTGACTTCTATCCACTGTAAATGTGGGAGCGCCTATGAGGATACCTATTTCTGGAGTCAGATAGCGATGGCACACAGAGTCCCTTTAACCGCTCCCCTGCCCCAAGGAGGTTACAATCTAGAATCCCACTCCTTTTCCTTTCTCCCTTTTAGACAGGGATTCCAAGCTAGGAAATCGCCTGTCAGTGTGACTCTGTGTTGTTGCTCTCCCCGTGGACGTCAGGTCCCCATCTATCTGCGGAAAGTGGCAGAGACACTCACGATTTGTTATGCTCTAGGAATGTCTGTTCCCTGAACTCTCAATCTTACGTCCGTGGTACAGCAAAAAGGCAGAACATCCGCTAATAACCACGGCAAGGAAGGACAATCAGTGAGTTAATGACCCAGGGCCTTGATCATATTTCCACTGTGAAAAGTTATAGACCACATAAGAAAACACTGGCTGAGTCCGTGATTCTGAAGTCAATGCGTCGTGTTGGAAGCTCAAACACCTTTTTATTTACCACAGACACTGATGGCTCTAATTAAGAACATCTTACTTAAAGCATACTAAAGATCATCTTAAGCTCTCGGGACAAGGTACTTCTCAAGCAGAAATGTAATAAGAACACATTCATTTACTTATTAAAAAAAATAAGGTATTGTGGGGCATCTGGGTGGCTCAGTCATTAAGCGTTTGCCTTTGGCTCGGGCTCGAGGGTCCTTGGTTCGATCCCTGCATCAGGCTCCCTGCTCATTGGGAGGTCTGCCTCTCCCTCTCCCACTCCCCCCACTTGTGTTCTCTCTCTAGCTGCCCCTCTCTCTGTCAAATAAAGAAATAAAATCTTAAAAAAAAAATAAGTTATTGCAAATTGCTTGGTCTTCTGCCAAAACGAGAGTGAACAATTCGTTCCCGTTTTTGTCCCCTTCCAGTACGGTACTCCCCTGAACCATGAATACATGTCTCCCTGGTTTCCAACATATCTATTGTTCTCTCTCATGTGATCCTTGGAAAGTTACTGGATCTCCCTGATTCGTTTTTCAACAGGAAAATTGGGATAATAATACCACTGACTTCACAGGATGGCTTTGCGACTCAACTGAGTTGTCCCACGTAAAGTGACTAGGACAGTGCCTGGTATAAGAACTGATCTGCAAGCTTTCACTTTTCCTTCATTCTTTTTATTACTATTATATTTTAATGGCTCTGATATCACTATTGATATGTGCGAGTGCTTCTGTGTAGGTAGCAGCTTGAATACTTCCACGTGTGGTAAACCCATCCTATCACTAAAACTAAAGAAATGCTTCACTTATGACACAACAGTGTCTCCTAAGAATCACCACAGGAAAACAGCTTTATCTGGGAAAGAGAGGTGTGTTTGGGAGATTATCTACAGATGTCAGATGAGGGCAAGCGTCTGGTTTGTTTTTCTCTGGTTTTCCAAAAAAGATGTTGCGCATCTCTATAGGAAAACACCAGCTTATAAGTAAGAGTTTATTATTCAAAGGGAAATCAGTGTAATACAGATGTCCTCATTACCTGCTTTGAGCCTTACACACACACACACACACACACACAAAATTATGACTACATTAAAATATATATCATTTTATCCTTAACAAATCATGGGAGATAGCCGATGGCATGACTCCCACATATTTAGAGTGGAAGAAACTGAAGTACAGTCACCAGCAATTGGCCCAAGGTCACAGAGTCCAACCACGATTTAGAATCCCAGTCTGTCAGATTCCACAGGCTTTGCTCTCCACACCGTGTCTCTTGACATCGTGTGGTCTCTTCTCCCCATGCAAGCACTTGCTGCATGAGCCCCCGGGACTTGTGTTTGGGGAGTGAGGCCTGCCTCGAAGCAGGGAATCCTCAACACTTCAGCAGTGGCCCTCATTCAGGGGAGAGTGGGAGGTGGAAATTTGGCCTGAAGCTGGTTCTTTGTGGCTGCTGTCTTTTGACGGGCAGGGCATGAGGAGAAAGGGAGAGGAGCAGAGAGGCAGGAAGCAAGCGGGAGGAGAGGAGGGGCGGGGAAACTGGACAGTTCCTCAGATCCCTTCTACTTGGGACTTCACATCATGGTGTGATTTGAAGTCATTTCTTTGGGCATTAGAAATGCATTTGAAATGAAATTTAAAAATACACTTTAAAACACATACAGCTGGTATTTGGATGATTTGCTATTTTGAATTATTCATGCCTCTAACTTCCCTCCATTACTGTGGATCATTTAGAATCTACTGGGCAAAAAACCCCAAATGTTTCAAAACATAGATTTCACACACACACGTGTGTGCGCGCGCACACACACACACACACATACATACACATTTTACGAGCTCAATAACAATAAAAACAAAAACAATAAGTTATCATTTGTTAATTTCCAGGCACTGTGCTAAGCACTTATTTTAAATCTTATAGCAACAGTATGATGTACCTATAAAGTAAAATAATCATGCTTATTTTTTTGTCAAGAAAACAAAGAAGTATCAAAGCCAGATTTCAAATCTATGCCTGTGGCTTCAAACTTTCAGGTTACTCTCTCCTTTTTTTGATCTATGCCAGGTTGGAAGCAATTTGAATTATGAGGACTGAGGGAATGACTGGTAAGATTTAGCTTAGGAAAGCGTGCTGCTTGAGATTTTTGAGAGGAAAGTTTCATTGTAACCGGATTTATTTGCTTATGATGATAACTCTTAGTTTCAAGGCCATTTTCACTTTACCATGGCAGGTAGAATAATAACTAAACTAAAATAATAAAAACTAAAATGAAATAATGAAAACTGAAATCAGTCCTACGGTAGCAACTTAGAATGACTGAGTGGCTTACATAAAATTTGACTGAGTACACAATTTAAAAAGGTCTGCCCATAATTGCAAGTATCTGACATAGTTTCGTTCAAATTGTTTTCTATTGGCATTTACTTTAATAAAAACAGTGCTTGAAACTCTTGGCAGCTGAAGACAGCTTCACTTTTCCCTTACCAGCATTTTCCCTACATGTGTAAGTACACTGATCGTTGATGTGCAACAAATCATTGACAAAGGGTGTGCTCGCAGAGGATTCTCTCTGAAAACAAGATGCAGTTCCATTTGCTCAGTTATAAGGTCTACAGAACTTATGACCCGAGTGCTTTCTGTGCATTGCTAATGGAATTACAGAGCATGGAAGAGGCCCTGACCTTGGTTTCTATTATTGGGATGAATGGTACTTGTTAATTCTCTGGGAATTGATGACTAAGGTAACTGTCGGAGCACAGTCCATTTAGACAGCATGCCTTCCAGACATCATCTGTCAGGCGGCAACATAAATCAAGCCTTTGAACCAGTCTTCTTGACAGTGTGCTAAGGATACACAGATATTTGGGAGAAGTTGCAATATGTCATGTGGCTTTGAACATACTGACATTTGGGAAGGAGACAATGTGCCACGACTTAGAAATTTCCCCTTTAACTGCAAATCACATAAAGTATGGGAAAAGAAAGTCATCTTTTTTTTTTTTTTTAATTTCTTTGTGGGTAAAACACTATGGTACATGTATGTTTTATATTAAAAAATTTTATATTTTTGATTTTATATTTTCCTGTAGATGAACAGTTTGGCCCTACTCAACCACAGCACTGTTGTTTTAGGGCTGTTCAGAGACAGTCAATGGATTGGATGCTAAGTTTGTTCAAAAGGTCTGGAGTCTCTGGGTCTTTGGTCACAGTAGTAGAGGATACAGTGGTCCTCTCTTTTTGCAGCTGGCTTTTCTTCTGGGACTTTTGTATGGTTTATCCAGGCTCCTTCAACCATTGGCTAACCAATGAATTCTTGAGTTTTACCTTGGGTTTATTCCCATAAAGAAGATGAGACTGTTGCCTGGATGACTTTTCTTGCTTCTGGATTTTTCCTGAAACTTTTGGTGATGGTTTCTTCTTGAAATTCTCAGCTGCATCTGAGGGAAGGGCCTCCCCCCTCCCCCCTCCATGTTTCTTTGTTGTTTTTTATGTATTATATTTCAGAGGAGGAAAACCCATGACTTAAATTTATATTTAATTACCTCCTTGTTCATCGATCCACAAAGTGGAATTGTAGACGGAGGTGGAGGAAAGCACTAGATACTGAAAGTGGATTCTGCATCAATCACGTCAAACTTACAAGCAAGAAGTTTCTGAAATGAGTGTGACGAAAGTAAATACTTCAAAGGCAATCAATAGCATAAACTCTTATTGGCTCACAATTCCATTAATTTGTGAAGGTTATACAACATGTCATTAGCTTAAAGAGGCAGGGAAGGTTAGTCTGGGTTTAAAATCTATGACCTGATAGGAAAAGAAGTGTGTGTGCATGTGTGTGTGTGTGTATGTGTGTGTGTATGTGTGTTCAATTGGAAGATTCCAGTTGCTTTTCTTAAAATAATCTGTGACAATGACTTACGGACTAGTTTCAGAACTGTGGGTTAGGACAAGAGGATCAGTTACTCCATTGAATACACATTTCTGTAGGGCACCATCTTATTAACAGGTCCAGGCCTTGGTGCAGTGTGGAAGAGAGAAACAAAACAACACATGGCATCTGGTCTCAAAAACTCACAACCTAGTTGGGGAGATTCATATAAAAATACAACAAAAGTAGCAATTCCATGGTAAAGGTAACAGGAGACAAGAGTAGAGAAGAGGTGTGAATTATTATTTTTTTTTTTTAGAAGATTTATTTTTTTTAAAGATTTTATTTATTTATTTGAGAGAGAGACAGTAAGAGAGAGAGCATGAGCAAGGAGAAGGTCAGAGGGAGAAGCAGACTCTCCATGCAGCTGGGAGCCCGATGTGGGACTCGATCCCGGGACTCCGGGATCATGACCTGAGCCGAAGGCAGTCGTCCAACCAACTGAGCCACCCAGGCATCCCAGAGGTGTGAATTATTGAGTCCACGTGTGGACTCAAAGTGATAAGGAAAAAGAAGGGTCATTCTAGGGAACAGGACACGTAGTGTCCAAGACTAAATGGCAGTTCTCAGTGAAAAACTCATGGTGGCACACAGGGACCTATCATATCAATGGAAGAAGAAGAGAGGAAATGCTTTGAACGTGGGATCCCTCCTGCCTTCACAATTCTTGTTTCCCTCCCTGAGATCCGTGATATGATGCCTTTAGCCAGCTCCTCTAGATGGACCCTGGACACACAGACACAGAAGAGCATAGAGCAAGGGTTCCTGTCACTTTAACCCGTGGTGCAGAATCCTGTTCTCCTGCCTTCAGAAACCTGAGCTGAGTATTAATTCCTTATTTCTATATCTCCTTCTTAGGAATCTTGGATAAGCGTGTTCTCTTGTGACACATCCATTCAGTTAGATGTTGTCCCTTCCTGGAATGTGACAGAGTGTCCTTCAAAAGAGTGTTTCTTGGTCATCAAGAGGTGAAGATGTGGCAAAAACATGTATTTGATATTTTTAAAAAAACTGGCAGTAAAATTAAGAAAAAGCTGACTTGTTTTCCCCCTCAAAGTCTGTGAAATTTGATTTCCAGAAATGAAAACGTCTTCCCTGACATTCATAGCCAACTGAGCTGCAAGACCCCCAAATCGAGCAGCTGGTGTTTAAAGTACTACATATTCCCAAAGTGCACTCCCCACCCCCCCAGCCCCCGGACCATTAGTCATTCTCTTGTGGTTGAACAGTTTAGTTACCCTGTAGTTGGTAACAAGCAGATGGTCAGATGGGAGAATGGGAAGGGAAGCCCATCACTGGCAATTTGGAAGCCCAGCCAAACTCAGGTTTCCGAGGGCAGAAAGCACCATGTAGAAAGTATTAACTACATGGCTGGAAAGCAAGAAACACTTGTCAGCTGTATCTTGCCCCTCTATGTTTTTATTTTGCACCAATTAAAAAAAAATCCCTTAGCCAAGTACCGAGAATGGATTGGTAATCTAAAGAAAATTGCATTGCTTTAGGAATTGTAATTAGCTGTAACCTGATGGGTCATATTGCACTGGGCCCTGAAAATTACATGGTTGATCTTATATAGATACAACCATAATTTATTCCCTCCTATACCACTCTGTTGTTTTTGTGTCTTTGGTGGATGATATAAATGAAAACATGTTATAGTCACCAAGGAAAATTATCACAAAGGTGGGTGGTAGGGAAGGAGAAAAATAATCCGTTTTTCTTGTGGCTTCATTTTTTTATCTCCATGCACATCACTAGTAGAGGTAGTCCAGATCATTTTTAAGTATATTGAAGATCCTTAATTTCGCACATACTGACTCAAGAATGCTAAATATGACCTTAATTCTGTTGTGGACATTATGTAATTCATCACTCTTTATTGAGTCATCTACAAAGCAAATGTTCTTCTTTATCTGTCTTTAAACAGACTTTAATATATACCACCCTCTTTCAAGGAATTTATGTGTTTTTGATGAATGTCCTTCATAACCTGACAGTGTCTAGACATTAGAACGGCAGGAACCAAAGAAACTTCAGAATAGTTGTGATTCTCAAGTCTGTCACTGGCCAGGAGGGTAAGTGTGTGAGAGAATGAGGGGCTGAACAGACAGAATGGAAAAACAGTCCTACTTTAGATACTTAAGACTTTATCTTCTGTGGAGGTCTTCTCATTTCATGGTATATCCTACAGACTCAATTTTTACCTTGCTAATAGGTAGCTGGGACATTCTTTTTGGCCTATTTTGGTCTGAAAGTTACTGTCAAAAATTTGATCTCCTAAGTCAAATATCAACCCTATCAGCACTTTTTCGCAACCCCCCCCCAAAAAAAAACCTGATAAAGAAATACATTTCCGTTACTTAGTAAACATCAGGAACCCAGGATTCTCTAGTCAAGGAGTAGATGGAGAAAGTTCTATATTGTTCACCTTGAGTGATTTTCAAGAGTAAAATTGTATAGCTTTTAGCAAGTTTTGCTTACAAATAACCAAACGGCAACCTGATTCAGTAATAATAGAAAAAAGTTGAGAGAGTTACTAATATTAAAATATGATAAAAGGTCTCTTCACTGCCAAGCAGGAAAAAACAAGTTGTTTTACTCCTTTATGAAAACAGTCACAATGTTGGCTGTTTTCTCAGAACTACCACATGGTGGTAATACACCCCCCATCCCAAACAAGCAAATCTACCTTTAAAAGGGTTAGGTGCTAGCTTTATGACAAACTGAGTTCCGGGATAAGGAGGTTCCTTTTTATTTACAATTTAATTGCAGGAGCCTTATCCAATCATTACTAGACAATACTGGATTAGTCTATAAAATGAGAAAATCATATAAAAATTTCAAAACTTACATCATGATGTAAAAGGGACAAAGTAAACAGTAAATAACTGTTTCCTAGTAGTTGGAAACCTCTTCTAATGACAACAATTTAATTCAAGTAATTCATGCACAAATTAAAAGACAACCAAAAATAAAATGTTTGTAAGCAAAAAACCTTAGTCTCCTGCCCCAATCCTCTAACGTCACTTCTAATGACCCAAAGGCAAACATTTAAAGTCTGTTAGCTCTTTCTTCTTCATATTTCTAAATTATAGTCTCATACTATAGGCTACTTCTTAATTTGTCAACTAGAGCCAAATCTATTGACTTCCTATTGTGATAGAGGCTTTGGCACTCTTACTCTGCAACCCACCTCCTCTCCTCATCCCAATATAGTTTTTTCTTTTTTTAAAGATTTTATTATTATTATTATTTTTTTAGTTATTTGACAGAGACAGAGAGATCACAAGTAGGCAGAGAGGCAGGAAGAGATAGAGGGGGAAGCAGGCTCCCTGCTGAGCAGAGAGCCCCATGTGGGGCTCGATCCCAGGACCCTGAGACCATGACCTGAGGCGAAGGCAGTGGCTTATCCCGCTGAACCATCCAGGCGCCCCCCCCCCATATAGTTTTATCACTAGTGTAGTTAAACCATTTCTCACTGTTTTGTAGTCTTACTATGTAACTATTGCTCACTGTAGTGTTTTGTGGTTCCATTTCTTTTCCTACACAATTTTCCTCCCTCCCACCCTGAATCACATTTCTGATTGTGTCCTTGCTCCCCCCATGTCTACAATATGCTGACTGTTTCCTGTTTCCCCCAAAGCTGCTCAAGCCATGGTGAGTTGAGGACGGGGTGGGGGAGCGACCTCCCTCCCTTGGGTAGGTCGGTTTCTCTCAAGTTCTGCTGCTCAGTGATATTCAAGGGATTCCTGTAGCCCTCCAATGTGGGATGTACGCTTCTGTAACCCCTGGGAACACTTTTTGGATTCACTCTCTCAATTTGCTTGAGTACATCCTACAGTATCTTCCTAAGAAAATGAGAAAACATGCAGGGGAGAAAATAATTTGTCAGTATTTAATGTTTGAAAATGTCTTCACTTTTACCTTCTCTTTTGACTGAATTCTAACTAAATTCTAGATTATATGAAATTACAGATTTGAAAAAATCAATTTTCCTCAGAATTACAGGTATTACTCCTCTGTTCTCTAGTATCCAGCATTGCTACTAAGAAGTCTGAATCCATTAGGATTTTTGTTTCCTGTATGTGATCTTTTTATTTCCCCTTTTCCTTTTGGAAATGTTAAAGGTTGTCTCTGTATTTTGGGGGGTTCTAAAGTTTCACAACGATGCATCGTGCTGTAGTTCACTCCAGTCCGGAGGCTTGTTCCTTTCAGTTTTGATTTTGGGAACTTTCATTATAGTACTTATTATTATTATTTTTTAAAGATTTTATTTGTCTATCTATCAGAGAATGAGAGAGCACGTACAAGCAATGAGAGTGGCAGGCAGAGGGAGAATCAGTCTCCTGGCTAAGCAAAGGAGCCTGACGTGGGGCTCAATCCCAGGACCCTGGGATCATGACCTGAGCTGAAGGCAGATACTTAACCAGTGAGCCACCCAGGCAGCCCTCATTATGTGTTTCTTTGATAACTTTCATTATGTTTCTCTGCTCTCTCTTTCTGAAACTCTTATTGGCTAGATATTGGTTTCCTGGGTTGATCTGTCATTTATCACTTCTCTCATACTTTATCTTTCTCTTTGTCCTACTCCTGTGTGACTTCCTTTACTCTTCTATCAATCCTTCTACTGAATTTTTCATTTCAGCTACGATATTTTCAATTTCTAAGAATTCTTTCTTGAATCATAGTATTCTTTTTTGTAGTATTCAATTTTATTACAAAATAAAAAATCATAAGGTAGTAATATCTTCTCATATCTATGTATATAAGCGAGATGGTTTTGAAGCTTTCTTTTGTGCCCTTGATTATCTCCATTTCTTCTAGTATTCTTTCATCATTGTTTCTTCGCTTGGTTGTTTTCTACTTTAAAAATGAGCATTTCACATTTGGTGGTCATGGTAGTTGTGTTCCATTCTATCCTGAGCTTTTTAAGTTCTGAGTTGCTGAACTTCTAAAGAAATGAGAAGATCTGTGTGATCCATTTCTCTTTTTGGTTTCCTCTGTCCTGCAAAATGAGTTACCACATTTTTGTCTTTATTTTTTCTTAAGATTTTATTTATTTATTTGACAGAGAGAGATCACAAGTAGGCAGAGAGGCAGGCAGAGAGAGAGGGGGAAGCAGGCTCCCTGCTAAGCAGAGAGCCTGATGTGGGGCTCGATCCCAGGACCTTGGGACCATGACCTGAGCCAAAGGCAGGGGCTTAACCCACTGAGCCACCCAAGCGCCCCCACATTTTTGTCTTTAAAATATCTTCCTCACTCATGCTCATTGCTTTCTTCTTCATTTACTTCCATTTGTTTGGTGTCTGAGCAACAGGAGGGGATAAGCATGTTCTCATTTTACCACCACTAATTAGAAACTGGAAATATCTTTCATAAATTTAAATCAGTGGTTGCAATCAGAATTTTAGTATACCAGTTAGAGATTTGGAATCTATTTGGAAAATAAAAAATATCAATAATTTATGTACTCAAACTTTAAAAGTGCTATTGTCTTCGGTAGTCCTGACAGGTAAAAATATTTAAAAAACCCCAACTGTTTCTTTTTAAGAGTTGAGAAAATGTCATAAAATTGAATTTCATCAATCCCAGGTATTGGGTTAAAAATGTTCAATAAAACCACACTTTTTTCCCCTTCTGTATCTTTTGACTGCCTTTTGAGACTTCACACCCATCAATGTACTTGGCTTTCAGTGATTTCTCAGCAGGCCCAGTAGAAATGGTTGATAGTTACAAGCAGGTGTTGCTGACAAGTCATGTTTCTCATTTTTACAGATGCAGTGTATTCTATCTCTGCCATCTCTTTTTTCCTTTTATAGCTTCTGAAATTGTGTTTTGTAAAAAGTCACTTGGCTATCTTCACACAGTTTCCCTGTTACAATAGGTAAATGTCAAAAGCAATCAGGTACAGTATCAGCTTTTCATTGTATTCCCCTAAGCCCTCTGGTAGATAATAACTTCTCGCAATATTTTCTTAATGTAAATGGAAACAGATACTAACCCAGGCAAATGATCCCTCCTGAGCCAGCTGTCCTTTTCAATATGTTATCCAGAAGATTACATGAATATTTATGGGGTCTTCAGTTTCCCACAGAAGCCAAAGTTCCATGAATGGGGTATTTCGTGCTTTAACTGGAAATAATGCAATTTTGCAGGACTGGATAAAACTAAATATGAAACGACCCTTAAGTCTTGTGGTCAGGAATGAGGAGATTTTGATCACATATAAATTTCGAAAACAACTGTGTGACCTGTGAGTGGCCAAGTAAATCACGTCAGACTTCCCTTATTTGAAAAGGAGGCTATCTCTCACAATTTTTCTTTCGTAGCCTTCTCTTTCTTCTCCCAACACTGCACATTTTAACTTCATTTAGATTTCTGCTTATGTGCCTTTCTCTCACCCCTTGCATTTAAAGCTTAGTGACTCTATGTGTTTTCAGTTTTACTAAGTAGACATATGTCTCCATAATTAATTTCACCTGAGATCATCATCATAAAATGATTTTTATTACCCTAACATGAGAAATGAGTGAGAAATGAAAAACGGAAGGCAAAAGAGCCTGAAAATGTATTTTGTTGCCCACAGCGAAATACCAATTACACGCTAGAGGGAAGTGACTGGGAGTGAAAAAGCGCATCACGGAAGATGGAAGGAAGGCCCCAAAATACATGTGGAAAGCCCCGCGACATCCTTAGTCCTTAGGGAAGAAATGCAAATGCAAACCAAAATGAGACATCGCTACACACCTACTGGAATGGCTAAAATTCAAACCACAACGATGACGAGAAAGCCTGGAAAGAAATCCTCACATGGGATGTAGACCATCTGGAACCCTTATAAGCGGGGAATACAAAATGGTACCCCAGTTTGGAAACCAACTGAACCAGCAACCCTGTTCTGACATACTTACTCAAGTGAAAATTCTTTCCCAGCTAAAACTTAAATGGAAAGTTTCATAGCTGTTTTATTCACAATCACCCAAACAGTAAAAAGTGTGAATGGCTTCAACGAGGGAATGGATGACGAGACCACGGTGCATCCGCAAAGAGGAGGACTCTCACCATGGCGGACCCGTGAAGCAAAATGGATGAATATAAAGCGGAAGAAACCAGACTGCAAAGGCCAGGCACTGCGTGATTCCATTTTTATGGGAATAGGCAAAACTAGAATGGAAAACAAATCTGTGGTGGTTGGGGGTCAGGAGTGGATGGAGGGGCTGACTTCACTGTGGCAGTAGTTATAGAACTAAATGCATTTGTCAAGACTTACAGCTGATAGCCTAAAAGGGATGTCACTTATGATATATGATTAAACCTTCAAAGTGGGAGAAAGAGTGAAAAGCAGGGAGAGATCAAGAGAAGATTTGGGATGGAAATGAACAGAAGGAAGTAAAAAAGGAGTGTGTCAAGTAAGTAGGAGGCAGGAGGTAGGGAGGGGAGAGTGGGGTGTCTAGGAAGCCTTCAGAGGGGAAACCCTGCCTCGTCTTTGTTTTAATGATGAATTGGACTTCTCCAGGGGGGTGAGGATGGAGAGGGCATCGAAGTCACAGGCCACGTGACTTGGCAAAGGCACTAATGTGTTCATTAGCAGAGTCTGTACTGTGGGTGTGAGAGTGCAACAAGCACACACGGGGAGACGGGATCAAGGTAGGAGGAGACAAACAGTGGAAGGCTTATTGGTTGTGCCAGGGGCTGGGAATTGATTTTCACAGCCACATGAGAAGCCACTAATGGATCAGGAAAGATAAGTGATATTATCAGACTAGTTGTTGTAGACAGAGCGCCATGGTAACATGTGAGGGGTGGCGAGGATGGTGGTGAGAAGGCTGGAGGCAGGGAGGGCACCTAGAGGCTCCTACTGTGCTCCAGCGCAGGGCTGCAATGTTTGATTTGCTGTCCGACGTGTGGCCACTATTTAAATTAATGGAAATGAAAGGCAATTAAAAATTTTATTCCTTGGGGCATCTGGGTGGCTCAGCCTCTGCCTTCAGCTCGGGTCATGATCCCAGGGTCCTAGGATCGAGCCCCACATTGGGTTCTCTGCTCAGCAGGGAGCCTGCTTCCTCCTCTCTGTCTGCCTCTCTACTTGTGATCTCAGTCAAATAAATAAATAAAAAATCTTAAAAAAAACTTTTTTTATTCCTCAGTCAAGGTAACCTTATTTCAAGTGCCCCGGAGCCACATGTGACTAGTGGCTACAGTACTGGGTAGGGCAGCACAGAACACCGCCATCATCAACAGAAGTTCTACTGCACTGTGCTGATCTAGAACCTCTACTAAGGCTAATGTAATGGCAGCCAAGATGGCCTGATGGATCTAAGTTTTATATCTGGAAAGAATTTTTGGGTAAGAGCTTGCCTTAGTCTTGCAACAGTAGATATGCAGTCGTGTATAAATCTGGCTAAGATCAGCTCAGGTACCTGGAGGCCTGCTTTAAATCTTGTGATCTGATACTCTGATTGGAATTGTGAGCTCCACCTGTCAGTCTTCTGTTGGCCCCTTAGCGCCAGGGAAAGTCAGTATCAGTGGCTAATGAGATGCTATAGACTAGATATTTGTGTTCTCCCCATATTTATCGGTTGAAACTTAATCCCCAAAGAGATGCTCTTTGGAGGTGGGACCTTGGGAGGTGATCAGGTAGAAGCAGAGTCCTCCCTTATGAAAGGGATCCCAGAGAGTTCCCTGGCCCCCCTTCTGCCATGTGAGGTCACCACGAGAAGATGCTTATGAACCAGGAAGCTGGTCTTCACCAGATAGCAGATCTGCGGGACCTTGATATTGAACTTCTAGTCTCCAGAATATGAGAAATAAATTTCTATTGTTCTGTTGTCTAGGCCACCCGACTGTGGTATTCTGTTATAAAACACTCGGCAACCAGGTTTTATTGTATTTTAATTTCATCAAGTACCTACAAGAATATGAGCTGTTTTTCATCTTGCTGTTCATCTAGCAATTCTATAACATATTCGAATGAAGATTGCTAAGTTGGACTATTCTTCTACCTCATGTTATCTCAATTGCTCTGTGTCAGAGAACCAAAAGGGACCATCTTTTAAATGATGTGCTCTTCCTTGTTTCCTAAAAGACCTCATGACAAATCCATACATATACACTTTATGATGAACAGTCTCTGAACATAAGGTTTTGGTTCTACCCTCAAAAGCAGATAGGTTTCTTTGGTTGCTCAACATCTGGGCATATTTGTGGAGCAAACCCTATAGAAATAGGATCTGGGAGAGGTCACCCTGGCAAATGAAAATGCCAGTAGCAGGCCCCACTGTTTAGTTAATTTTCTTTTTAACACTATACACCTTAGGAATGCCTAGTGATCATTACCCAGAAGAGACTGACTAAGCTCTAGAAGTGTTTCCAAGAAAACATTTGGGAAGAAACTCAGCTTACAGAGCAAAATCATGGGTGGTCAAAATGAATAAATAAAAAGCTTCCACCAGGATTTGGTGTGACTCAAAATAGTTTGGGGACAGGTACCCCCTAAGTCCTTGGTCAAAGCTGGGGCTCAAAAAAGAAATACTATTCATCCCATTCTGAGTGGGAAAAATATCCATTTATAACACTCTTTCCATATAGCTGAAAAATGGTGATAAGTAACAATCCTGTGTTCACTTAACAACATGCTTTTAAATTGATTGCATATGTGGAAATAGCTTTTCTTAATGGGTTGACTGTTGGGAAAAAAAGAAGAAAAATAAGATTACAGAGAATTTAATTTAAGGGGGACTTGAATATGTTATTAAGAGAGTATGCTTCTACAGAAGTGACCTGTGGGCTTAGAATTCATTTGAACCCCGTGGGGAGTGATGGACATTTTGCACCGGTGAAGGGTAATCTGGTTCCTTAAGTCTGGGCTCTCTTTGTCGTTACCATCTCCCTGTACTAGTTAGTGAATAATAAGGAGGTGCAGGATGTAAGCCCTGAAGAAACAGCTCCTGATCACCCATTTGCCCCACTTTTAAGACAACCAAGGAGCTGAAGGTAAGAAGACATTCACCCCATGCACCTTCTGCTGCTGCCTAGAGAGTCTCTGAACACAATAACAAAATCTCTCCTGAAAAGTTATTCCCGGTGGGGAAAACTTACGATTTATAAGCTCTAGTCAAATGATAAGAAAAATCAGTCTAGAATTTTAAAAAAATGCTCTGTGAGCACTCAGATTTTTTGATAGGTTACACTGCTCTTCTTTTTGAAAACAGAAAAGAATGATGGTGTTTCTCTGTGGACTTACTCTTACAATTAAATGATCTGGTTTGAGCTGGGTCTGATCCTCTCAAGAAGCAACGTGATTGAGAAGTTGTTCAGTTGGAACTGGAATGGGTTGCTTTGTTAATGACCATTGTGAAACGAGTAACTAATTTGAAGGAATGCTTTTTTCCAAGGAGCTTGGGATGCCATCCAAACCCTCCTGCTTAAGGACAATATAATTATCGCCGAGGTGGTGTTCACACAGATGGATGGCGATTCCAGGAACAGCCAGGGCCAGGATGAGGTAAATCAGAGAGCATGCTGAGGCCACAGCCTGGCCCTTCAGAGGACAAAGGCTTTGCAACCCAGAGGCTTGAGACTAGAGGGGCTGCCCAGAGACACAGAGATGGGTCCCGTGAGCCTGATTTCTTAGAGGGCTCTTGCATCTAAGACTTCACCAGGCTCTGAGCTGGCTGTTCCATCATTCACTCAGGCTGAGAACAATTGAGGAGAAATATGTACTCTGGGACATTGTTTCAGTTCTGCTTTCTTAGAGTGCAATTTCTCGTGCTGGGCAAGGACCAGCTTACACGCAATTCCTCTGCTAAGGGTTCTTTTGCTGCTCTGCCCATTCTCAGAAATACTTCTTACTACCTTGGAGGGACAGGACAGCTATAGTTAGGCACAGGGAAAGTGAGAGAAGAGTACATTCTCCCTTTTACTTTCATGAGGACAGCGCTGGACCGTTACAGGAGGATCCAATCCAACCCCTCCAACATAAATTATGGGACAAATCCGTGAACCTCATGCTACCAGGAACTGTAAGAGAATCAAAGAAATGTCACCATTTCCTGCCCTTAAGGAGCTTATAATCTGTTTAGGGGAAGCAAACCACGAACACATGCAAAGTAAAAATGACAATAATAGAGAGTAACCACAGCATAATAACAGAAGGGAAGTCAAGAAGCAGTCAACAATTTAAGAGTTTACAGACAAGAATTCCATGTAAGAATTAGAGAAAACATTTCAGGGAGAAGGGGAAGAGGTCAGGCAGAGTCTTAGTAAGAGATTCAGAGTTTTTCGAGCTGCTTGTGAGAGATGCTTACTTTCTGGGCAGTAGACTGCCTCATAGGGTTATGGTGAAAATTAAACACAATGTAAGAGTCTTAGCGTGGTGCCTGGGAGAGAGCTTGGTAAAACCTATTATTGGAGAGGAGGAGCCATTCCAAGTGGTAGCCGGCAAAACACGGGCACTGGGACAAAGCAAAAGTTGTCTTTTAGGGGTGAAGTAACCAACCCAGCATTAATGGACAGGAATTGCGAGAAGCCTTTGGTAAAAAGTGGCTGTTCCACGTTATCTAGGGTCTTGGATATAAGAGCAGTGTGTTTACACTTTACCCTGTAGGTATTTCTTTTTTTATTTTATTTTATTCATTTGACAGACAGAGATCACAAGTAGGCAGAGAGGCAGGTGGAAAGAGAGGAAGGGAAGCAGGTTTCCTGATGAGAAGAAAGCCCAATGCGGGGTTCAATCCCAGGACCCTGGGATCATGACCTGACCCGAAAGCAGAGGCTTAACCCACTGAGCCACCCAGGCACCCTGTAGGTATTTCTTTTTAAAAAGATTTTATTTATTTATTGATTTGAGAGCGCGGGGGAGAAAGAGAGAGAGGAAGAGGGAGAGTGTGTGTGCAAGAGCATGTGCACATGTGGGGGGAGGGGCAGAAGGAGGGGGAAACAGACTACCCACTGGGTAGGGAGCCTGCAATCATGACCTGAGCTGAAGTCAGATGCTTAATGGACTGAACGCCCAGGCGCCCCCTCCTCTGTAGGTATTCCTATCATGAGTGTGATGACCAAGGACTCGTTATAGGAAGGCTGGACCGCCCATAACAAGTGGCGTATTTGTTGATAGCCTTCGCGTCATTAGCAAGTGTACCCCACTCCTACCCTAGCCCCCCGCTACCTCCTGCAGCAGGAAGTAAATCTCACTAGTAAGTGTGATGAGACTGAGTTGATTTAAAACATATGTATATCGGTACAGACTATGAACACAATCCTAACTTTTTTGTTTATGTGGATTTTTTGCAAGATTACGAAGACATTTGCTTATCTGATGGCCCATGAGTTGTAATTAGAAGGCAGATACTTGAAGGTAAATTGGCATTTTATGCCAATATGGTGTCCTGCACCTGCCCTGTACTTCTTCTGTTACAGAAGCACTCACAGTAACGGTGTGGGTGATGGATATACCATTATGCTCCTGAGTGAGCTACTCTCAGCAGAAAGCTCCAAGTGAAAGCACTGTGTCATCGAAGGACTCCAAAGCAGAGGTTCATTTAAGGATTAAGGGAATACAGTGTTACATGTTTCAAAACTGGTTAAGAACTCTGAAAGGAAACTTGGTTTTGCAAACCAACAAGAGATGAAGGAAAGAGACTCATTTTCTAATTCCCATGTCCGGTGGCATGGGTATGACTTAAGGACCTTTCCAGCAGTGACTTTTGGGGCTGGGAATATTGACTGGTCAAAGTTTACAATGATTTAGAGAAGATCAAGGTCCCACCATTGGCACCAGGGGTACTGAGTATCTGTGCTTTTCAGGCGATCAATGAACAAGCCTCAGCATGGAGGTCTGAAGAAAATCCCTTGTTACAACCTAAACCAATAAAATGTAAGATGAGGCGCTTACTGGTTACTGATAACTTAGAGACTTCATTTAGGGAAGGACTTTGTAACCCTACAGCAATAAAAGGAGTGCACCAGGACGCAGGTGTACCAAGACAGCCAACGCTGCTGGGGTGTGGGGGAGGACCCCTGGGAGGACTTTCCTTTTGTCTCCAGCAGTCTCATTCCTTCTATCTTAGTGTGTTACACCAAGGTTATCAGTTCACAAGTGTCCTGAGTAAATCGCCTTAAAGGGGAGCTAGTTTTGTGTCTTTAAAGTGCTTGCTTCAGATCACTTCTTAACAGCCGGGCCACCTTCAAAACATGATCAGAAATGAATGCTACACAGGCTTAAAATGATGGCTTGAGCCAATGAAAAATATGATCCAGGCCTCAGAGGTACCCCAGGATTTGCACACACAGACAAAATGAACCTAATACTCATTTCCATGCTGATTCATGGCATCATATAATTTAGGGCTGGAAGTGGCTGCGGAGACCACCTTTCTTTATTCTTTAGATGAAGGAGCACATGGGACGACCCCTGATGTGTTCGAGGGACACAGCTGGTGGTGGATGGATAAACTGGAGAGAAGCCCCTGCCTCTCGTCCAATGCACTTTGCATGGAACTAAATCGTCTTGTGTCAGGGCAACACTAAAGAAACCTCGGCTTTCTGTTTTAATTCGTATCTTCCCTAAAATCAGGTGGCTATTCAGTGGCTGCGTGGCCTAGGGGGTGGGTATTTTGGGGAAAAATCCTAAACTGCCTCACGGCTTGCCCACTTTTATTTTACTCTTTTTAGGAAACTATGCTTTAAAATGTCATAAGAAGACCTGCTAGCAAAGCTTTCGGATTTCTAGAATAACCTCTAAACTCCAGAGCTCATGGACGTCCAGAGCCTCAAAGACTTTGAGGAAAGTCATCAGGGCATTTTACTGAAGGTAACTAACTTGTTCTTGAACATTGGATTGTGGTGGGTCTGAGGGAAAGTTAACAATGACCAAGTCTACTCCAAGCCGTGTCCGAGGAAGCACACATGTGGAAACAGAGAGTTGTAGCACCAGCACCAGCAGTGTGCTCACAAGTGATACTCAGATCTTTTTTATTTTTTTTAATTTTGATGCCTCTGTAAGCCAAGAGCAGCTTGAAGGGTGTGCAGAGCCTTCTGATGTACAAAGGAAGGCCAATGGCCAAGGACCTGTGTGGGAAAGGGGCTCCTTCCTAGGATGGGGACTCTGGCCTGCTGAGGGGGGTTCCCTGAGGGCCCCAGCCCTCACCAGCCACGTAGGCTGCAACAGTGCCTGCCTATGACTTGGCAGTTTGGGACAGGTAAGAGCACCCCACACCTCCAGAATGATCAGCAAATCCTCCCCCATCACCAGTCTCCAGCTGCTCCTCTCACCTCCTTTCTCATGCACCCCAATATCTGGTACCTGCCTCACACTCACGCTCCTCCAGAAAGGCTCAGCCCCTGGTTCTGCAGCTCCAGAGGCCCCACCCCCACAGAAAACAGAGTCCAGGCTGTTAGGACCACAGGAACGAAGGCAGGAAGGGTGGGAAAGATGGTGTCCCTGCTGTCCCTAACATGCCCTCCCTCGCAGCTTGTTATGGGCCTGCGTTTCGGTTTACAGACTCCCTGCACAAGCTGCCTGCCCTCTACCACTGCGGTCTCAGTGCCCATGTGTGTCTACCCCATAAATGCCAACATAAGCTTCCTGACAAATTACAGAAAACCAGGAGACTGAGGGGCACTTTTATTTCATCATTTGTGCCAAAGCCGTTCCTGGGAACCTGTGGTGGGAGAGTGGGTTTGAGGCAGGTGGGGGCCAAAGCAAGCACCTACGAGGTCAGGTTATAGTTCTGTGATAAAACCCGGATGTCAGGGCCAACCTATCAACCCCACTGTGTGTGGCCACCGGGACATCATTATAGAGCAAGCTTGTGCTCCATTCGGAGTCAGAACGTTACCGAGTTTTCTCTCCCCTGTGTACACAGACCTCCATGACAAGAGAGTTCGTCAAAGGCAGGAAATGCCTTGAATATACCAAATTTCCAGTTTTGAGAAGCGTGTAAGGTTGTTTCCAATATTCTGTGTTTATCAATAATATGGCAATGGACCTGTTTGCATACAAACCTTTGCTAGTATCTTCTTAAGAATTTAAAATTCAATTGCCTATTACCGATTACTCTTAGCCTAAGCTCTGGTCTATAGGCCATTTCGTTATTCCTTGGATCTAATATTTTTAAAGATATTATTTATTTACTTGAGAGAGAGAGAGACAGAGACAGAGACAGAGACAGAGTGAGGGAGGAGCAGGGAAAGGAGGGCGAGCAGACTTAATGCTGAGCACAGAGCCCGACATGGGGCTCGATCCCAGGACCCTGAGATCATGATGTGAGCTGAAATCAAGAGTCCGATGCTCAACCGACTGAGCCACCCAGGCGCCCCACCTTGGCTCCAATTTTAAGGTCTGGGAAAAAAAATACTTAATATTTTGGACAATGGGATAAAAACGCTCAGGAAACTTGCTTATTCCCACTTGAAATGAGGAAGAATATTCTTGTACCTCAGACAGGGGCTTCTAAGTTCCGTCTGCTACCAAGCAGTATTCGGCCTCCTGGGTTACTGGTTTGGAAGGAAGCAGTGTGTTCCTTAATTACATTAATGAATATAAAGGGAATTTCTTCTTAAATTTTTGGGAAATAATACTTTGAAAAAAAGACGTGAGGCGTGGTAATGAGCCGGACTAAATGCCAGGTAGTAAATAAGCCAGGAACTTAACGCCCCGAGTTCTCAAGTGATCGACCGCCTGGCATCCCTGGCAGAGTTTTCTCCTGGACCGAGGAAGCTATGGGAAGTAACTTCTTGTGTCACCTTTGGAGTGGTGAAATTTACACGTGGGTTCTCCACCTCTCCTGTCTTCTCTGATATAGTCCATAGAGACATATTATTTGTAGAAGATTCTAAAAGGCACAGCTTCAGGTCTGAATTTTGATGTTTCCAGTGACTTTTCTCGTTTATTGGCTAGTGAATTCTGGGGAGACTTCCAGCCTGAAGCCTCAGCAAAGAAAGGCACACTTAGCTGCATTGGTGTGTCTGCCACTGCTCTTGTCCCTCCCCACTGACCCAGGCTGTGGGGAGCGGGGCAGCTGGTGGGGCAGATTGTGCTCCCAGAAGGTCAGCACGTGGATGGGGAGCTGGCCCCTCATCGGCTGCTCTGGGAGAGTGGGAGCTCTGACTCATGCCTGATGGAAAAGACTATCTGAGAAGCAGCAGCTGATGGAAGAGAAAGGTAATGCTGGTCTGGACAGCAATGGTGACTTAGTGCTTACTCTGAACCAGAGCTCTTCTGAGCACTTCTCTGTACTCATTCATTTAACCTTCAGAGCAGCCTCTCAACATAGATCCTAACCTTATCTTGTCTTTACAGCCAAGGAAACTGAGGCCCAAAGAAGTCATGTGACTTCCTTAAGGTCACACAGGTAGGAGACGATGAAGCCTAGCAGTACGATTTTAGCTGGTTCACCTCTCAAAGGTGTAAAGTGCTCTGTCCACCAACAAAGAGGCTCAGTAGCGATGAGAAGACCATGATCACGTTCGTGGTCTTTGGGCTCAGGTAAGACATGAAGAGAAAAATGACCCAAGCCCCAGGAATGATTGTGACTCCCGAGTCCCTGATGGTATCATGCTCTCTAGTCTCACAGAATAAAGGACTTTTGCTATTCTGACGATGGATATGTGACACGAGGAGGGCTCTTCCCATTCATGAGGTACTTAGCCTTTCTCTTCAAAATTAGAGCTCAAAATTATAACAGAAGTTAAGTATGAAACAGCGTCAGGCCCAGAAAGCTTTTAGGTGCCTGCTGCAAATTATATATTGTAAACGCTACAGGCCATCAGTATAATAACTGCTCTTCCCACAGAGCATGGGGGCAACCTGCATTTCGAACGCCTTAAATTGAAAAGAAATAAACATGTGAAAAAAGAAGGCAGGAAGCATCATGAATACATTTCCACTCTCCAGGGTGATGTAAAATAATACCATTTTGAAAATGACTAGAATTATTCTTTTGAGGTCACTCTAATGTCACTTGGTTGGAAGAAAAATTCACATTAATTGTAAGTAGCTGCACCTGTTGTTTTCCAGATCTACTTATGCATGGATTTGATTTGCAATCGAAAAAAGCATCTGTGGCTTCTCTATGTGATAAGTACATGTGTGCACACACACGCACACACACACACATGCATGCACACACACACAATTCTCTATGCATTTAGTAACAACACCATCACACTTCAAAGAAACCCGAGATCTTAAATACATGTTGAATGGTCTCCTTGTGTTGGTCTACTTGGAACAGGTGCAAGAGCTCTCTGAACATTTCCCCCAAGTATAAATGATTGGAACGCTGTTTATATAATTCATGAAAATCTTTAGTCTTATGTCCTTTCAATCTTGGTGAATCTGTCACACTGACAGAATCCTGCTTTTACCCTACGCTTTAAGATGGGATTTATTCCTTCATCTTATCATGCAGGGAAAGAGAAATGAAATTGTACTTTCAGATGCATGTACTTGCATTTCTGCACATACTCATTGAGGTTCAACACTTCCACTGTTTTCATTCTTGAGTTGGTCAAAGGTAACGTGAAACGAGGTCATTCTTTCCATTCAGTCCTGGTGGGTGTTTTGGGAACATTAACTGTATCATAAAAAGTTCTTATTCATTCTCAATGATTTGGCTCCTTGAGTATTGTTTGACACCCCTCCCTTACCCCACATGCTAGAAATAATCACAGTTATAAGAATTTTAGGACTACCACATGACCTAATTATTTTTTGTCTCAATGCTCTCAATCTTGGTATTTCTATCCATATTATTATGGGCTAAATCACTTCAACATGGCAAACGAGCAAGTTTGCCTATTGCCTTTACTGTTCTACCACCTGCTGGCAGCCAAGTAACTTCTGGAATATTGTTCCTGAAAGGAAAACCGCCAAGGAAGACTGAGGGTCTACAAGATGACCAATTGCAAGAGAAACACAACTTCTGATGATACCTGTTGTACAGGCTCACAGATTTGGAGGAGCCCTTGGTGAAGTCACGTACAACCCCCCATCCACTACTACCAGCCTAGGACAAGGTTCCAGGATGTTGGCACCCTGAGGACAGTTTTCATGACCTCCTGATGCTGTCTCAGGCTTCCACTCTTGCTCTCTTCCCCCGATTTCATTTTGTACAATAACGGACTTAAAAAGCATAGGTATATATAATACTTAAAAATATAAACAATATAAATAGTATAAATACTTAAAAATATATGTACTTATAATATAAGTTCCTTCCATGGTTCCCGTGGACTTAGACTACAGTCCAGATTTCTTCCCGTGGGCACGTGAAGCCCCATGCAGCCTGGCTCTTAGTCTCATGTCGCTCTCACGTCCGTTCTGTCATCGCCACACTGGGCTTCTGTAGAGCTCTTGAACACTGAGCTCCTTCCTCGACTGCTCTCCCCCCAGATCCTTTGCATATCTGGTTTCGTCCTATCAAGTGGGAAGGAGCTTCTCTTGCACCAATACTCTCACACTACTCAGTTTTATTTTCTTCCCACTATAATAGGAACAAAGAGCTTTTATGGGGGTTGTGGGGTCAGGGGGACATTAGATGTGAACTTGCATTCTTTCTGAACTGAAGGTTCAGCAATGTTTGCTAATCCTAAATTAAATTATCTTATTTTTGCCCATAGCCTGTAAGCTCCTGGCTCCCCAAGGTGCCTACAATCGTCTTCTGATCTGCACGTCCAGTATTCCTACCAAGAACAGATAAGCCCAAGACCCCTTATTCAAAGGCAAGTGAAGCCATCACTTACTGATAGTGGATCCGGACTCAGGTCTATTCAGGGAGCTGATGATGACAAAGCCGAAGCCTTCGTTCTCCTTGCGGTGAATGACCACATCGCTGGTCTGCAGACTGTGGGAAGCAAAGCCTTCAGGTGGAGAGGCATTGCTACTGGGGGCAGCGTGGTTGCTGTTGGTGTAGGTGGCGTAGTCACTGCGTGGAGAGCTATGGTGGGTTGATACAGAGCCTGGACTCCTCCCGTTCTCTGGGCAGGGCTCCCCTGCAAAACACAGCGTGCCCAGGTGCTTGGTTATGTAACAAGGGTCTTGATGAGTGCCTCTGTTTATTAGGTGCGGTTCTAGACATTAGCACCATGACAAGACTGGCTGACTGGCTTCTAGTCCCCACGAGTGCAGAGTTTTTGAAGGGCTACAAACCTAGCTACAGAGTCCCCAGGTCTAAGCCCCATTCCATTCTTCACGGCAAACATAGCTAAACCCTCATCGGCTTTCTCTGTGCTGCTACTAGTTTATATTTTCCTCTTGTTAAATCTGCAACACTCCACCCTCTACCACCTCTGCTCAGGACAACACCTGGTTTTAGATATTGAGCTTTTTTTTTTTTAAAGATGTATTTATTCATTTGAGAGAGAGAGAGAGAGCGTGAGAGAGAGGTGGGAAAGGGGCAGAGAAAGAGGGAGAAGGAGAGGGAGAGGGGAAGCAGACTCCCCACTGAGCGTGGAGCCCCAACAAGCCTCCATCTCACCATCTGACCCCGAGATCATGGCCTGAACCAAAACCAAGAGTCAGATGCTGACCTGAGTGAGACACACAGGAACCCCTAGATACTGAGCTTCTTAGTTTCATAATAATAACTGATTAAAGATTACAAAACAGGAGGGCAGTATCTTAAACTGCATTGTGCACAGGATTACTTAAAGAACTTGTGAAGACTGTATCTTCAGGGTTCATGCGTGGAAAGTTTTTTTTTTTTTTTAAGATTTTATTTATTTGACAGATCACAAGTAGGCAGAGAGGCAGGCAGAGAGAGAGAGGGGGAAGCAGGCTCCCTGTTGAGCAGAGAACCCCATGTGGGGCTTGATCTCAGGACACTGGGATCATGACTTGAGCAGAAGCTTTAACCCACTGAGCCACCCAGGTGCCCCTGGAAAGTGTTTTTAGTAGATTTAGGAAGACTGGGCACAGGAGAGAGAAACCCAGTAAGAGTTCTAGGCCACCACTGAGCAATGCTGCTGGAGGGGTATGGTTAGTGGGGCTAATAGCCCAGGATGTCCATGTAAAGGGACCCATCATAATCACAGTTTTATTTAATTTTGTGATACTCTGTTAGTCTAGAGGCATTAATTCACTCCATGTAGGTGGAAAACATCTTTCTTAAAGGATCCTTCTTTTATTCACTTATTCTAGGATTAAATCTAACAATGATGTCAGGCCAAGGAGACGATGGGTTTTGAATTTCTGAATGAGGTGTGGGTGGCATTGCTCATTTTTATGCTGTATTATTTCAAAATATTCTCTATTATTAGCCAGATAAACCAAACCAATACTTCCATGAGAAAACAAACTTATTTACAGGAAGAAATGATAAAAAGTTGGCAGCCAAGAGAAGCTGCTTTTTAAAAATAAAAGTTCACCTGTTATTGATAAAGAATTTTGTCATTTTAACTTAATACTTAGGTTTTGGTATTCTGATTAAAAGAACTGAAGTGGGCACCTAAAATACTGTAACTAGAAATAGGACTGTTTCATCTCATCTTACAGGTTGATTAGTTTGCTCAAAAGATGTTTCTGGAACAGAGAAATAGTGAGAAGGAAAGTAACCACAAATAATGACTCTTTTTTGGGTCTCTAGATATGGCCTCCCATTTAGAGCTCTGGTAGGTATCTCATAAAGCAAGTTAAAAATAAGTAGCAAAAGTCCCAGTGAAGGCTCTTAACTTGATAAACTGCAATTCCATTCTGAAACGAAAAATCATTTCATTTCAAAAATCAAAAATCATTTCAAAAATCAGGGAGAAAGAACACAGACTACAAGAGAATTTTTGTTCCACTGATATGTAGAGAAAAAGGAAGAGCATTTATACATACACTCAGATTAAAAAATAGTCTTACAAAAATGTATTCATTTCTTGTTTGTAATAGCAGAATAAGATCCAGGCTGCTGCTTATTATCATTTGATAAATTTGAATTTTTCGGTTAAGATTTAATTAATCAGATTTTAATTAAAGAAGACAAATGGATGCTTTTCATCTGTAAGAAATGTATCGAGGTGAGAAAAGTACAAAATGCCAATGTCAAAACCTTTCCCTCTTTTCTACCAGAATTTAAAACTACTTGTAAAATGTCCCCTCCCCACTAGAAAATATTCAAAGACAAGCTGTTACGGTCTTGGTGAAGGACATGTCCTTTATCAGTCCTTGTGCGAGTTGGAAATAAAGTGATTAGAGATAGTTGGGAGGAAGAAAAACAAACAATTATTAGGCTGTAACCTTAAATTGAAAATCTTCCTGAGTTATTGGACCAAATCAGTAACTTAAATGTCATAGGCAGTGACAAGAGAGATCTCATTTTCTGGCTGTCGTATTTTAGGGGGTTGAGGGCTGGGCCTGTCAATAAAGTGGCAACAAAGGAAACTGATCTGTCTTTGCAGTAAGTGTCTGGGAGCAGCTCTCGCTCATGTTCTAGAGGCTTCCCCGAAAGAACGTCACTGACTATTCAATGTGAATGGTGGCTGGGGAAGGCGAAGAGTGCAAAACAGTAAAAAGAATATGGTTCTCTTGCTTTTGGACTTTGCTTTCCACCTCTAGAACAACGTTCTTCATCTTTTTAAATTTTTTAAATTTCATTTAAGTTTTTCAGTGTTCCAAGATTCATTGTTTATGCACCACACCCAGTGCTCCATGCAATCGGTGCCCACCTTAGTCCTCATCACCAGGCTCACCCAACACCCCCATCCTCTCCCTTCCAAAACCCTCAGTTTGTTTCTCAGAGCAAACAGTCTCCCATGGTTCGTCTCCCCCCTCGATGTCCCCCAATTCACTTTTCCTTTCCTTCTCCTAATAAGGCAGTGGGTCTTGCCAGCCCAGGCTGGAGTGTCCACACGCATTGTACAACCCCATGGGGCCTGATGGAGCAGGGGGCAGCCTACAGGCTGGGTCCCCACCAAAGCGAGGGGCTGACCTGCCTGCGAAGCATCTGAGTGGGTGTACTCCTGGTCTGGACTCCTCAAAGCAGACAGCTTATTTAAACGGGTGACATGCTCAGACAAAGAAGAAGGGAACATGTTTGGAATCAACAAAAAGTCTAGTAACCAGGACTGGGGGATCCAGGGGCACCTTTCAGCCAGCTGCCAAGAAAGCCTTCTCTTTCTCAGCATTAAGCTGAGAATTAGACTCTCCCTTAGATATGAGAGAAGAGTACTGATGGATAGCTTTCGGACGGACTCTAACGTGTTTTGATTAAGTCATAATATGTTCTTTCACATCAATTCTAGATTGACACATAAGGAAATTCCTCAGGGACACTCTTCTCTCAGACGAATAGTGTGTATTCAAAATAATATGTCATTAGGTTGAACGTCTCAAAGCTGAGCTACTAAATATATAAATATTTATACTTCAGTGTAATAATTAAAGCCACTCTTCTACTATCCTTGGGGGAAAAAAATAGCTAAACACTGGAGCTGGTGGCGTGGGTAAAACATCTCTCAAAACTAGTTTATTTTTTAAATTAAAAAAAGGTTTTTTTAAAGACTTTTCATTTATTTTTTGGGAGAGAGAGTGAGTGTGTATGAGAGAGAGAGAGCAATTGTGGGGAGAGAGGGAAAGGAAGAGGGAGAAGCAGACTCCTTGCTGAGCAGGGACCCCGACGCGGTGCTCGATCCCAGAATCTTGGGTTCATGACCTGAGCCAAAGGCAGATGCTTAACTGACTGAGCCACCCAGTTAAGGTGGCTGTGCTATAATTATCTTGTATATAAAATATTAAATGTATTATGGGATGTTTCTTTCCTTTACTCCACAATTTCTCCTTTTTGAGGATCTAGCTTGTCATTGCCTCATTGAAAACCTCACCTTTCTAGCCTTAGCATGCACACTTTTAAAATATTTTAATATTTGCAGAAGCTTCTGTGTTACTTAGTTGTTGCCCGAGGTAACTAACTAGGCATTATCTCTCCTAATCCATGTGCTTTTCTCTCTTTTTCTCTTGAGCGTTGGAAGCCAGTGCCTAGTGCCTTCTGAGGAGGGACAGGACATTTGCACAAGCTGAGGCAAGCATAAGGCTGAAGACTTTAACCTCCGTGAGCGCCGCCCCCCTTCTTCCCAGCTCCTGATACCACTGCTCTGTGTAAGAAGGTGGCAGCTTTGTCCCTCTTCTCACGTATCTTCTGTCTCTTCACAAGCTGACTGCTCACTTCCTTCAGCTTTGAACCATCTCATTGTAAGTCAGGCTCACACCTCCCACTGCCTTTGCTTGGGAAAGCATAATAATAATGGTAACAGTCCTTGAAAAGGCCTCCTCACTGTCATATCCATGTGTGGCTGTCCTTTCTCGCTCTTGGAGAAATCATTTTCTATACTGATGACGCTTTCAAGGAAGAGTGAGCTGAATTAACTTGGAAACACTCCTGGTGTGAACGAGCAGTCTGCACCCGAACGTTTTCAAAAATTAAATGCACTTGAAATGCACTCGAAAACCTAAATGAGTAAAGTTGGTAAGAACTGCAGCAAAGAGCATCTTCACAAAAGTCACATGATCCACAAATTGCAAGAATACATTTTTGCAGCTTTTGGCATGCACTCCAATAGTGTGGGTTGATTAAAACAAAATTTAATTGGCAATAATCAGCTGGTGGCAAGGGGAGCATGAAATTATGTTGGTGCACTTGGTTTTGCACCTTGCAGTATATTTCCTTGTAAATCGGGTATCTTTTTAATTTATCCGTGGGTTACAGAACATATAGCATGGCAAACTTTTTATTAAAAATCACTCTTAGGGAGAGAGACTGTTAAATGTTAACCAAGCAAACACTCTCTTCCTCCTGGCATCTTGCCCAAGGATAAGGCATGATTCAAGGTGTTTTACTTCTTTGGGTCAAGTGGTATGTCACGAATTTCTGAAGATGAATGGCACTTCTTAGCAAAACCTCCACACGATGCAAGATATATAGCAGTCTGTACTGGTGAGGGCTGACAATTCTTCCGACTTGCCCTTTTAAACGATTGCCCTTGATCAAAGTCTAGTTTCTAGAAGACTCGATTAGAAAAGGGGCTTTAGTTCAATTAGTAAGTCTTATCTTCCCTAGTCACTCACAGCCTGTGATTAGCCAGTGGCACCCAACCCCCCACTATTTTTTTTTTTTTTAAATTCAGATGCCTTATAATAATAACACAGGGAAGACTACTTGGGTTAGGGAGTGACATTTGCTAACGGATGGTCTTTGAATTCCTTGGGGGTGGGATGGGTGGGGGCCCGAAGGTGGGATAAAGCCAGAAGCACAGGTGGTGGCAGGGGCGGGGGGTCGGTGCAGCGGCAAGAGCCTCTGCATTGTCACTGATTTTCACTGCAGACTCCTGGGTGAGCTACCCAACCTCTGGGCCTTGGTTTCCTTTTCTGTAACACATGGGAGCTCCTGCAGTTGAAGTCCATCCTAATCTGTATGAGGAGACCCAGGGGGCTGAGCAGAGAGGCCAGTGGCCATGAGAGCAGTAGGTAATTCACAGGGCAAAGCTCTGGAAGCTAGCTGGGGACCCTACTGCCTATGTTATGGAGTGCTTACATTACAAAAAATGGTTGATTTTTGTAACAGACATATTCATAGAAATATAAACCGTTTTGGGGGATTGAGATGGTGGAGAGAGATAAACTAAATCATACTAGGACTGTGAAGACTGATTTAAAAGTGAAGTTTGGGATAATAGACAATGCAGAAAAAAAAAAAAAAAAAGTGAAGTCTTTGGTGGATTCTTTCACGATGCTGGGAAATGGCTGTAAAGGGAATAATTACTTCTAATTTACCGATTCCATAAGCTTGGAGTTAAATGAATTGTGTTTTCTCAAAGTGACATACAGCTGTATTTTTGTCATAGTTTTATTGTTACCTTTTATCAGGCTCTACTTTGGAGGCTAATTTTCCATCCTAGTTGTCTTATTATGGTATCAAAATGCCGTGGTTCTTGGTTCGTAAACACAATGAGGAACACTTTCCAAAGCTGTATTTTCCACTACCATAATGTTCCTCTTATAGCTAGCATCCACCAAAGAGCAAAGAGCATACACATTTTAAATTAGCCCCAGGCTTTGCTAGAAAATTTTTAATGACCAAGCTGAAAAGGTAGGGCTTTGAGACTGCTTGGAATTATAGTGGGGTGAAAATCTGCCCTTTTGAGATCATGGTCACATGTGGTAGATCTAGGTTGACTTTTGTCCTTGTATAATATAGAAATTGGTTTAAAATTTTTTCCTCCCTGTCCTTAACCATGTCCCACAAAAGCATTTCACCACCCGACCCCCAAGCCTCCCTGCTGGCTTGAGCCACACACCTCCACATAGCACCTTCCTTCTCACAGTGAGGTTGACCTGCCCGTTTCGGGCTGCGTGGTGCATCAGGTCGATGACATAGCGGTGGGTCTTGCCAGCCACTGGAATCCCGTCGACATAAACAAGCTCATCTCCCGGGTGCAGGCGGCCGTCTCTGTCAGCTGAACCCATGGCAATGACGGCGCCAATCAAAATCTAGAGAAACGTGAGAAGGAAAGGATATTTGCATTTCAACTATTTTTGCTCACATATACATAATTTCTTTATGTAAATATAGTTATAGATAATATTAAAATTTCCTTATATATAAATCTAATTATACACAATAAGATCATATATATGTATGTACAACTTGGGGGAAGGTTTTATTTCCACATTCTACGCCTTACTCCAAACCTGAGCATGTACTTGAAAAATGAAAAATGAGGGGCTTTTCCCACTCTTCCAGGTTGCTCACTCCTTTTAGAGAAATGAACATTTTGAACTCGCTGCTGATGGCCACGAGGTCTGGGGGACACTTGCTTCCTGGTGCCCCAGTTATCACCCTTAAGAAAAATTCTAACCCCAAATGTTCTGATGTTATTGGCCATTGGGCATGTAACAAGCTGGGGATTGAATCTTGGCTCCACTTCTTATTTGTGTGGCCTTGAGCGAATCTTAACCTCTGTGAGCCTCAGTTTCTTCATCGGCAAAATGGGGAAATAAAGTAATGGGAGCTGTTTTATGGACTTACTGAAAGAACTGAGTGAAATAATGCATGTAAAGCATTTAACTTTGCTCATGCACATAGTGAGAGCTAAAAAAATGTCAGGGGAAACGAGGGGCTATATATTATGAAACTGCTAATGATTCAATTTTTTTTTTTTTTTTTACTTTGTTTTGCCTTGCAAGTCTGGAGGTAAGGAAAAAATAAAATAAAACAAAGTAAAACTCCCAGTTGGCTCTTCAGGTCAGGTGACTTTAAAAAAGCCTCAGTCAAACCTCCTCCTGATTTTTGCTCTATTCCTTCGAATATTTCCTTGGAGCACTCTCCTTAGTGTAAAGGACATTCCCAATTCTGCCTGTCCCCTGAAATGCTTCTGAAATGTTTAGGTGACTCGCATGCCAAGAAATGAGGAAGAGGACTTCTGGGAAATGTGTGTGTGTTAATTCCCTGAACCAGGGACTGTAAGGAAAGACATAACATAAGGCTTCCCACTTTCCATTAGAAACACTCAGATTAGTGTCCATTAATGAGGCTTTTTTTTTCTTTCTCAGAAAAAAAACCAATGGCACTAAATATTTTAGTTATACTGTTTAACCTACAATTTTTCCAACACATGGGCAATGGCCATCTGATTTCTTTCACCAAGTGGCTTAGCTATAGAGCATCTGAAGTCAATTGTTACTCTTACCCTGATCATATTACAGAGACTATCCTCTAAGTTTTAAGTCTGTATAAAAGGATCCCTTACAGATGGATTTCGTTTGGGCACAATGATTTCCTTCAAACTCTGGATCTGTGGATCCCAGCTCATTTGCAGAGCTGCCCCCTCGTGATCGCGGGCTCATGTGTCTCAGGTGTGACAACAGACTGATTCTTATGTGGTCACACTGCTCGGCGTGACCTGTCAACATGGCAACTTGATGTGAATGCCCAGGATTTCTCGGGTCTATGCAGAATTAGAGGATGGAGAGTGCTCTGTTTTCCTGAAGACCTCATAGCCTAGGCCCACTGAACAGCTTTCTTTATCCACAGGAATGACAATTCTTGATGACTACACCTACTTTGTCTCTATTCCTGGGGGTGGGCTGGGGTTTGATTTGCTTCCACACTGAATATCAGTGCTCTGAGGAGTGGTTCATTATTGCTATCACAAGGAAAACCTCCCATATCCTGCCTTAGATTAGCGGTACAGTGTGGTTCTTTCCCGGCAACGCTCCGCTCCCATTTCCTACAGGCCAGCGGCTGGGTCTGCTTCTGACAGTCTCCATTTCTCTTATTGTCATGCCAACCTGAATTTATGAGCTTCTTTCTAAAGATGTTCCAATCTCTTCTTCAAAAGACTGAACCCGCTAAGGAGCCCTTCAAAGATTTGCTAAGTGCTTTGTGCGAAAGCCAGTTAAAATGAATGTTTATGTTTCTCCACTGCCCCATGAAAAGCTGCATTTAGCTGGGTTAGTCCCCCAAAATGCTTCAACCTTTGGACTTCCTATGTGCTTTAGTGAGAGAGTTTATAGCTAGTTACAGAGAAGAAAATGGCTCGTGAGCTTCTTGGCCGGTTAATTATCAACTTGAAGCTATATTTCTGACTCTCACTGAGAAGAGTGAACCAAAATATAGGTCACATTTGAGAACGGTATGGATGCAATTTGGTCCTCTGCAAAAACAAAATTTCACTAAGGAAAAAAACCCAAAAAACCAAAACACCACCCACTCCCGTCCCTGACCCCAAATTTCACTTTCGAAAATTCCCATTCCTCCCTTGCTGTAAGCAGGCAGCAAAAATATGCAGATGCTCTTGAAGTTATCGTCTTTGTTACTAGGTGATACTAGTTCTAGTACCACCTAAACTAGTTACACTCAGTAAAAGAAAAATCCCAGTAAAACATCTGCTTTTCTGCTGCATTGCTGTGATAGGAGTACTAATTAATTTATCTATTCAGCAAATATTAATTGAACCCTTGGGTACTTTTGGGTGTTAGAAATTCACCCGTGAACAAGAGATACAGATCCGTGCCCTTAGAAAACTCCTAGTCTAGTGGTCAGACAATAATGAGTGTAGTCAGTTCTGTTGTATGCTAGCAGGCATGCACCACGGAAAAAAGGGAGCAAGGCGGGGTGGCGGGTGGAGGTCAGTCATGTGACTGGAGGCAGTGCGAGAGCTGGTTAGAGGAGGCACCGCTGAGAACCTGACATTTGAGCAAAGACTTAAGTTCCCCTGACACACTTTTTTTTTTTTTAAAGTGGAAGCTTTACTCTTTGAAATTCTGTTCATTTGATCAAATCTCATGTGCTTACTTCCAATAAGTGGTGTAATCAGCAGAGTACCCCAGTATAACTTCTTATACAGTGTTACACAATTCCTGTATATATAGACATTATTATGTAACGACATTAATAATCCATCCTCTACCCTGTTTCAAACTGAAGTTGACATAACTATTAAATGCGATTGAACTGGCCCCGAGTGGTGGCCTGTGGTGGCCTGTAGCATGCACCGAGCTGCGTGCCCAGTAGTATGTAGCACCGAGCGGTGCGTCCATGAGCCGGGCGCAGCAGCTGCTTTTGCTGAATTCATCAGGAGCCATGGCCTCCGCTGGGAAGAGGCTCACTGCGCATGCTCTCTTCAAGCTCTCACGCAGCTTCTCTGCCTTAGGCTTTGGCCATGTTGCCCCTTCATGCGTTGTATTTCACTGTAGCTACAGAGCTAATTCTATGTATCTTCTCTTTTAAGGAACAACAACAACAACAACAACAATACCTTTTCCCCCTGCCTTTTAATTCGAGTATGCCTTGTATGCTCCAGTTATTCTATGAGTTTAGTTCCTGCCTGCCACGGTTCCTGCAGAGATGAGACGGTCCTTGGTTCCTTGTTGCAACTCCTACTGCCTTTTCAATGCATATACACTCTCCTGTTGGCTTAAAGTATGGGGAACATGCCTCAGGACATCTGATCCTTTAAGCCAGGAGTTCTAACGCTTTGGGCACAAGTGAACCACCTGGTGAGCTTATTAAAACACAGCGTTGGGAACTACCAGCTGGTAGAACTACCTGCAGGAACTACCTGCCCCCCCCTCCACCCAAGAGTGTGATACTGTTGTTCTGGGGTGGAACCTGAGAGTCCACATGTTTGACAAGCTCCCTGGAGAGGTGGGAAGCTTCAGTCTGTGGCCCTAGCACCCTCTGAGTAGCAAGTCCTGAGTATTCACACTCCGTCCAATGGCCATGGGATCTGTGGTCCTCACTGGTCACCTTCTAAGTCCCCTGAAGGACTCTCCCGATGTGCCTGGCCTGAGCTCTCTGACCCATCATGCCTGTCACTTTGCAGGTCTGTTGAGAGACACTTTCCACCCCCCAATCCCTCTCAAGTGCATGGTCTGGGCTCTCTGACCCATGAGACTACATTTCCCTTCTGGTCTTGCTGACCCTGGGCTACACTGGCCACTGAGCCTTCCTGCCAACACTGGCCTCGCTCCACACGCATCTCCCTCTAGGCTCACTGGATTCTTAAGCCTGTGTAGACCCACTCATCAGTTTGCTCATTGCTCTTGGAGAAGTCCTTTATCTTGTCCTTACTGCTTTGGCTTTGAAGGAAGAACCTTGTGGCAAAACAGCTAGAAAACGCCTGCTCCCTAAACTCCTGGAACAACGGATCCACGGCCTTAGCTTTTCAACTGCCTTCTCAGAAAACGAAAGAATCAACAACTCCACAATTCTGTCTCATAGGCTGGGAAGGCACGGAACAAAACAGAGTATTTGATATGAAATAATAGCAATTCACATTTAAGTGGCTGGTACCCCAGTCAGCCAGGGGAAAAAGCTAACAAAAAAAGGAAAACCAAAATCATATGTGCAGGCCTTTTATTTCCTTTAATTCTTTCCGGCTCTACCTAATGCAAGTCCAACCTTGTTAGATCTGAGCTACAATAGTTATGACCTGGGACAACTTAACAGGGTGGCAAGCCGATTTCAGGCTCTTGCCTTCTGAAACTTCTCTGCAAGTTTACACAGACTCGCCGACCAAGAAATGTGTCTATCGTTACCTCCTCTTTCTATGAACAGTTTTTCTCCATTGCAGCATTTTCTAAATCTTTCTACCTTGATGCCTTCCCATCTCTTTTCAGCTCACAGCTGGAAATCCCATTTTTGTTCCTTTCTGGCAATTTTTCATTTCTTTCTATTTCTATTGTTATTTAACTGTGAAAAGTATTTCCTCTTGCAGGAAAAATGCCCGTATGCTTTGTTGGAGCTGGAGTCCTGCTGTTCATTATTTGCCGAAAGCTATGTTGTCGTGTTTAAAGCGCACCCTGAGATATCAGTACCATTTTGTATATATGGAGGCAGAAACCTGTTTGATGTAATTTATGAGACCTCCTGTGGCTGGGGACCAAGTCGCCTCATGAGACTCTCTCTTTGTAGCACATCGGCAATTAAATGAGGCCAGCACATTTTGTTTATATATTATCTCTGGACGGAGGAAAGCAGGAAGGAAAGGCTTATGGGAGGTCTTTACAGTAGACTCACTCTTCCTGACATGGTCTTTCTGAGGTGCAGCGTTCTGGTCTTCAAGGCATTACTTTCTGCCTTTGCTTGCTTTAGGAAGATTTAGGCTTCTTAAATGGCTTAAGTGTCCAAATTGTAACTAGCAGACTGTGTGTGTCTTAAATCATTCAAATGAAAGAATAAACCAGAATAAGTCTAAATAAACACAACAGGTATAACCAACAATCCATGTAATCTGAAGAGGCTTGTCAGAGATACTGGATGTCTGCCCTCTGTAGGGGAGAAGGGCCCCCTGAGTCAAAGCCAGTATTCAGAAGTGCTGGGAATCTGGGGGTCTGTGCACTGACTAGGAGGCCAGGTGGTGACTATGGCCACATTCACACACCCGAGCTTCATTTTGAGCAATATATGCTCCACTGGGGCCACAATATTACTGCCTCGGTGACAAATTTCAGCCAGTCCCCTCCCTTCTTGAGCCAGCTGAGACCACATCTTCCCTGTGGACAGTCACGCGGTCCCTCCTGCCCCTGGGGGAGGAGGGAGAGACTGGTGAAGACAGTATTTCCTGAATGTGGTTCTAGTTTACCCCCAAAGGGACAATGCAGGCACATTCGGGGGAAATAGAATTTTCTATTTCAAAGACTATATTGAAGTAAGTGTCATGGGAAGAATTAGAACTTCACTTCTTTTTTTATTTTTGTCATAGTTTAATCTTATTTGTCCTTATCATATAAGGGAAGGACCCTGATAGTATGTTTAGGGGTTATAAAAATCCAGGATCTGGCCCTGGTTGAAGAGTCCTTTGGTACAAAATATTCATCTTTGAGTCCAGTTCTCTGGGATGGGAATCTCAAAGACAGGAGACTAAGGGACTAATGCAGGTATGAGAGGTTCTTGGGAACTGTGGCCATGTTCATTTTAAAAGGGACCACCCCTTAGCTCTGGTCAGTTGCTGTCAACGAGAAAGATAAGCCAAATGTTGCTAGATTTATTTTTCAAGAGAATATGTAAATTTGAATTTTAAACATGTGAAATTAATTGGTGTTGCACAATTTTAAAACACTGGGTTGAATAAAACATATTATAGGGCTCCTAGGACACCATTCCTGATTCTAGGAGGAAGCCGTTTAAATTCTACAGAGCCTGTAGCATCTAGAAGCCTCAGAAAAGGTAAACTCTAGGTTATTACTTTTTTTTTTTTTTCCTGAGAGGTTCAGGTGACAGTTTGGGCTTGGTGAAGAGAATTCTCTTCAATTCCAGTTAGCAAATATCTAATGTGCCAGGCTCTGTGCTGGGCTTGGAAGATAGAAACACCGCCATAACCTTGCCTTCAAGGAGGTCACAGTTTGGTAAGGGGGAAAAAGTATGTCAGTTAGTACCTTCTGGAACAAATAGGAACCTCCTCCTTCTGGTGGAGACCACTTAGGTTGGTACGTTTGAAGCATTATGGCATCATAATGGATTCTAATGAATTTACCCTTAAATGCCCTACAAGAGTCTCAGTATCCACCATAGGGTGATGAAAATCACCTTACAGTGCCATCATTGCTTGCATGTAGTGTCGTATACAATAAAGAATTGAGCCTGAGCACAAAGAGAGGTCTGGCCTTTCCTGAAATGTATCCTCTAGACCACTGGAACCGGAGTATCTTTATTCACTGTGAGCCCCTTGTACCACACCTGAGTGTGCTAAGGACGAGACTCCTGGTGGGTACCTGAGTACCTGACAGTTTATCCTAAAGGAGATGACTCAGGGTGGAAAGGCCGCACCCAGTCCTGAGGGGCGGAGCTCGCTGACCAGGTAAGAATGACAAGTCATATAATTAAAGGGTTGGGCCTTTGAACCTTGTGACATCACCCTGGCCCTTTGGGAAGAGAGGGGCTGGAGACTGAGCTCAACCGCCTCAGTGCCTCGGTCACTCATCTCACACAGTAAGACCCCAATAAAAACTCTGGATACCGATACTTGGGTGAGCATCCCTGGTTGGCATTGATGCTGGGAGGGATAACTTGTCTCAGGATGATGGAAGCCTTCCAGACTTTGTCCTATGGGCCTTTTTTTTTTTCTTTTTCTTTTGGTTGGTCCTAATTTGTACGCTTTCAGTGTAAAATTATCTAAATTATAAAATTATAAAAAATTATTAAAATTATAATAGTAAGTACTGCACTCTCTTGAGTTCTAGTAGTCATCGTAGTGAATTATCCAATCTGAAGGAGGCCTTGGGACCCCCAAATTTGCAGCTAGTATCTGAAGTGAGGGATATTCACTTCACGGCAGTCTGGAGGACCATGACCTTAACCTCCTCTTTGGCAGATAACACACTAGTCATTTATGGGGGCACTGACGGAGAATAAGAAGGGAAAGATGAAGTCCCTGCTTAGGGGGAATTTTAAATCCCTCTGATCAAACAAAACTCAGAATCAGGTGGCAGATAGAGGGGAGCCAGTCTGTGAAAGGGAGCAAAATATAACTGAGATTTGTTCCTTCTCCTCATGACATGAGATCTTTAATTTAGTCTCCAAAGTTATGTGTGCCTTATATTTTACCTTAGCACTCTTCCCTCCCAAAGCACTAGTTGGGAAATCCAGACAACCCTCCACGGTAAATGAACTTTCACGCTTCTGGTAGCTTGGGAATTAGTGATATTGTGGTTGAATGGATATTGAATTTTAGGCCCCCAAATTAGGAAGTAAGCTTTTTTTCCTGGAGTTTCCTCATCTTTGGAGTCTAAACTCAGCTTCTCAACATTTTTCCTAATAAGGGATCTCATCAATCATCTGGTCCAGCTCCGCTCGAAGGGCCAAAGATCCTCTCTGGGGTTCCTGTCAGGTTCTCATCAGCTCTGCTTGAATACTTCTCTCGGGAAGGAGTTCACTGTCTACCAAGGCAATCAACTTCACTTTTTTCAGTCTTCATTTTTACAGATTCCTTTCATTTGTTAGATTAAGTTTTTTTTCTCCTAAAGGTTTCTGCTCATTTTTGGTTCTAGCTTTATTTTCTGGAACGGCTGACCAAAAAATGAGAGGATGAGGATAAACCTGCATTCAACCCCTGATAGGATCCAGGCAAAATACCAAGAGGTTTGCATATGCTATCTTAAATTCTTCAAGCTCTCTCGCTGAGAGAGAACCACTGTGTTCTTCATCTTACAGGTGAGGAAACTGAGCTTTACAGCTTAAATCCCTTGCATGAGCTGGGATGGGGTTAAGGCACCTGAGCTGGAATGGGGTGTCATTTATTCAAACTTTCCATGGACCTGACTTAGTCACATTGGGTACCATTTAAGACACATCTTTTACAGTGAGTATTTTATGGTTGATATTTTGATACATGCTCACAAATCTAACTTTGCTGAGTTTTCTGTATATTATTTTATGCTTTGACTCTGGTGTATAAGGAGGGGTGTGTGTGTGCATGCACACACAGGTTTAATTTTTCCAGAGCCCTTCCCAAAGTCTCAATATTGTGCCAACTGAAGTTCGCTTTGTGAACATCTTCTCATGGTAATCCCTTCATTTGGATCTGGCTGAGGTCTTGCAGCATTAAGCTTGATTTTACTTCTGTTTATCCCCGTGCTCTCTTTCCCTCATACTTTTCACTGCAAATGTACATAAATTCTGCTGGTCCAAGTCACCCCTTGGCTTATATCTTCTTCTTCTTCTTTTTTTTTTTTTTTAAGATTTTATTTATTTATTCAGAGAGAGACACAGCAAGAGAAGGAACACCAGTGGGGGCGGGGGAAAGGGAGAATCAGGCTTCTCACCAAGCAGGGAGCCTGATGTGGGGCTCAGTCCCAGGACCCCAGGATCTTGACCTGAGCTGAAGGCAGACACTTAATGACTGAGCCACCCAGGCGTCCCTGGCTTGTATCTTCTGTCATACCATGTTTTTACTTTGAGTTACTGTCCAGAGTGACTAGGGGTCCAATACAATTAGGCAGTTGAACTATTCAAGAGGAATTCAATCCATTCTGAGACAGAGTAATGTCCGCTCTTAATGTATGGACATTAATTTATGATGATATGTTGGCATGGAAACACCGACATGTTTTGAGAACTTAAACAGCAAGAAAAGAACACAAACCTCAAATGTTTTTTTTTTTTTTTTTTTTTTTTAGCCCTGAGAGACTTTCTTTTGGGTTGAGAATGAATAGTGAGAGTGGTCTATAGCCCACAATGTGGAAATAAAGAGGTTTCGACTTACAGGCTGCCCAGGCTCATCTCCCCCGAGGATTCTGAAGCCAAATCCAGACTCCATCCTGCGAAGGTGAACATCCAGCTCCTTATAATCTGGACCTGGCATAAAGGAGAGCCTATTGAGTAACGAATCCTGTCTTTTCCCCGCTCCCTGAGAAACTGAACACACCAATGATAAATTAATTTTGTGGATGTGATTAATGAGAGTGCTGTTAGAGTTGGTGGAGAGCAGAGAGGATAAAAAATAATAATAACAAAAAAGTTCCAAAATTAGGTAGTCTATGGACTAACAGTGATCAAATAAGGGCATTACTAGGGTATTGCCATAGGCAGAAATAACATACAGATTTCCTGACTTAAAAAAAAAAAAAATCCCCACAATGTCTCTGTAATACCTTATTTTCCTGAAAGCATTCAGATTGCTCTCAAGAAGATTGGCTGTCACTTTGAGGATGTTTACTCTGACTAGAACCATTGTTGCAGAAGTATGAGAGAAAAGATGACATCCTGGAACTACCTGGTAGAGAACTGCCTAGGAATTTATAAATATCTCTTTATGTCTTGATGCATCCCATTTCGTGTATGTTGGGGGGGGGCAGGAGGGAGATACAAATTTATGTCTAATGAATTTGTCTTTTTTAGAATTGTAAAAATTAGAAAAAAATAGAATTGGAACTTTTCTATATTGGGAGTTTGAGTGAAGTTTTTGTTTTCAGACTAACTTTCATAACTTAGGGGTAGAAATTTGCCTGGCATAAGTGAATGCTTACCTCCCTAAACCTTTTACAATGTGGAAGTCACTACTGAGCTTACTAGTGTATTTAAAATAAACTGGAAGAAGGATGCTTTCTTGCAGTTAGCTGAAAGAACAGAAATGTAGTTAAAAAATAAGCTGGGAGACTCCCGGATGCCAGTTTTTTCAATCCTAGAATAAATACATGAAAAGTCTAAAACCTCTTTTGACTTTTGAAGGTGAATGTGATTTTTGCTTACCCATTACCTTTGGACCTTTGAATCCTTCTCACAGGGGTAAAGTCTCCATCCTGACTTGTGCATACTTTCGTGGTCATTGTTGGGATGCCACTGAATGTTAGCAACTTTGGGAAATCTTGATGAGTGCCATCCTTTGCTTAAGAAGTATTTAGTGATCCTAAGCATTCCTGGTTTAGAGGAGGCATTAGAATTTATAGAAGCAATATTAAATTGCTTAACACGGGATGGTTTTGGAAATTGAGATGGGATTTCAGAGAATGATCCTCAGTGGGACAGGAAGATGTGTCTGAGCCATTTGGATACATAGTAGTAGTCCTAGTTGGAGAGAGTCAGTGAATGCTGGGCAGGCAAATCCTTCCCAGGCTCTACAGTAAGTGGGGCTGCTGAAGTGATCCAGTAAAGAAGGCACAATGACACTGAGTTCACCATGGAGCCCTCCAGTATGAGCTGTGCATTCCCAGTGATATATAGAAGACAACGCATTCATTTCTGAAATATAGGCATAAGCTGATGATGTGTTACTGTTCTCAAAAGACAAAATAAAACTAGTCAAGCACAAAAGTACACTTGCATATATGTATATAATGTGTAAGAATCCATGCCTTTCATGAGCGCATGCACATATAACCAAAGACCTTTCCATTCAATGACTAGTAGAGAACTCAGAGAAGACTAACCAACTGGATTTCCACATTCATTAGTCATTCTTTATAAATTGTATTACTGTTCATATTTGAAAGATGAGAACTTGGAAGAATTCGGTTGGGTGGTAAAAGGAAGATGAAAACTTTGCCCTGTACTCTATGAGTCACAATTGGCTTTTGAACTCCGCTCCTTCCTGGGGTCTATAAAATCATGTACGAAATCACACATTGGGAGTGTGTGTTCTTTTGGGGCTCTGGAACTCCAGGAAGATACAACAGCCCTATAAAATCATAGCAATCACAGGTACTCCTCCTGGGGAAGGCAGAAAGGCAAGGGGAGATAGGAAGATGACAGAAAATGCCCAAGCACTTACAAATCTATAGAAGTTGTTTATGATTCTACTGTTCACGGCAATCTCTTCTTAAGGTTACTTGAAGCTTAGAGGACTCTAGGCCATATATAAAATACATAGAGACCATAAAAAATACAAAGAGAATATATTTCTGACACTTAAAATGATAGCACGAGCATATGTATAACCAGAACTTTCCATCTACTTCTATAAATATTCTCATTTTTGCATCCCTGGTGAGTAAAGCAAGTGGGAAACTGTTCTTCCAATGGCTTCAGCGTCAATCCCTATTACATGGGGGATCTCTAAAAGTTTACTTTGCAATCCATTTTATTTGCTAAATAAAACTTCGCCCTAAGAGAATGCTGAAATTATGAGAATCTCAGTAACAGAATTTTGAAATGTGCCAAAGTGAAAAAGGGTTTGTCTTGTGTCAGAGAATGCTGCAATTCCCAGAGAAATTGGAAAGCATTTCCTTAGCGAATGACTCAGTGCTCTCATTTTTAATAGAAAGAATACAGAACTTGGTTGGTTAATTTTATTTAACTTTGAGGAAAAGATGTGAGTGGGGCATTTGTCCTCATCCCCCTGTTTATTTTGTGCAGTTCAGTGACCTTACGATCTCCTGGCAATGGTCTGGCCACTCTGATTTCAAATGTAGGGTGATGTGTGCCAACCATGCCATATTCACCCTCCATTCTTCTAGGCAGAGATGGCTAGCTACGTGGTACATGAACAAGTTGAGAGAGGCAAAGAGAGAACTATTAGAGAAGGATGCTAGCAGCACACATGACTTTTAAAAATTTCCTTGTTAATTTTGAACAGAGACTCAGAGGCTTTAGGGCATGGAAACTTTAGAGACATAGTCAACTGGAAAAAAATTTAAATGATAGATTGTGCCTTAAGGCAGTAGTACTTTTCTTTCTTTCTTTTTTTTTTTTAGGGAAAATAAGAACTTTCAGAAGAATGATTTTTCTTTGGTTTCTTCTCCTACCTTCCCCAAACTTTTGAGTTGTTTTAAAAAATAAGTAAAATTGGGATGCCTGGGTGGCTCAGTTGGTTAAGCATTTGCATTCTGTTCAGGTCATGATCCCAGGGTCCTGGGATCAAGTCCTGCATCAGGCTCGCTGCTCAGCGGAGAGTGTGCTTCTCCCTCTGCCTGCCGCTCCCCCTGCTTGTGCTCTCTCTGTCTTTCTCTCTCTGTCAGATAAATAAAAATCTTTTAAAAAAATGACCAAAATTATATGAACAAAGCTGAGACATATTACTCCCTGCTTTGTTAGCTCTCATAAGATTATGATGTTTCTGAAACTTTCCTTTAGCTGCTCTTCTGGCTTCATGACACATTTGTTTTTCTTTTTCTTTTTCTTAAAGATTTTATTTATTTGAGAGGAAGAGCGAGAGAGAGCGAGCACAAGCTGGGGGTCGGGGGAGGGGCAGATTCCCCACTGAGCAGGGAGTCTGACCTGTGAGGCTCAATCCCAAGACCCTGAGATCATGACCCAAACTGAAGTCAGACACTTAAGCCCCCGAGCCACCCAGAAGCCCTGACTGATGATACATGGAAAATTCCCAGATCATACTTTGTCTCTTCCTCCATTAATGCACAAACACAGAGCAAAGAAATCTAAGGGCCAGCTCTTCACCGCACTGTGACAGAATTTAACAATCACCACCTCTCTCTCCTGTTGACTCGCTAACCATGCACCTGGAAGGTTGTTTGATGAAGGAGTCTGGTGAACACGAGTGGAACCTGAATCACTTTGGACATCACTCAACCGGGCCCCCACCGACAGCCTTTTTTGTTGTTGTTGTCGTTTTCTGCATTCTTGTTTATTCTCTTTCCACACTCTTTGTTTACCTTCTTTTCCCTCAACGTTTTTCAGAGAACTGTCAGGGATATTCTCAGGCATTGCTTGGACTAAGGAGAGGCAGAACACTCTGGATTTTTGTTTCAATGGCCATTCCTGACCACTGCTGCTTCTGCCTTAGAAGTTGGGCCACAGGATCCTCAGGCATTATGAATTAAATCATCTTAAGACATCTGTCCCAGATGAGACTTTCCATGAGCACTGTGGCAAATTACCAGGATGGAATTTGTAAGTTCTCATTTATGCTGGGCTCCCACTAATATTGAAAAAACCAGTAGTGCTAAAAGGAGCAAATGGTGGCCACATCCAGATATAAGGACAACCTCCCACACAAGAAAGAAAAGCAGAATTTCAAAAGGTGCTTCTTGTTTTGTACTAAGATGCCAGAAGCTTCACATGTTGTATGTATCCTTGGTCTAGATTTGGAAAGACATGACTTTGTGCACAGTTTTAGGGAAAAGGGTGAGTAACTGAACACAACTGATTAATTTTATGAATGGATTCAAGCTTCAGAAATGCAAAGAACAGCATTTATGGATTAATTTGGCACAAGGGATGCTGCAAACATGTCAATTAAATTTTGGTACTTGAATCCCTTTTCATGTTTTAATTAAAATGTAAGTACCATGGGCTTATTATCAGTTTGGCACAGAGAATGAATTCATTCAATTTTTCCTGCTGGAAAGAGCATTAGTTATTTGGCTTTTCCTCATAAAGAGATCTAGGAAAGAGATTTAAGAAAGAATCAGGAATCAAAGGTGGTTATTAAATATGCCCCTGGTTTCTGAACTTTCAGTGCACTCCAGATACAGAATGAGGTAAGTAGGACTTAAATGGTTTCTATAGCTTGAATCTAGTATTACTAGACAGGTAACTAATATATTTTTGCTTTAAAAGAACACCTTCTCTTTACTTTTTCCCTTTATACCTTTGTTAATGTGAATGTGGCCAGACACATTTTAGCTATATAGAAGCCAAATCCCACTCTCTGTGGTTTTCTCCCTTAGTCTTCAAATCAACTCAGATTTCCCCATACCGAATATCCCCTCTTCCCCCCCCCCCCCCCCCCATTTCTGTCTTGGATGAGTAGGGCCTTCGTTTCCTCATCCTCAGTCTCTCATCTGTGACTTAACTCTTGCCAGTCTGGCTTTTGCTGTGTCAGCATTTCTGAAAGTGACCCCCTTTAAGGTCACTGATTACATCCTAATGACCACATCAAATAGTCATCTTCCCTTTCCGCATTCTGATTGATTTCTGTGCCTCATTTGACATTGTTGACACACCCTTTATGACCCCTGATATCTTCTTTTTCTAAGCAAGGGAAGTTCTCCTCAAAGTGATTTCTGCTCTTGGTTTCTGTGATACTCTGTATCCTGGCTTTTTTGGCTTTGGGTGAAGGTGTCCATTCAAAAGTCCTGGCTACAGATGCATTGTTTCTCACTAGCCTCCTTCCTTGATGATGGCGTAATTATCTTTATTCTACAGTATTCCATTATGCACTGCCTGTAGAAGTTGCTAAATAAATGTTTCTTGACTTCAATTGCTTTAAGATATTCCCCAAACCCCAACGCTCTGATAAACCACAGCATTATTCTATGGTGGACTTATCACTTCTCTTCATAATTACATGGTTTAGGACTTCCTACTAACTATTTTGCCTCTGTACCTAAGCCTCATAGGCAGCCAAAGTTAACAGATACCTTATAATTATGACAAATATATCTGAGTAAAAAATCATGACACATAATTTGATAAAGGACATTTTATAAATGTGAGAAGTATGCGAGATCTACTTATTTTGGATGTAGTGATGATTTTCCAGAATATTCTGATACCTGTGTGGACATTTAATCAAACATTTGGACTGGTTCTTTTCCTGAAAATCTGGACTACATAGTGGTATAATGTATGCAATCCATTATCATAACTTTTCTCTTTTAACTAATGTATATTTTTTGAAATGCAAAAGGATTGTGCAGATATATCAAGGTAATCTATGCTCTTAGGTGAGTTTTCTCTTGCTTCTTTTGTTTTTAAATAAAGTATATTCAGAAGCTGCAATTTTCAAAAAATGGGCTTGCTGTGGCCAATAAATAGAGATTTAGAATCTCAAATTAAATCCTACTTTCATTTTGCAACTGTAGTTACTAGATCTCATTTTCCTTCTGGGCATAAGACATTCTTTTAAAATTATAAGGGTTTTACACTCAATGTATAAGAATAGTCATAGCTTAAAAATTTTCAGACCAAGCTAAACAAATACTTTATACGTTATTGGAGGACAAAATGCTAAGCAATATCTTCCGTATTTTCTATATATCCAAAAAAAATGACATGGAAACTTACAGAATGAAATGATCTCAAGCACATATATTCTCCAAGGGGTGTTAGAACATGCTGAGATGGATAATGAGCTGTAATCATGGAAACACTCTAGAGATGTGTGCTGTGAGCCCACAGACCTGAAATAGTACTATTATTATGAAACATGCTTTTCTGCAATTGTTTCAGTGTTCTGGCTTTCAGTCCATTGTTCTAAGCAGATGTTCAAAGCACTTTCTAAAAGTAAAAAAAAAAATCTGAATCTTCCTTTTCCTCCTTCATCTTTGTAATGACATTAAATATTTTAGCCTAAACCAAAATTGGTATTTTCAGAACTGTTAGGTCAACAAAAAAAATGTTTTTCCTTTTAAGTAAATTAACTGATTCTTACTGAAAGCTTTTGAACTATGATACTCTATTCTAACTTAAAATACCACTGAAATGTTGCATTTTGTAAGAGGCGTGGTTTAAAACAATTAATCTGACATAGGTATTTAGTTAATGTAAAAGTCATTTCATCCCACATCAGCAAAATTTCTAGTAAGTTCTTTGGAAACATCTAAATTGCAAATCTCTTGAGATACTCTAGCTTATTTCTATTTATCTAGTCCAGCAGGGTCCAGTATAAATAAAATGTAAGCTACATAAATAATTTAAAATTTTCCAGCAGCCCATTTTAAAAAGCAAAAAGAAAGAAGTCCAATTAACTTGAATAATGGATTTTAAGCTGGCATATCCAAAATGTTATTTAAGATTCATCAATATAAAAAAGCTAGTGAGCTATTATACGTTTCTATTTCTTTTTCGTATAAAGTCTGGGAAATCCAGTAGGGACTTTACATACATCTTAAGTCAATCTAAGTTCAGAGTAGCCATCATTTCTACTGCCAACTAGCTTACATGTGGCCAGAAGCTACTATATCAGGCATCATGGACCTAGTCAGTGTGGTTGCTTTCACTGGCATCTGGTCTTTTAGCCTAGTCTTTTACTAAAGAAAGTTTATGGAAGTAATTAATGAGAATGACTTTTCCCCCTTCTCTTTTGGTTGTTTTCTTGGCAGCCAAGTAGACCCAACTTGATGAGACTTGCTTTCTATCTGAAATACGTATGTGGGTGAATCAAATTAGCACAGTGATTATATGCTAATAAGCTGATACTACTTGGAAGAATGATTTGTTACACAGAATGGAAGACGTTTCATTCACAGGACTGTGGGTTCTGAAGAATACTTGCCAGAGGAATCCATTCGAAAACTGGTCCTTGGTGGCACTTGTTCTGGATGGGAAAATGGGGAATTAAAATTGAAATTCATTTACAGCATTTTAAAATTCATCTTTAACTTTTTTTGTTGTTGCTCTTATAACTCACCCCCAACCTTTGGTGCTCCAGTTTAATGATTTTGTTTGTCTAAAATTCCATGGACGTCAGTGGACAGGAAATACCCTGTTTTATGTATATTTACAGGTCTGTAAATGTATTTCTTTTATATGCACGCAAAATAGAAAGATCCGAATCCTTTTAGATCAGAATGAGGAAAAAAAAAAAAGATCCTCCTTTTCAAAAATTAAGCTTTGGTTCTCATTATAAAAATGCTTATTGAGGGGGTGCCTGGGTGGCTCAGTGGGTTAAGGCCTCTGCTTTCGGCTCAGGTCATGATCCCAGGGTCCTGGGATCGAGCCCTACATTAGGCTCTCTGCTCAGCGGGGAGCCTGCTTCCCCCCTCTCTCTCTGCCTGCCTCTCTGTCTACTTGTGATCTCTCTTTATTTAAATAAATAAAATCTTAAAAAAAATACTTATTGAGAAGTAAAGTCAATCCAGAAGGTGAGCTATGCTCAAAATAAATAGGGATCTTTAAAATCAGGTTAAGAGATCATGTCATCGAGTACTGAGATGAAAAATGGAAAACTCAATCAATGAGTGTGTTGACTTGTGTCCATCAGTCCACATACTTTGCTACTTCCAATTACTTGGAGAGTTGAAGTGATTTAGAAGTATTTGAGTTATGCTGGTTTACTGTTAGCAATACAGATCCTTCATGAGGATTTTGATGTGATCTCTGCTACATATAACAAAAAAATTGGTGGACATGATCATAAAATCCTGTGTACAGACTGTGATAGATATATGAGGCACTATAAAAGTGTGTATTTTATTACATTAATAAAAATTAAAATAAGACCAAATTCTGATTGCTTTCTTATTGAACTTTGTTTCATATAAAGAGTTCTCCACTCTTCAAAAACAAAAATGAAATAAAAGCTTTTTGAGGGTGATGATGAGGCAGAGTGTCTCCAGCCTTCTGGGTTTGACAGGTGTTTCGGACCACACCCTGCACCCTGCACCCTCTCTCCTTGAGGGCAGAATGGTCATCCCTGCAGGTAATCTGTGTTTTTGCAGTAAAGGGAAATTAGTTCTCCAGAACTGTTATTTCTTAAAAATCCCCCATGTATGGTGTGACTGTGTAGGATTATAAATGGAGAAATATCCTTTCATCAGAAAGATAGAGATGTATTAGATAGAAGGCTCCTACCTTCTAACGACTTCCATTAGCTGTAAAAACTGACATTTTATATTATCATAATCTCCCTAGGACCTGCTTGCCATCCAGCAATTACATTCGGTTTACTGCAGCCCTCATGGTCTCATATTTATTCATGAACGTACTTTGGGTTGCATTGTTGACTTGTGCTACCAACAAAATTCTTTGACGTACTGAAGAACTTATAGTCAAGGACTGATTTTAGAGTTTACTTCCCACATCCTCCCCTGTTCCCCCCAAGCCCCTCCCCCGCCACCATTCTCTGTCTGATTCCAGGAGCATGAAGTTGTAAACTATTGAATGAAATTAAGGTATAAGGCATAAGATTGGATCTCATTTCTAAAATACATGGGAAAAATGTATCCCCAACCTATTTATTTCACAGTTCATGTCGTGGTAACTTTCTTTATTAAAAAAGACTTCTTAGAAATATAAATATTAGCATAATTGTTTACAAAGCTCCCCCAAAGTACTATTTTTGAGATTAGATTTTCCACTTAAAACGCACATATTAAAAACGGCAAACACTGAAATGACCGATACCCTTGATCAATATATTTTAGCTTCACTGAAATGACTGATCCCCTTGATCAATATATTTTAACTGCAAAGTGACGTATAATGTGCTATACTAGAACTCCAGCTGAAAGGCATTTATTTCCCCGCAGATTAAAGCATATCATAGATTACACGAAGGCCAACAATAATGATTTTCCCATGGGAAAAAAGCAGGGGAAATTAACCTTCATAGTTTCGTGGAGGACATTTTAAATGATAATGTTATTAAAGTTTTCCCTAATTTTTCGCGATTCTAATGCTAAAGTCATTGACAGAAGTGTCTTGACATTAAGTATCATCTCCTTTTAATATTTCACTAAAATAAGAGAGTGCACCAGAGAACGTTTGTTAAGAACATTAAAGCCACTGAGGCCAGGGCTTGGTCGAGCAGCACTCGGATGTGCAGAGGTTCTCTGGGAAGGCAAAGTGGCCTTTCACGATCGCTAACGGGCTGCCTATGGCTATTGCACCCGTGATGCCTCAGAGCCTTTCTGAAACCTATTGACATTTCCAGCTGGACTGTATCAGATGTTTGATCACATTGGCAAGGGAGACGGGAGCCTGAAAGATTGAAGTCGAAACACTTGCAAAAGGCTTCCGAGCTCTGGAAGTTGTGTATCACCCTGTGTGATGCAGATCCTGCCGTCCGTTTCCATTTAGAGTCTCAAGTCCTGCGCCCAGGCGGATCATGTTTTTACACTACCCCCATCTTTCTAAGTGGCTCTCGTGTAAGGAGGAGAGACGACGCCAACGACAGCCCTTGCTCACCGATGACATGGAAAAAGCCGCAGAAAAACCGTGACTTTACAACTACAACCACACATCGGTGATTAGCCGTCAGTTAAACATGCATTATCATACTGAACAATGAAAGAATTTCCCAATGAGCAATGAGCAACAAAACCTTCAGATAAAAGCCTTAAGTGTGAGAAACACCGCTGTCTGCTTTTGATTGGTTATGAGGTATAATTTCCTTTCAATATAGTACTAAAAACCACTTTGCTCCTCCATTATGCTCTAGCTGGCCGGAGGTTACCACTGATTGCTACCTTTGTGGCGATACTCAGTGCTTGATACGGGTTACCTCTTCCTCATTTCTGGAAAAATGATCCTGTGAGTTTTCTGAAGAAATTCCAGAGGAATCTGTGTTCTAAAGAGGTTCTACTACAAGGCACATTACACCATATGGATCCCTGACACTTTTACGATGCTACATTTGAGTGATGTCTTACTGCAAGGGAGCACAGACATGTTGTACCTCATAAATTGTTTATTTATAATCAGCAAGGTTCAACACGAAGAGAAAAAAGCGTGGACAACTTCACTCATAATTCAACTTGGGTTCACACCAAGGGACGGAATCACAAGGGAAGGGTTTCAGAGAATACGGATTTTTCTTCTCTTGTTTCTTCCTGTTTTCATCTGCTTGTTGCTCAGGCTTCTGATGCTGCAGTGGGGAGTATGCTCGAGAAATAGCCCCATGAACCGAGGGTGAGGAGACAAATCTTTACGGAAAGTCTGGTTTAAAGCAAAGTGAAACAACAGGACAGAGCCCTCATTGCTAGATCACCAAGTTCTTTAGCATGATCAGAACTTTATTTTGGAGGATTCCAAAGTGATTCCATTGTCTTTGGGAAGTACTTCTATTGCCTTGCTTGGCATCAGAGGAGGAGTCACGACAGCCATTGTTCTGAAGTTATGTAAGTAGAATCCTTACTAGGGTCTGGAAGTCTGACAAAATCACCTCCCTTTGGGGTCTGTGCTTATTGCGATGTTGAATCGGATTTACTATCTGTGAGAAGAACGAGAACTCGTGGCATAATCCTTAGATGAGTGAAGCCTTGCTGCCTATTTTTGGTACTTAGTTTGCCATGCTCTAGATTTCTGCATATACACAATTTTCTGAGTATGGAGGCAGTTTGCTGGGAATCTAGCTACAGAGACAAGCCACCCCATATGTCTATACCTCAAATTAGGAATAAGGCATGTATGGGCAAAAAGTCAGTTAACCAAATAAATTAGCTTGAAGGAAATTGTTGATCAGAGTAGGTGTGAAAATTTTTATTCATGTTCTGTACACTTAGATATATGCTTTTCTGGGACAGGAATGATGTTATTTCTTTAATAGATTAGATAATAAAGGTAAACCATATAATTCATCATTCAACTGAGGACGAACTAGAGAGTAAAAGGGAACCTATTAATAATTAATGCCAGGATGACAAAGAGAAGGACTGTTCTAGGCAGAGTGGTATGTGTAGTCCCCCTATGTCATCTCATAGGGATGTTATGAAACTGTTTCTTCTCAGATCCTAAATATGTGACACCATCACGTGTCTGGAAAAATGGCAGGAGAAGATGGGAGGGGAAGAAGCAGCAAGGGCCTTTAGATGTAGTTTCTTTTTCAAGGTTAGAAATGGTAAACAAGGGCGCCTGCGTGGCTCAGTGGGTTAAGCCTCTGCCTTCGGCTCAGGTCATGATCTCAGGGTCCTGGGATCGAGCCCCGCATCAGGCTCTCTGCTCAGTGGAGCGCCTGCTTCCCCCCCTCTCTCTGCCTGCCTCTCTGCCTACTTGTGATCTGTCAAATAAATAAATGAAATCTTAAAAAAAAAAAAAGAAATGGTAAACAATAGTTTCTTTTTCAAGATTAGCATACAAAATGAGAAAATGTAAGCCCTTCCTCTTGTGATTGCAAAGAAAATCAGTCCTCCTTTTATGGGAGTCCTGAGAAAAGGAGAGAGAAGGGAGAAGTAAAAAACTCCATGGCTTATCTGTGCAAAGGTGTGTATTTTCCTTGCTTTCAACTTTAAAAAGATGCAAGTAATGCGGACAGCAAGAGTCAATTATCAGCAGAGGCTATTATTACACACGGAGAAAAGTGATCTTTATCACAGTCTTAAACAGAAATGGGGATGGGGAGATTTTTGCCTTTTTCTGGGAACTGCTGGTAATACCATAGGGTCAACACTTATGTAACGAACATGAAAACCCCCCAAAAGGCTATTGGTCAAAACCTCTTTTGGGATTTTTGGGAGGCATGTTTCTTTCATATATATAAGCTTTAGCTCATGTGGAAGTAAGTTAGAAAAAAAAGGGGAGTGGGGGAGGGATAGGGTGGCTGGATTATGAACACTGGGAAGGGAATGTGCTGTGGTGAGTGCTATGAAATGTGTAAGCCTGATGATTCACAGACCTGTACCCCTGGGGCAAATACTATATTATATGCTAATAAAAAAATAAAAAAGATAAAAACCAAATTTCTTTCTGCACAGCATTTTCCAGTAAGGACTAATGAGATTTTTTATAATGAGAAGATATTGAACACATCACATTCTCCTGGTTAAACACCAGTTTTGCCAATGGAATGAGAAACTATTGGTCTAACTGTCCAATTACACTGAGACTGTTGTCTATAATTATGGCCCAGCTTCGCAGGTTGGCATGCTGATAGGGAGGCTCCACTGGGTTGTGTCATGCAGTCTCATTCAGGAATTGTCTTCCTCGGTTTTTGTGTCCTTGATTTTGGTGGAGGTTTTGTACAAGTGGGATTTCTCGTGATTTTTTTTTTTTCCTCATAGAGCACCCAGCACGGTCCTAGACACGTGTCGCTTGTTTTGTACACTCTTGTTGATTGATGTGGACCCTGGAGGGGCCACCTGTAGGTACTCCGCCTGCCGCTCTGACATTGGAAACATCACCCTGCCTGCTGGAGGAATCTTCATTCCCTCTTTCTTCGGTTCCCTCTCATCCTGAGATCTCAGGAAGATGGGAGGCATTTCCAGTTTTTCTCTCTTAGGCACACACCCATCATGTGCTGTTTCATGTGGCTCTAGCATCCTACGGTTGTTTTTGTTTGTTTAAAATCACTACTTTTTTTTTTTCCAGGAATACATCTTTATTAAGATGTCCCGTGCATGCACATTAAAGTGTCAGCATAATCTAATTATGAGCGAAATGAGGCAGAGAAGCATTTACATCACTTGATAAATTTCCATCATTTGCAGGGGACTGGTGACTTGAATCCAAATACTTCTTGACGGCCGTGGTATAGCGAACATTCTGTAGCTCTGTACAGCAGACGTTTGTGGGTGGAAATACAGCCTTTCTGTTTTGGTTACTGCAACCCAGTTTCAAATGTGAACGCAAAATGTCTTTTTGGTTTTAGACCTGGTTGTAAGGGAAGATACCATGAAATTGCCATAGGCCAGGGAAAATGTCAGAGACCTTCGTTTAGACAAGCTCTGCTTGGGATTCCCTTCCATACTTTCCCTGGTCCCCCATGGGTTTTTCTCCCAGGAAAAAGTTTTCAGGGACATAAGAACAAACAAAGTGAAACCTAAGTGTTATACATGAGATTCAAAGGAATAAGGCATGGTTCACATCAAAATTCTGAATATGGTTCCTTTGTATGGATGCACATATTTCACGATCATAAAAAATAAAAACCTATTAGAAGACGATGGGAAATACACTGAGCTTTCCCCCAACTCATTAAAAAAAATTTTCTGGCATTCCAAACATGTAAGGGAAGGAATGAAACTTTTTAATAATTGGAAAGAGGGAACGTAGAGAGGGCAAAGGGCTGCTTTGTTATTTTCTAGACACGTGCAAGTCCACAAGCAGAACGAACTGATCAGCTATCCAGAGACCTGAGAAAGTAGGGCTGTGTTTGTTTGGTTTCCTTAATCTTCAGGGTAGAGCTCTGCTTCCCTGACATGATTTCTCTGTTTTCTTTCACAGTCCATTTAGTGTTATGAAATAACATGATAGAAAAGCAAAGGATGGGAAAAAAAATGAGCTTGCCCTCTTTTGGCTTCCCAAGACTTGTGACCCTGAAAACATTGCTGTGACCTCAGAAACATTAGAGAGCTGACAAAAACATGAAGGGGGGGACACCATTAGAGCAGAGGCAGCAGTGGCATCCGTGGGGCACAGATGGGGCGGAGGGGGCCAGGGTGAGAGTCAGGCTATTGGGTGTTGGCGAGGCTGTGAAGGAGAGGAATAAAGAGCTCCCAGGGGAGGACAGAAACAGAAAGGTATGGGAGGTTAAGGTGGATGGTTTGCTTGGATTGTTACAGATGAGCAGCAGAAAGGCAATGAACAGAAACAGCATTGCAGGGGCTGGATAAAGAAATCGGAATTCTTTTAGGGTTGAAAAGAAGGTCATGTGCAATTCCTGCCCAGACACTGAGGGCACCACAGTATCAGACACCATGAAGGGAGGACAGAATAAATGCCCACACTGCCTTTGTCCCGAACAAGGAAGCCTCGCATTGGTCAGGAAACTACAAAAGAATGGGAGCCAATGATTATCGAAGGGACAGAAACAGGAGGGAGGAACCCTTGAAGCTCCCTAGAAGTAACCAAAAGTTAAGACAAGCCAAGGATGTGATGATATTTTCATCCTGCAGTGCATTTCCCTCCTTCAAGTTAGAACCTGTACTGTCTTTCGAGCTGTATAATCTGTTTACACTTATTCTCATCTGCCCAGTTACATTTGTAAGAGCAAGACATACTACTCATCTTTGGTATCTCTCCACGGTCCTGAGAGTTCAGTGGGTATCCCAGAGATACTGGATACTGAAGCAGAAATGGTATTATGAACTGTGTTCAAATATTTTCAGTTCTTTTGTTTACTGAGCATTAACACCCTGAATTCACACCCTATACGGTACAGCTAAACATACTACTTTGTTTTTAGTCTGTTGTAGCAAAGACAATCTAACTACACAATCCTTTAAAGACATTTCAGTTGTTCAATCAGAAGGAGGATGATGAAATACAGTAGCCTTGCTTAAAATAAAGCCGATTGTTTAAAATAAAGAGGTGTGTGTGTTGGGGGTTCATTTTGATAAAAATGATTTCCCGATGCTTGCCCTGCTGTCCTATTTTATCAGCGAAGAGAGCTTTTACAGAAGGTGATAGAGGATGGGGAAACGGTATTATGTCTCGTCTTCCCCTTACCGGTTGGGTACATAATTCTCAGCCCCCAGATTTCAGATCCTCTACAGTCACACAGAATTTAAAACTTGCTATTCGTGTTTCAGATGATAAAGCTGGAGAGAAGACACTGGCGGAACACAGAGACCAAGCAAATCAGCAGCCTGTGAAAGGGAGCGCGAGGGGACCAGATACTTCTCACGAGGCTAGGTTTCTTGATCCATTTACTTAAATTTATATACTGTGCATTTGTCTCATAGATTATACATTCATGCCATTCAGATTCCTGGCCTCTAACATTTGGAAGAGATGACCTGTCAGGTGGTGGAAAGAGGCATGAGGAATGTATATGCAATATTCAAAACCTTTGTTTTCTAATATTTATAAAGTGCAATGAAATAATTTTAGAGGACCTTCAAATAGGATGACAAGCCTATACATGATATTTTGTTTTATGACCAAGCGGGCCCTGCTGCTTTCAAGGGGCCCCGCTGTTAAAGGAGAAGCAGAAATTTTGGGTAGAAATGATTGGCCCCCGGCTCTCTCCTGGTTTTAGAACCATCACTTTCATGGTTTTGAGTTGGAAGAACTTACTTTTAACGTTTACTCTTGGCCCTAAATTCTTCAATGATTGCATTCAAGAAAAAAAACGTCTAAGCTACAGACTCAAGATCAGATTGTACGTAAAAATCCCAAACAGTTTTCGTATTATTTGGTGACTTCAGCAAAACTGCCCACCTCTTCCAGCACCCCTCCCTCATCCTCCCCACCAAACACATCCCTGATTTTCCTCAGGGACTTAGAGGGAAAACAGTAGGAAATAAAATATAAAACCAAAAGATATAAGTTTCTTTCTTTCTTTCTTTCTTTCTTTCTTTCTTTTTTTAAGAAAAGTTTAGATCAGCTGGCTCTACTTTTGAGATACTTTTTAAACCTCAGAATATAAAATCATGCCAGATCATCTTAGCTTCAATATATCTCTTGGCAGGGCTTCAGCTATTATTCATGTACCCTTGTTTTATGTGGCTTTCACTTACGCCTACTTTCATAAATCGCTCTAGATTTCTCGTAGAGCTCGTATGGGTCAGGCTTCCTTGGGTCAAAGGCCTCTGTTGAGTCAGGGAATGATGTCCTGTGAAGGGCGGGTGGGAAAGGCAGATTCTGCGGTCCGGCCGGAGCAGATAAACTCGTTTGAGGACTGCCTTGATTCTCCCAGCGGTCCATCATCTGGAAAGTGAAAGAGAACAGAAGATGGCTGAACTCTTCCTCGTCACGTACTGTAACCCTCAGCCTTTAAATCAGACCCTCCCGCCCTGTGGGCTCTCCTCAGTTAGACCTTCTTGCCCTGTGGATGTTTCCTCCACGAACCATTTACGACTTGGGAATAAGTGTGAGAAAAGATTCTGGGTCTCTATATTAAAGTACTGTAGACAGTATTCAACACCAGCGGTGCCGGACTTCTGAATGCGAACTGACACAACCTTGTCACCTACTGCTGGTAATCTCTAGCAAATCGCTTAATCTCTCTGAGCATTTTCTTCTGCTACCCAAGAAAGATAACACCTACCTCCAGATAACTATACGTAAGTGTGTAGAAATGTGTGGAACTGGCCCAGATCCATTACACCACTTTTACTAAAGCAGAAGAAAAGTAGTCTCTGTGTATTCTTTTGACACCAACGCATATCCCATAATCTCCTATACCTGAACATCAGTCACTTTCCTCACAGTTTGAAGGAGTAATGCAACGATCTGGGATTTATGAATTGTTCAAAGTCTTCTGTGAAGCCTCATTTGGTGTCAGTCTGGCAGTTTCTTCCCCAAAATGCTACTGCTGAGGTTGCTACCACTACAATCTATTAAAGATCTCTAGAACTCTTCCCAGCTTACCATGTTTTCTCACACACAGTACGTTCTTTGATCTGCACCATGGCCCTGTGAGGTAGATAAGGCGAAGACTAATACTGTTTTACCAAGTAGAGAGCCCGGTTAACTGAGACCACCTGTTTGTACCACCGACTTCACCTACATTTAACAGTCAACCGATTCATCTCAAGTTGTACTCTTCTGGTTTGAATAAACCTGCTCTGTGTAAAACTTCGATCAGGTTATCCTTTTGTCTAAACTTCTGCATTGGGTCAGCATGGTCTTCAGGCTTAAGGCTAACCTCCCTGCTGGGGCATTAGTGGCTCCTCATGACCCACTTCCTGCTCCCGGTTCTCATACTCACTGATGGTCTCTCCTCTCAGTCCCTAGGATCCACCAGATTTTCTCCTGCCCCTGCACCTTTGTATACTTTCTTAATTTCTCCTGCCAACTTTACCTTTCCACTTTCCCAATTCCCTTCCTCCCTTTACCAGAAGGCTACTAGACTTGGATAAGATGTCTCTTCTGGAAGGCCTTTGCTGACCATTCCTTAACTGGTTACACATCCTTCTGGATGCTCCCATAGCATCGCTACCCAGTCCTCACACCTGACCCTCATGATGCTTAAGGATAATGGCAAGTCTACCTGTGTCTCCTCAAACAGAGCACATTGGGGACAGATCCTGCCAGGGACAGACTCTTCCATATTGTTGTTTTACCAACACAGAGTAAGCTCAGAAAATGTTAATTTAGTGAATGAATGAAATCATCAATAAACTATGGTCAGCTATTCTTTCCCCCCACAATCTGGCTGACTCATGACTGTACTTTTTTTTTTAAAGCAAACAAACATACAAACAAACAAACTAGCTTTGATACACACTGTTTTGAATTTGGCAGGATTATAATCTTCTGTCCCCTACTGACCTGGCCTGCTTTTGTTTCCCTGCGGTTATGTCTCGGTTAGGGCTCTACACCCTTGGGAGTGTAGAACGTGAGGTAACATGAAGAGAGAGGTAACATGGAGGGAACATGAGGTACCACATACCGTGCATGTCACTTTGTAAAACAAAGTTCCCCGTGACTTCCTCACCTATCTGGGGCTGTGGCAGGTGTCACGTGAGCCAGCAAACTATGAAAGAAATGGGTCACTAACCTGCCTCTCAGTAAGACTGATACTACGGTCTGAATGTTTGAGTTCTCTCCCAAATTTATATGTTAAAATTCTAATGCCCAAGGTAATGGTACTAAGAGGGAAGGTCTTGAGGGGGAGCGATTAGATCACAAGGGTGGAGTCCTCATGAATGGGCTGAGTGCCTTTATAATGGAGACCCTTCTGGCAGCTGAGGTTCAGAGAAAAGACCGCTTTTAGCAAGTGGGCTCTCACCAGAGACTGAACCCGTCAGCACCTTGATCTTGGACTTCCAGCCTCCAGAACTTTGAGGAATAAATTGCTACTGTTTAGAAGCCATCCAGTCTATGGTACAGCAGTCTGAAGGGACTAAGACAATTGGCTTCACTTTCATTTCTTTTCTGCGTGGGCTACTGACCAAGATTTCACTTAAACAAAGTTTCTATACCTAATGAAGATGGAAAATTCCTAGGGAAGCTCAAGTCCCTCATATGAAACATAATCTGGAAAATGCAAAGAGGTCCAGCAGCTGTCAGCAGGAGACCCCAGGTCAACCCAATTAGTACTCTGACGGGAGTGCTTTTCACAATAACACATTGAGGGGAATAACTGGCAAATTTGCTTAGAATTTTCGCTAATGTTCTGCTCAGTGGCCCTTTTGCTCCCATTTAGTAAAAATCTGCCCCTCATAATTCATTTGATAGCAAAATTCATCTAGGAAGCCATTCTGGGTTTCTTTGGTCATCCACTCTTTGTGTCTTTGCTATGATGAGAAGACCCACATTTGTGGGTAAAGTCATATTCTTTTTCAATTTTTCATTTAAAGTGACTGGCTTTCGGCACTATGTGGATACACTGTGGTTGTGACTTTCTCCCTTCTGTTTCCAAACATAAGATTCTAACTTCTAAACAGTAAATAAATTAGATATGTGGACTGCGTGGCTGTAGAATCCCACTTGTCATACACAGGCTTCAGCTGTTATCTATTGCTTTCTCTCATCTTCTGCTGAGGGGGAGCTGATACCCACATAGGTCTTGCTAGTATATGTATTGTTCATGTGCAATCATTGGAGCAAACATGCTTCAGGTGAAATATTAGTATTTCTAAAAAACATTCGTAAAACTACAGAACAAATAATGCTTTGGGCACTGTTGGGAAGGTTACTGGGGCAGAGTGACAAATTCTACAATTCCTATAGCACGGAAACGGGGGAATTAGTCAAGCATTCACAACATCTTGCTGTGACATTCATCAACCCCTGAGTCACTCTGTCAGCCTTTCTTAAAAGACTGTAGAGCAGAAAATCACTGCACCCATGAAATTAGCGAAGAAGCAGACTTGCTCCCCACCCCGAGATTGAGTTATTTGTTGGCTTCGGCCCTGAAGACCACGGTGCAAACCACCTGCCCTGGGGTCAGAGGTTCCCCCTTGCTCACTGGGGCTGGTGTGCTGATCTGACAGCATCTTTTGCAGGGTGCACTCTGTTGACTTCTTACTTTCTTAGACAACGTGGTCTCTGGACTTATGTGTTCCAGCTGGAACACTCTACTCACTTGTTCCTCTCAACTTTCTTGGACACCCTAGATTCTGATCCTGTCCCATCGTCCAGGCCCTTGGGTCTCACTTGTTTCACCCAGTGTCTTCCTGATGTTGGCCTGTCTAGAGTTACGCTCCCGCCAGACATTTCCCTCTCAAAGGCTTCTGAATGGGCCTTGTACAGTCGCCATGGTGTCCAAGCCTAGGCATCTCACTAAGGTAAGGAAAAGTGGAAATGAGGTTGTTTTCAGTGTCTGGGAGAAACCTTATAGCTCTACAGGCCTTGGTGAATGAATGAAAGAATGAATGCCTGACTGAATGAATGTAGAGTCACTGAACTGTCAGCGGACAGAGTGGACATGTAGTCCACAACAGGACCTTGAATGATAAAACAGGAAAACCCAATCAGGATGGAACCACCTTCTCTTTGAGGGGGCACACTGCAAGTTGAGGGCTTGTGAATAAGGCAGTGCCCCACCTCCCACAAAGTACTCTGCTGAGAAACTGTTTGCTTTCTATTGAAGCTGGTGTAGTCTAAATGCACCCCCTCACTGTTTTAGGGCAGGGCTGGAATATGAAGAGGCATTTGGTTTGATTCTGTACTTGAAGAACGAACTTGGATCCCTTCCAGAGAGAGAGAAGGAGAACTCACTACAATTAGTATATAACTTGTTGCCAAGGAAATGACTATCTCAACGCAGATTAGCTCAAGATGTAGATGAGTAGGACAGAAGAGGGTTAGGAAGTCACACAGGACCAGGAGGAGGAGAGATCTTACTCGGGATAACATTTCCTCATCCTGACTACAGATGCTGTCAATTCTGAGAGGAAAGTGTCTATCAATCCATACACTGTATGTATATATTTATATATTTGTTTCGATGAATGCTTCGGTAAACTATGTTCATTTTATAGAGCCACTAATTTATTGAGGTTTTATGCATGGAGGGTTTGCTTTCTAGGATGACAGTACTTTATATTTTTGAGCTCAATATATTTTTAGAGGCACCGTTTTAAGCAACTTACATAGACTGAGACTCTTCATGATGGCCATATGAGTGGGGTAGTATCGCTGTTCCCCTTTTACAGACAGAGCTTGAGATACAGACAACTTAAGTGTCTAGTTGAAGGCCATACAGATACTAAGGAGAAGAAGCAAAGTTTGACCCTAGGCAGTATGCCTTCAGAGCCTGTGCCCCCAAATGTGTATCATACTGCTTCTCATTACAGTCCATAGTTTAAAGAGCTTCTGGCGGATACATGGAGGACATTACATTGACAGTCCTATATCCTCAGTCTAGAACCTGAAAGTCCAAGCCTTAGCTTTGGAAGGGACGTGTGGGTTCAGGATTAATTGTAATTTGAGTTCTATAAAACCTTTTTGGGAATTATTGACTCTGGATGTAATTACCATAATGACAGAAAATGCTGTAATTATGCCAAATGGCATAATTTGTGTAAATGTGGTACATATAAGGAAATCACTAAATTGCATAATTGTAGCACCATGATGAAGTTGCAAGGTTCCTTGTTAAATTAGATAAAGATGTGTATAACCACAGACGCAAAGATTAACTTTGGGGATAAAAGGAAGAAATTATTTGTATTTTGGCCAAGATAAAACAAATTTCATTTTAAACACTTTAAAACTACCTCTTTTCAAACCATGCACATCACTTAATGGTTTACTAAACCCACATGGGTCCAGTTTGCCCATCTGATCTTCTCTGTGGACCAGATGGGACAGTCCTCAAGGAGGACATGGTTGATGATGAGGATCTGCAGCTCTGACAGATCAGTCCCTCATCTCCAGCTCCTGGTTTCCTTATGTCTCTTTGAGAGATACCTGGAGCTCAGGCATATGAGAGGGCTCAGTAGCACTTCACTTTCACATTTTCAAACCATTATGTTATTTAATTAAGCCAGTTATGAACTTGAAAAGGATGCAAAATTATATTACCTCCCTTTGTAAAAACAGAAAATCAAGCAGTTAAATATTCCCTCTGTGAAAGAAACAGGAGAAGCCTAAGTTAAGCCGAGAATTCCCTACTCACTGGCCAGACTTGGGGCCACTTTCATCTGAGCTGCTCAGTGTGAGAGGGAAGAAAAGATGTAGGCGCAAGAAGTGATTCCCTGTGTTTTGTTTTTGACTTGAATCACTTTGCTATAGTTCTCTTTTACTTGTGGGTTTTAGACATCCCTGGCAGGGCACGGTATTCTAGCCCACCTTGAAACAGGATCCCAGAAAACCAGCGTCAGTTCTGGGGACTTGGCCAGTAACTAGTTTCAATCTAATGGCAAGGAGAAATTACTTCTACTTGCAAAGTCTACTTGGCTAACCTAGCCACACAGAAAGATGATTAAAATCCATCAGCCTCCTATATCGGCATCACGATTCATGAGGGAACTACGCCCAGAGAGATTAGGTGATGGTGGAGATCACCAGCTTCTGAAGGAGGTTCAGAAGTTGAGTGATTGCCAGGTTTGGTGGAATACGTACGTCTCTACAATATTCACACACGCATTATTTAGCAAATACATCAAAAAGTGAATATAAACATATAAATATATACAAAGCTAAATTCCTTATGCACCAGATTTAATTTGTAGGTCCAGACCTCTAGGAACACAATTTGCATCTTGTCTGAAAATTCCATATTATGAAGACTACAGTTATTCCTGACGGGGGAAAACAAAAGGTTTCTAGAGTACTCCATATTGAACAGTCCTAATGCCCATTTTCTAAGTATATTAAAAAAACAGGAATAATTGCCTCTACAGGAATGGAAGACATGCTATTTTTGTATTTGTGGGACAAGTACAAGACAAAGGGACACAGGATTTGTGCTTTTGACATCACAGAATCTCAGAGGTAAAAGAGATTTTGCGGTCACCCAATTAACTCTTATTTACTGGGATTGCAATAATAACTAGAAATAAAGAAGGAAGCATAATAATTCCAACTTACAGGCTTTGGAGTTTTCCATGGAGAAAAGAAACCTGTAATAAAGAAAACAATATTTGAACTTTGAAAATATAACCTGCTACCACTTACGGGTGGCATGATATTCAGATGATTGCATTAATATTAATTCATTGCCTGACAAAATATGCTACATTTTTCTTCAAGGAGCCCAAATCATTTCACTAGAATTATGTTAATTATTCTAAGAACATGTCCTTATTCGATGGCTGAGGAGTCTGAGGCACAGAGAAGGTAAACCACGGCAAATGGTGAGCTGTGTTACAAGATCTAATACTGAGCCATCCTTAGCAATTTCTGAGTCCCGGCCCTAGCGGAGAATGGGGGAGGGTGGCAGGGTGGGAGGAGGGTAGGGAGAAGAGGGACAGAGAGAATATAGACAGAAATTAAATTCTTCAAGGTAAATAACTTTGCTTAGTAAAAAATAATTCTGCTTTGTGTACAGCAGAATTGTTCTTTATCTGGTTAAAAAGCAATCAACAAGACTTCTGAGTCCTACAATTTTTTTTTCCTTTTTTTTTTTTAAATTTGCATTTATTTTATGCGGGATTTACTCCTGGGCCACAAGTTTTTGTTTCTTCAGTCTTTTCTGGGTTATCTTTTTCTTCTCTGCAACCTCCTCTTCCGGTTTAGGAACAGGCTGCTCTTTTTCAGGAAGGATCATCTGGACTCAGCAGGGAGGGGCTCATCATGTCTGGTTAATGTGGCCTCGAGCCCTGTAAATTCCACACCACATCTGGGGGCTTTGTTCACGTGGATGTGCTCAATGACCAGAGAATCTACATCTATACCCTTCAGTTCAGCATTACTGTCTGCATTATTAAGCATGTGCAGTAAAAACTCAGTGCTCTTTCTGGCTCACCAACCCTGTGTCCAGCCCTGCCGTTCAGCCCGTTCAGCACACTTACCAACCTACACCTACCAACTCCACCAGTGTGGCCACGGAATGTCAAACCCTGCTTCTGCAAAGTGAAAGTCTTTCAGATCCTTGGTGGCTTTCCATATCTGCATACCCCTGATTCAGTGCTCTTTCTGGCTCACCAATCCTGTGTCCAGCCCTGCTGTTCAGCCCGTTCAGCACACTTACCAACCTACACCTACCAACTCCACCAGTGTGGCCACGGAATGTCAAACCCTGCTTCTGCAAAGTGAAAGTCTTTCAGATACTTGGTGGCTTTCCAGATCTGCATACCCCTGATGGTCTGGGCAGTTTCACATGTGTTTTTAAAAGTGAATATGGAGATCTGAACCTCTTGGTTTGTATGATTTTGTGAGGTTTTCTGGGCCAAGTGAATAGCGAACCATTTTCAGATATCATTTTGGGCTGCTTAAGAAGAGCTCATTAGTCTTAAATTTAAAAATAATGTCTGTACCTATATTATGAATCGGATTCTAGTATAAAAGCATAACTCTTTGGGGACTGATCTCCCATGGAGATCTTCTCTGAGCAGGTATCTGTTTTTTATGCTAGTGCCAGGAATATTGTGCATGAAGAAGTAGCTCAAACTGCTTATTAATTGAATGACTCATATATCAACAAAGCCATGCTTTATTTTTTCCGATTTTACTGAGCAACATTTATGATCACAAATGGTATGCAAAGAAAAAACAAAAACAAGAAAAGAAAACAAAAATACCCCAAATGGTATGCAGATTGGACTGTCTCTGTTGTAATCCAAATGACCATTTAGATAATGAAAAGCAAAAGAGAGATTAATTCCTTTTCCTTTTTTCTTTTATTATTATCATCACATGGTATCATTTTTTTTTAAAGTAATAAAAACAAGCTTAAAAATAATGGTGGGGAAGGGAGAGAGACGGCTGACATGTACTGGCACTGGTAAGCCAAAACAGCAAATTTGCTCATGTTAATGTTAGTTGGTATCTGAAAAATGCCCAATAGAAGTGAAATATTAAAAATAAGTCACAGGGGCACCTGGGTGGCTCAGTGGGTTAAAGCCTATGCCTTCGGCTCAGGTCATGATCCCAGGGTCCTGGGATCGAGCCCCACATCGGGTTCTCTGCTCAGCAGGGAGTCTGCTTCTTCCTCTCTCTCTGCCTGCCTCCCTGCCTACTTGTAATCTCTGTCAAATAAAATGAGTAAAATCTAAAAAAAAAGTAGTCACATACTGTGTGTTTATCACGCTTAAAAACTGGGATCCTATAAAATGGTAATAGTTGAAAACTGTAGCCCATTTATAGGAAATATCTGCAGAAATTGGGACACCCAATTCTCTACATGTTTAAGCAATCCTGCTCAGGCACAGCATAAAGATTAACTGGTCCCTCAATGCACGTTGTAAAGACCTGATGCTTCTTCATTTTATGCAAAGAGGGAAGGTACATAATCTATCAGGTTGCTCAGCTTTTTTTGGAACCCAGAGTTCAAGCAATGCTCAAGTGTAATAACCATCCTACCTAAGGAGATGAGAAGAATCAGCTCATCTTACGTATCCTGTAAGTTCCTATCTTTCCAACTAATGAAAAAATTCTGTTCGACATGTGGTTCAATTATAACTTAATTAGAAGGGTCTAATCCCATCTTATTTTGGAAGCAGCTGAGAGTGAAAGTTACAGATAAATACATTTGTCTCCTTGACTTACTTTGTAAAAATGCCAATAAAAACAAATTGACTGCTAAGTCTACAGTAAAAATTTAAAAAAATAAAATAAAAAATAAAATTGTAAACTATTGGCCAATTAACCATTAGTTTCAGTGAAGGATAAAATTTGTTGATGTGTGGAATTACCAGCAACAGGTCTTCTGCAAAAGATGTCATTTGTACAGTCGCACAATGTCAAAACATTCAATTATTTCCTCTGCTTTCTTTGCACCATCACCTTCTTCCTGGAGCGCTGGAATGGATTTTGAGTATTTACTGTTCTATTTTTGTAAGGTGATGGGAGTTTTTACACTTTGATACAAATGTATTAAAAATGGTCACTCTGGGGGTGCCTGGGTGGCTCAGTGGGTTAAGCCGCTGCCTTCGGCTCAGGTCATGATCTCAGGGTGCTGGGATCGAGTCCCGCATTGGGCTCTCTGCTCAGCAGGGAGCCTGCTTCCCTCTGTCTCTCTCTGCCTGCCTCTCCATCTACTTGTGATTTCTCTCTGTCAAATAAATAAATAAATAAAATCTTAAAAAAAAATGGTCACTCTGTTACAGAGCTCTTGTCTCTGTGTGGGACATTATGCTAAAAGATGATGATTCCTCATCCGGAAAATGTGTAATCATCTGACCTCTCAGCAGTTCTGGTGTCAGAACTAAAATGGCATAAGAGGGCCACTGGTCAAGACACAAGGAGACAGGGATGTTTACCATGACCACCTCTCATCTGAGGTACTTTGGCTCCCCATTCTTTTAAGGCTGTTTCATTTAGTCTGACCCCAGACCATTGGTGTGACGCAGGAGCCCTGTCCTGCTCCTATTATGGCAGTTTCTGGAGTATTTCTAACACTGAGTTGTGCCGCAGAGCCTTCAGTCTGAAGCCATCATTAGCCTTTCTAAGACACTGTCAAAAAGAGGCTGGTTGCTAGGCAGTAACTAATTTTGGGTAGTAAGAAATAGTATCAGAATAGATCTTCCCCAATAGAAATAACTTATGTGGCCCTCTGTGTTTCTTTGGCAAATTATCAATTATGCTGTAGACATTTAAATGAAGATAAATAGAAAACTCTTATCTTGGATATACTCGATTTGGTTTGATAAAGCCAGAAAGTCAAGTTTTTTAGATGATTAAAGTTCAACTTTCTGTTCAACTCCATTGGAAGAGCTACGGAAATGCTAGAATAGTGTGGACCAAGCTATTATGTATTACAAATGCACAATATATATATTTTTTTTTTGTAGGATGGCTGCTCTTGGAAACCAAGTTTATCCTAATTAATGTTTATATAAAATAAACAAAAATAAAGGAAAAACTTTAAAATCCTTATTTCTATAATTTTTCTTTTTCTGGAATCATTCTATTTGGAGACAGAAACAAGTTAGGTTTGGTCTGCTCCAAGTATGAGTTTTGGGTTTCCCACCACCACTCTCCATAGGGAAACAGAACGAGGCTCTAGATAACTTTTTCTTAATCTTTCAGAGCTGTGAACCTAATTCGTAGAAAAAAGAGTATTTCTTTAAAATGATAGTAACATCATCTGTATGTTTTAGTTTATTTCTGGCCTTTATTTCCCCTACTTCTACAGAAAGCAGTATATTATATTCCCTTTTGGGAATCAAATTTCTTTATAATGACCCATCTTTTCCATATTAATCATTTATTGGTATGTGTTTGTATATGCACAAATGGAAACATAATTATTTAATCCTTACTCTGAGGAAAAAAGTAAAAGACCTTAAGGTATAGTTATAGGCTAACAAACCTTAAGTAGGGACCTAAAAGGGGGAAAAAAAAGAAAAAATGGGAAAATTTAGATATATTTACTATGAAGCTCAAAGTGTTATTAGATTTCTAAAATCTGTCTTCATTAGTCATAAAACTAAAATAAATTTTTCATTCTGCTCCTGAAAGCACAGTGAGATGGGCAGAGAAACAGAAGCCCAGCACAAAGAGCTTATATAAGAAATTTCAGTACTTGAAAACCAAAGACAACAGTGATTTCATATTGAAACTTGAACTGAATTCTACATATCAATAAATACAACTTTCAGTAAATTACAGGAAGATGGCTATCAGATAAGATACAATATGCTCAGTTAAATTGGAATTTCAGATAGAGAATGAATTTTTTTTTTAGTATAGTATGTGCTGTGTATTACATGAGATATATGTTATATAGGATATACTCATACAAAAAAAATTGGGGGGCACCTGGGTGGCTCAATGGGTTAAGCCTCTGCCTTGGCTTAGGTCCTGATCTCAGGGTCCTGGGATTCAGCCTCGCATCTGGCTCGCTGCTCAGCAGGGAACCTGCTTCCTCCCTCTCTCTCTTCCTGCCTCTCTACCTACTTGTGATCTCTGTCTGTCAAATGAATAAATAAAATCTTAAAAAAAAATTTCTGCTCTTCATCTGAAATTCAATTTAAATGGGAATTCTGTCTGTTTGAGAGAGAGTGCACATGGGAGTGGGGTGGGGAAGGGCGGAGAGAGAGAGAGAGAGAGACAGTCAAGCAGGCTCCACACCTAGTGTGGAACTTAATCTCACAATCCTGAGATCACGACCTTATCAAGGTCAGACCCTTAATGGACTGAGCCACCCAGGCACCCCTGGAATTCTGTATTTTTTATTTGCTAAATCTGAACACCTTATCAGAACATTAAAGACAAAAACACAATCGTAATATCTACTGCAGGTAATACCCCATTCAATGAAGCAAGAGACCCAGAAATTATTTAATATTTCCTTTTCCTGCACCCCGTTCAATGTTTTGTTGTTAGGACTTTTGCTTTAGAGGAACAGCAGAACATTCCATTTGCTATGCAGATTATTGGCTTCTGTTGGTTGTCTGTCCATCATCAGCCTTGACAGAGGCCTCCCCTCATGGCATGCAGAACTCTGTGGCCAGTGTGAGCATCACAAAGAGCCATTTTCCGATTGCTTGGCGACTGGTTGGCAACATTGCCTGTTCTCAAGAGGAAGGTTCCACAAAGCAGCTCTTTTCAAAACTTACTTCTGACACATGATACCCAGAATGAAAAACTATCAATATAGTCACAGTAGTTCTGAAGGAGAGCCCTAGTGTGCATTTGTAAGTGGTTGGGTAAGATTTTTTATTTTATTTATTTTCACACAGCAACAACATGATGAAATTTTAAAATCACCCCACTTTGAATAAGAGATCAAAACACAACGAAGAGTGACTTAGATCAGAGAGTTCCATGATGGTTATCTTCAATTTGGAATAATGCCAAGGCAATTTTTCCCCCCAGGTTTCTAGAAATTTCCCCAAACAGAACTAAATCTTTCAATATGCCTCTATAGTCCATTTGATAGACTGAACTTCCATTTGCAGAATGTGAAATGGGTTCCCCTTCAACTGAAGTACTTTGTGCAACATATGACTCTGGTTTTGAAGATTGTCATTGCAGTTTCATGTATTTTATAGGGAATTCTGCAGTAACTAAAAATGATAGAGATGCAGGGGAAATGTTTTATATTTCTCTTTTTCTTTAAGCAACAGAAAAGAAGTAGGAGGCACTTTGAAATAAAAACCTGTTTCACTGCAGATGTCCCGCTCTGGTTTATTAAGAGCTCTGTTCTGTTTTGCTTAAAAAAGAAGGAAGGTACAACAGTGTGAACGTACTTAGCACTACTGAACCTGTCCCCTTACATGTGACTAACGTGACCCATTTTATGTCTATTTCACCGTTATTTAAAAAAAAGAAAAGAAAAGAAAAAAAAGCCATAGAAGAGGGAAGAGAAGAAAAGCAGAAGTATGTGCATATCGCCTGAGTGTGAGAGAGGATAAAAGAGTAAGAAAGAGAATTTCTTTTTCACAGTTCCTGTGGTGTCCTGCTGGAGGACAGGAAACTCACCTGGACCCCCACACAGACCCTTCTACCTCTAAAGTTATCCTTTCTCACAAAGGATTAGAGGCAATAAAGGACACTCATGTTCTTACTACATTTCTGAAAATATTTCAAGGACTGTTAGAAAGTCTTCCAAAAGAGATAATCATTTTTTTGAAGTTTCCCAAAGGGGGAAAAATGCCCCAGGGTTTTTAGAATCTCCGGTTAGGGTTAATTTGAGGGAGAAAAATACCACTAATAAAGTTAATCTTTAATTTAAGGATCCTCTCATTATCCCCGCAGTCTGGCAAATTTTCCATAAAAAATTCAGCCTTTGGTACATGTGAGCCAGCAGGGTAAAGGACTAATTTCCATTAAAAGTAGTTCAGTGTTATTCACTTTCTTCCTGGGTTTTAACTGATTCACGTATGTCTTACTAAAATTCGTTAAATGAGTTAAACTCTGCAGTTCCTTTAGATAATCTGTTGAAGCTTTCGAAGTCAGAAAGGGGCATTTTTTTCTTAATGAAAGTGACTTGGGCCAAAAACTTCCCCCCACCTTTCCTTTACACAAGTATGGAAGGTACACTCTGCTGGTGGTACCCAGACCTCCTGTCACTAACTTTTAGCTGAGCACAATACTCCATTTACAGAGAAGAACCCAAATTGGTCGTCATCTTTGGCCAGAATCTGTTTTATGTGGTAAGCTAAGGCTCACTCTACAAGGCTTTAAAAAAGGATCCTTTCTGCATCTTTTAAATGAAAGTGTTTTCCTCACAAACACCATGAAGCTGTTTTCGAACAGCATTTTCCCCCCTGGCTTTGTTCCTTATGGAGAGAGCAGTCTGACCATTTAAAGTAATCCCAATGAGTATCTAGAAAGGATAAGTCTGCACATGTTGTCTTCTGATAAACTCCGCTACATAAAGAATGTGTTCAGAATAAAGCAGGCCAGGTGAATAGCCTTGAACAGGAATAAAGGCCTGCAGGGAAAGAGGAAGAACTGTGTCAGGGAGGCTAAGACTCAGAGTGGGGTGAGCTTGCAGAACATATTAAAAACTACAAAGGGTTTTTTTTTTTTAATGTTCTGAACAGAACCAAGAGCGGTGAAGAGATAAACTGCTGTAAACAGTTGGCAAAGAAAATGCGAAAGGGTAGCAATACTCACAAATAGAAAGTTTCAATTCTGAGAGTAATAATTTTTTAAAAACGATGAATATATAGCAACGCGTATTTTTTTTTTTTGAGAAACCTGTCTAGAAACATCTTGAAGTAGTTTCAGAAAGATTAAATGTCTGTTTTACTATACGTCAACATTAAATATTTATTGAGCTGTGGTGTCTCACAAGCACCATAAATTCAACATAGTGAAAGTGGAACCCTTGATCGTTTCCCCCAAATCTTCTCTTCTGTGTTCCTCATTTTGGTAAATTTTCACTTGCCCTCCCGAGTTTTAAGACAGGGGCCTGAAAGTCATTCTTAATGTCTCCCTCTCACCTGAACCCAAACTCTCAAAGGCACCTCATACTCATTGCACTATACTCCATTCCTTATCACCAAATTCGATTTCCCCTCCCAAATCTCTTTCAGGTGCACTTCTTTCCATGTTCACAGCCACCGCTGTAATCCATACTCACCATCATCTACTGCCTGAATCAAAGCAACAACAAATTTGTTGTCATCACAGAATCTGATTATGCTTAAAATCCCTCAGTGGATTTCCCCCTGAATTTAGGATAAAACACAAAACCTATTAGTAGGTCTCCCCTTACTATTCCCCAGAGGCCTCATGGTTCACTCCTCTTCACTCACGGGATTTCCTTGAATAAGGCAGACCTTTCTAACCACAGGGACTTTGCACAGGCTCCTTCATTTGCCCACCTTTTCTCACCCTCCACACAGCTACCTCTAACTCTCCTTAGGTGTCAGCTTAAACACCCTTAAATACCTCCTCCTCACAGAAGATGTCCCTGACTTTTTATTTTATTTTTTTTTAAAGATTTATTTATTTATTTGAGAGACAGAGAGAATGAATGAGCAGGGGGAAGGGTAGAAGAAGAAGAAGGAGAGAGAATCCTCAAGCAGACTCCCTGCTGAGCACAGACCCTGATGCAGGGCTTGATCCCAGGACCCCAAGATCATGACCTAAGCCAGAGTCAGACACCTAACCAATGGAGCCACCCAAGTGCCCCCTGACCTTTTATTTTTAAATCAAAGCTATTATAGTTTTTCTTCCTTTTTTTTCCCTTATAACAAAAAGATTTTTAAAAATCTTTTTGGGGAGGAGTCAAGATGGCGGAGAAGTAGCAAGCTGAGACTGCTTCAGCTAGCCGGAGATCAGCTAGATAGCTTATCTAAAGATTGCAAACACCTGAAAATCCATCGGCAGAACGAAGTGAAGAAGAACAGCAATTCTGGAAACAGAAAAACAACCACTTTCTGAAAGGTAGGACCGGCGGAGAAGTGAATCTAAAGCGCTGGGAAGATAGACCCCGGGGGGAGGGGCTGGCTCCCGGCAAGCAGCGGAGCAACCGTGCACAAAATCAGGACTTTTAAAAGTCTGTTCCGCTGAGGGACATCGCTCCAGAGGCTAAACCGGGGCGAAGCCCACGCGGGGTCAGCGTGGCCTCAGGTCCCGCAGGGTCACAGAAGGATCGGGGGTGTCTGAGTGTGGCAGAGCTTGCGGGTATTAGAACGGGAAAGCCGGCTACAGAGACAGAGCCGACAGTAAGCTCACAGCTCGGTGTTACCTTGAACCGGTCTCAGGCTCGGTGAGCTCGGAGCGCGGCCGGAGGTCAGGCAGATGGGAGTAACTGGGCGCTGTTCTCTGAGGGCGCACTGAGGAGTGCGGCCCTGGGCTCTCGGCTCCTCCGGGACGGAGACCAGGAGGCCGCCATTTGTATTCCCGTCCTCCAGAACTCTACGGAAAGCGCTCAGGGAACAAAAGCTCCTGAAAGCAAACCCGAGCAGATTACTCACCCTGGGCCCCTGATAAGGGGCTTGATAAGACACTTGAGAATCACTACACCAGGCCCCTCCCCCAGAAGATCAACAAGAAATCCAGCCAAGACCAAGTTCACCTACCAAGGAGTGCTGTTTCAATACCAAGGAGAGCAGCAGAATTCCAGAGGAGGAGAAAGCAAAGCACGGAACTCATGGCTTTTTCCTTGTGATTTTTTTTAGTCTTGCAGTTAATTTAGTTTTTCTCTTTTTCCTATTTTGTTTTTTGTCTCGCCTTCTGATAAATTTTTTTAACTTTTACCTTTTTCTTTTTTAACGTTTTTTAACTAGTTTATCCAATATATATATTTTTTCTTTTTTATATTTTTATTATTTGTTTTCTTTTGTTTTAATTGTTTTCTTTTCTTTTTTCTTTCTTCTTTTTTGAACCTCTTTCTATCCCCTTTCTCCCCCCTCACGATTTGAGATCTCTTCTAATTTGGTTAAAGCATATTTTCCTGGGGTTGTTGCCACCCTTTTAGTATTTTACTTGCTCCTTCATATACTCTTATCTGGACAAAATGACAAGACGGAAAAATTCAACACAAAAAAAAGAACAAGAGGTAGTACCGAAGGCTAGGGACCTAATCAATACAGACATTGGTAATATGTCAGATCTAGAGTTCAGAATGACAATTCTCAAGGTTCTAGCCGGGCTCGAAAAAGGCATGGAAGATATTAGAGAAACCCTCTCGAGAGATATAAAAGCCCTTTCTGGAGAAATAAAAGAACTAAAATCTAACCAAGTTGAAATCAAAAAAGCTATTAATGAGGTGCAATCAAAAATGGAGGCTCTCACTGCTAGGATAAATGAGGCAGAAGAAAGAATTAGTGATATAGAAGATCAAATGACAGAGAATAAAGAAGCTGAGCAAAAGAGGGACAAACAGCTACTGGACCACGAGGGGAGAATTCGAGAGATAAGTGACACCATAAGACGAAACAACATTAGAATAATTGGGATTCCATAAGAAGAAGAAAGAGAAGGGGAGCAGGAGGTATACTGGAGAGAATTATTGGGGAGAATTTCCCCAATATGGCAAAGGGAACGAGCATCAAAATTCAGGAGGTTCTGAGAACGCCCCTCAAAATCAATAAGAATAGGCCCACACCCCATCACCTAATAGTAACATTTACAAGTCTCAGTGACAAAGAGAAAATCCTGAAAGCAGCCCAGGAAAAGAAGTCTGTAACATACAACGGTAAAAAGATTAGATTGGCAGCTGACTTATCCACAGAGACCTGGCAGGCCAGAAAGAGCTGGCATGATATTTTCAGAGCACTAAACGAGAAAAACATGCAGCCAAGAATACTATATCCAGCTAGGCTATCATTGAAAATAGAAGGAGAGATTAAAAGCTTCCAGGACAAACAACAACTGAAAGAATTTGCAAATACCAAACCAGCTCTACAGGAAATCTTGAAAGGGGTCCTCTAAGCAAAGAGAGAGCCTACAAGTGGTAGATCAGAAAGGAACAGAGACCATATACAGTAACAGTCACCTTACAGGCAATACAATGGCACTAAATTCATATCTCTCAATAGTTACCCTGAATGTAAATGGGCTAAATGCCCCTGTCAAAAGACACAGGGTATCAGAATGGATAAAAAAACAAAACCCATCTATATGTTGCCTCCAAGAAACTCATTTTAAGCCCGAAGACACCTCCAGATTTAAAGTGAGGGGGTGGAAAAGAATTCACCATGCTAATGGACATCAGAAGAAAGCAGGAGTGGCAATCCTTATATCAGATCAATTAGATTTTAAGCCAAAGACTATAATAAGAGATGAGGAAGGACACTATATCATACTCAAAGGGTCTGTCCAACAAGAAGATTTAACAATTTTAAATATCTATGCCCCCAACGTGGGAGCAGCCAACTATATAAACCAATTAATAACAAAATCAAAGAAACACATCAACAATAATACAATAATAGTAGGGGACTTTAACACTCCCCTCACTGAAAAGGACAGGTCATCCAAGCAAAAGATCAGCAAGGAAATAAAGGCCTTAAACGACACACTGGACCAGATGGACATCACAGATATATTCAGAACATTTCATCCCAAAGCAACCGAATACACATTCTTCTCTAGTGCACATGGAACATTCTCCAGAATAGATCACATCCTCGGTCCTAAATCAGGACTCAACCGGTATCAAAAGATTGGGATCATTCCCTGCATATTTTCAGACCACAATGCTGTAAAGCTAGAACTCAACCACAAAAGGATGTTTGAAAAGAACCCAAATAAATGGAGCCTAAACAGCATCCTTCTAAAGAATGAATGGGTCAACCGGGAAATTAAAGAAGAATTGAAAAAAATCATGGAAACAAATGATAATGAAAATACAACGGTTCAAAATCTGTGGGACACAACAAAGGCAGTCCTGAGAGGAAAATATATAGCGGTACAAGCCTTTCTCAAGAAACAAGAAAGGTCTCAGGTACACAACCTAACCCTACACCTAAAGGAGCTGGAGAAAGAACAAGAAAGAAACCCTAAGCCCAGCAGGAGAAGAGAAATCATAAAGATCAGAGCAGAAATCAATGAAATAGAAACCAAAAAAACAATAGAACAAATCAACGAAACTAGGAGCTTGTTCTTTGAAAGAATTAATAAAATTGATAAACCCCTGGCCCGACTTATCAAAAAGAAAAAAGAAAGGACCCAAATAAATAAAATCATGAATGAAAGAGGAGAGATCACAACTAATACCAAAGAAATACAAACTATTATAAGAACATACTATGAGCAACTCTACGGCAATAAATTTGACAATCTGGAAGAAATGGATGCATTCCTAGAAACATATAAACTACCACAACTGAACCAGGAAGAAATAGAAAGCCTGAACAGACCCATAACCAGTAAGGAGATTGAAACAGTCATTAAAAATCTCCAAACAAACAAAAGCCCAGGGCCAGACGGCTTCCCGGGGGAATTCTACCAAACATTTAAAGAAGAACTAATTTCTATTCTCCTGAAACTGTTCCAAAAAATAGAAATGGAAGGAAAACTTCCAAACTCATTTTATGAGGCCAGCATCACCTTGATCCCAAAACCAGACAAGGATCCCATCAAAAAAGAGAATTACAGACCAATATCCCTGATGAACACAGATGCGAAAATACTCAACAAAATACTAGCCAATAGGATTCAACAGTACATTAAAAGGATTATTCACCACGACCAAGTGGGATTTATTCCAGGGCTTCAAGGTTGGTTCAACATCCGCAATTCAGTCAATGTGATACAACACATCAATAAAAGAAAGAACAAGAACCATATGATACTCTCAATAGATGCTGAAAAGCATTTGACAAAGTACAGCATCCCTTCCTAATCAAAACTCTTCAAAGTGTAGGGATAGAGGGCACATACCTCAATATCATCAAAGCCATCTATGAAAAACCCACCGCAAATATCATTCTCAATGGAGAAAAACTGAAAGCTTTTCCGCTAAGGTCAGGAACACGGCAGGGATGTCCATTATCACCACTGCTATTCAACATCGTACTAGAGGTCCTAGCCTCAGCAATCAGACAACAAAAGGAAATTAAAGGCATCCAAATCGCCAAAGAAGAAGTTAAATTATCACTCTTCGCAGATGATATGATACTATATGTGGAAAACCCAAAAGACTCCACTCCAAAACTGCTAGAACTTATACAGGAATTCAGTAAAGTGTCAGGATATAAAATCAATGCACAGAAATCAGTTGCATTTCTCTACACCAACAGCAAGACAGAAGAAAGAGAAATTAAGGAGTCAATCCCATTTACAATTGCACCCAAAACCATAAGATACCTAGGAATAAACCTAACCAAAGAGACACAGAATCTATACTCAGAAAACTATAAAGTACTCATGAAAGACATTGAGGAAGACACAAAGAAATGGAAAAATGTTCCATGCTCCTGGATTAGAAGAATAAATATTGTGAAAATGTCTATGCTACCTAAAGCAATCTACACATTTAATGCAATTCCTATCAAAGTACCACCCATCTTTTTCAAAGAAATGGAACAAATAATTCTAAAATTTATATGGAACCAGAAAAGACCTCGAATAGCCAAAGGGATATTGAAAAAGAAAGCCAACGTTGGTGGCATCACAATTCCGGACTTCAAGCTCTATTACAAAGCTGTCATCATCAAGACAGCATGGTACTGGCACAAAAACAGACACATCGATCAATGGAACAGAATAGAGTGCCCAGAAATAGACCCTCAACTCTACAGTCAACTAATCTTTGACAAAGCAGGAAAGAATGTCCAATGGAAAAAAGACAGCCTCTTCAATAAATGGTGCTGGGAAAATTGGACAGCCACATGCAGAAAAATGAAATTGGACCATTTCCTTACACCACACACAAAAATAGACTCAAAATGGATAAAGGACCTCAATGTGTGAAAGGAATCCATCAAAATCCTTGAGGAGAACACAGGCAGCAACCTCTTCGACCTCAGCCACAGCAACATCTTCCTAGGAACAACGCCAAAGGCAAGGGAAGCAAGGGCAAAAATGAACTATTGGGATTTCATCAAGATTAAAAGCTTTTGCATAGCAAAGGTTAACAAACAGTTAACAAAATCAAAGGACAACTGACAGAATGGGAGAAGATATTTGCAAACGACCTATCAGATAAAGGACTAGTGTCCAGAATCTATAAAGAACTTAGCAAACTCAACACCCAAAGAACAAATAATCCAATCAAGAAATGGGCAGAGGACATGAACAGACATTTCTGCAAAGAAGACATCCAGATGGCCAACAGACACATGAAAAAGTGCTCCACATCACTCGGCATCAGGGAAATACAAATCAAAACCACAATGTGATATCACCTCACACCAGTCAGAATGGCTAAAATCAACAAGTCAGGAAATGACAGATGCTGGCGAGGATGCGGAGAAAGGGGAACCCTCCTACACTGTTGGTGGGAATGCAAGCTGGTGCAGCCACTCTGGAAAACAGCATGGAGGTTCCTCAAAATGTTGAAAATAGAACTGCCCTATGACCCAGCAATTGCACTATTGGGTATTTACCCTAAAGATACAAATGTAGTGATCCGAAGGGGCACATGCACCCGAATGTTTATAGCAGCAATGTCCACAAGAGCCAAACTATGGAAAGAACCTAGATGTCCATCAACAGATGAATGGATCAAGAAGATGTGGTATATATACACAATGGAATACTATGCAGTCATCAAAAGAAATGAAATCTTGCCATTTGCGACAACATGGATGGAACTAGAGCGTATCATGCTTAGTGAAATAAGTCAAGCAGAGAAAGGCAACTATCATATGATCTCCCTGATATGAGGAAGTGGTGATGCAACATGGGGGCTTAAGTGGGTAGGAGAAGAATCAATGAAACAAGATGGGATTGGGAGGGAGACAAACCATAAGTGACTCTTAATCTCACAAAACAAACTGAGGGTTGCTGGGGGGGAGGGGGTTTGGGAGAAGGGGGTGGGATTATGGACATTGGGGAGGGTATGTGCTTTGGTGAGTGCTGTGAAGTGTGTAAACCTGGTGATTCACAGACCTGTACCCCTGGGGATAAAAATATATGTTTATAAAAAATAAAAAAAAATTAAAGAAAACAAAAAAAAAATCTTTTAAAAAAGATTTTATTTATTTATTTGACAGAGAGAGAGAGGTCACAAGTAGGCAGAGAGTCAGGCAGAGAGAGGGGGAAGCAGGCTCCCTCCTGAGCAGAGAGCCCGATGCAGAGCTCCATCCCAGGACCCTGAGATCATGACCCACCTGAAGACAGAGGCTTAACCCACTGAGCCACCCAGGTGCCCTCTATTATAATTTTTCATTGCGTACTGTAGTTTTCCCATATTTATGAAATTGTTTTCATGTAATTATATTTATGGAATTATTGGTTTAATGCCCATCTCCCCAACTAGAGTATAAATTCCATTAGGGGTGGAATAAAATTTATTTTGTTCACAATGTGTCCCTAGTATTTTATACAATACCTGACACATAGTAGATACTTCAATAGACACATCTGAATGAACTGATCACAATAGTGAAGGGTGTGTGAGGAGGGAGAAAGAAAGAGACAGAGTTTTAAGATACACAGGAAAATGAATGAGGCATGGAGATTTGTGGGGGATGGAGGATGATATAAAAGAGGAGATGAAATCTATTATGACTTGTAGCTTCAGAACCTGGATAGATGATGGTGTCATTAGCTAAAGTTCAGGAAAAGAGGCTTCTGGGAGTGGGGTATACTGCAATGAGTATGAGGTGCCTTTGAGAGTTTGGGTTCAGGTGAAGAAGTTGTGGATGGGGGGCTCTGCTGTCTGGTGATTCGTAGAAGGCTCAGAATAAGAGACATAATGTATCGGGTTAAACTTAAAATATTGTGCAGCATGAATGGAACCTCCTTAGGGTATGGAGAAGAATCAATCAAGTACCTGGGAAGTAATAGAGAGCCAAGAAAAGAGAAAGTTTCAAGACGTAATAAATACAAATACTCCTAAAACAAGGTTTTAAGTGGACCACCAAATAGGAGGGTCACTGGTGTTCTCTGCCGAAGCAATTTAATTCCTAGGAGAGGGGCAGAAATCAGATTTCAGTGCATTTGAATGAATGGGAAGGAAGGAAGTGGAACAGCAAACGGCTGTGGGGTTGAAGGGATAATGTGACGGTGGTCTCACCCCCACTCCCATCAGAGGAAGATTTGGGGAAAGCATGCTTACACTCAGATGAGAAGGTATCTGAACGGAGATAGTCTAAAGACTCACGAGGAAAGGAGCTAATTGGTGAAATTATTTCACGAGGAGAGACGATGGGATCTAGAGAACAGGAGGAGGAATTGACCTTGACAGAGAAGCTTCCAAGCCCTCATCAAGAGGCTGGAGCAGATCGTGTGTGCGCATGTGTCTGCACACATGTGTGTCTGTATGTGTGTCTGTGAAATTCCCCAGGGTCTCTCCTGTGGGGTTGGGAGTGCTCGGTCAGTGCAGGGGGTAGAGGAGGCAGGGGAAGGGACTGGATGGGAGAATTCACAGCGGCTGAACATGGCAAAATCAATGAAGGGTTTGTAGGAGTTCTGGTCATGCAGGTAGATTGGAGGGTAGAACAAAAATACCTGTGTTAAGGGGATGAGGTAAAGACGTAAAGAGAAAAACAAATTCTGAGGCAGTATAGCAGAGAAGTTATGCGTACACGACATGGGATAAAAAAATGGACTTGGGTTCCAGACCCAGCTCCGTCTCTCACTAGTAATGTCATCTCCTGTGTACACAGAACAGCATCTGCCACCAGGATGGACTCCAGGGCTGTGAGTGAGACCCTGGGTCTGCTCAGTGGCTCACAGTGGAGTGAATGTGAGCAATCCCCTAACCTCTCTACAGCCCCGGTTTCTTATCAGCAGCAAAGTAAAGATAATAACAGGTATTATTTTAGTGAGAACTTCATAATGTACTTTAGATTTTATCGATATAAAATGCTGCACAGTTCCATTTAGTGCTTTTGATGCATTTTAAATTCTTTTTCTACAAATTAGAGGTCCGTCTTTCAGAAAGGTGTTAACAATTTATTGTAACAATAGGTGCATATTAATTTCTTAATTATTTTAGGCTTTTTGCTCTTTTAAGCTTCCTTTTAAGTTTTTTTAAGCCATCTTTTGCTCTGTGGAGTATGGCTTGCTTTGATTTGCATCAAACAGTTTTTTTGTTTGTTTGTTTTTTGTTTTTTTTTTTTTGCCTTAAAGCAAACCATTGTTCTTATCCCATTAGTTTTCCCTCAAGGTCCAACTGGTCTTGGCTAGAGGTGTTAAGGTAGCTCACACTGACCTCACTCAATAGTCCTTATACTCCAGTATAAACTATACTTTCAGTTTGTAATGGTTACATTATAATTATTGCTTTATGAATTGTTTCTAGCTTTGCATTTTCCTGTAACTATCTATACAATGGTTACTTAGACTTAACCAATAAACTTTTTAATGCTCATCACACTTTATTTTATTCCACTATTTCTCCATTTTTGGATTTTGAATTTTGGTCCTCTGTTAGCATATACCCTCATATTTTTCAGAAACCGCATACTTGATGTCATAGTTAAAACAGTGGTCTCTTCAATGGGTCTGTACCTTAACCCTTGAGACCTGTGTATCTATTACTTCACACGGCAAGAAACAAAGACCTTGAGGCTGGGAGAGTATCTTGGATTATCTGGGTGGGCCCAATCCAGTCACCTAAGTCCTTAAAAATGGAGAACCTCCCTGGCTGCAGATGAAGAGAGATGGTGGGGTGAGTAGGGCTCAACCTGCCAGTGGCTTTGAAGACAGGAAAAAGGCCACTGGCCGTGGAATACAGGAAGCCTTTAGAAACTGAAACTGGAGAAGACAAGGAAATCTATTTCCCCCTAGAGATCCCAGAAAGAATGCTTCCATGCTGATTTTAACCCAGTGAGACACGTGTTGGGTTTCTGAGCTATGGCACTATCAGACAGTAAAATCTATGTTGCTTTAAGCCACTAAGTTGGCAGTCATTTACTGTAGCAGCAAACAGAAACCCTAAATACAAGGTGCCTGGGTGGCTCAGTTGTTAAGTGTCTGCCTTCCACTCAGGTCATGATCCCAGGGTTCTGGGACTGAGCCCTGCATCTGGCTCTCTGCTCAGTGGGAAGCCTGCTTCTCCCTCTCCCACTCCCCCTGCTCCAGTTCCCTCTCTCACTGCTGTGTCTCCCTCCGAAAATAAATAAATTTTAAAATCTTAAAAAAAAAAAAAAAAAGGAACCCTAAATATGTAGCATCTTTTCTAAGCACTTCCTAGTTTCATTAATGAATTTTGATACCACAATTTCTTTCTTTCACTCTGGGATTTTTTTCCTATTGTTCTCTGACATTTAGTAATGCTGAGGACAGTCCTGGATCCACTCAATTTTTTTTTATTTGCAATCAACTTTTCATTTTCTTATATGCATAACTATAATATTTTTTTTATCCTTTTAAATTCTCCATGAATTATTAGAATATACTTAGGTGCGATTTGTTTTAATTCATCCTGGAATATAGGGACCTCATTTGCTTCAGGTTTTCTCTTTTAAGTCTTTCTCCTCCAGATTTGGTTAACTGGGGGCTTTATAGAAATGTGAACTCTCAGACCCCAGACCCAGTGAAACAGATCTGTAATTTGACCACCCCGGTGATTCACAGGCACATGTAAATCAAAGATATTCTAGCAGTAGATTTGATCTTGACTACTTCATTTTTTCAGTATCTCTTTCTTTGTCCAGTGAACATGTATCAGAAGTAGGTCCTGCCCCTCCCTTTCTTCCAAGGGGTTATAAGCAAAGCTCTTGGTTCACACTTCATTTCCTTTCCCCCTTCTCTGGTAAGTCTGACAAAGGTAGAGTTGGCCTTGGATCCGAGACTCCATGTCAAGACCAGTGTAGCTGGTAACAATGTGGCGATTGGGACTGAGGCAGAGACCGAACACAGCTGGAGACCTGCCCCGTATCTGGAGACTTCCTCCTGTTGGTCTCTACATCACTGATTACTTGCAGGACTAGTTTCGCCATTTACTAACTCAAATCAACCTTTTAGTATTCAGAGGTAATTCTAAGCTCCCAGATTTGTTTATCATGGCCTTTTCACTTGGTCAAGCATTACTCTGCTTGATTTTTTCCAGTTCAGCCTGCTCTGCCCATTTCTGTTGTTTTTTTTAAAATGCTACATCTTCTAGCACCTGAGGATTCCAAGCCCGTTTTCTCAATTTCTTCTGTTTCCACAGTAAAATCTGTTTCTGTGTCATGCTGTTCCTCTTAATCTTTAAGGCTAATTATAATGATCCCTTTCTTACATGCTTAACTATTTTGTTATAGCCCCATGCTGACTTTTAGAACTTCCATTCATTCAAAAAGGGAAGATTTATCCAGATGCAGGCTCATGAACTCCATTATGCCCATGGGAGTGACTGTGTGACATGACACCTGCTTTGGATCTCCCACAACAGTGAACACACGCACAGTGCGCAGCCAGACTTCCATCGGCGACTGTGTCCTATAGCTCTGGTGGACCGTAGGGCACGATTTCCTGGTTTTATTTGCTTATTTTAGGGAGCAACACTTGTGTTGTTAAAAAATCTCTATGGTAGATAGATCTATCATAAAATTAAAAAAAAAAATCTCTATCTATGGTAGAGAGATGGTCTCTATCTACCACCCCCATGCCCCGTCTAGCTCTGCCTCCCTCCAGGGTGCTGTGTAATAGTGCCACCTGCCCCAGGCAATGATGTGTCACTCTTTTCTCTACTTTCTGTTATGCTGTGCTTTGGGATTTGGGATTTCAGAATTGGTTAAAAGAGAGTAGTGGGAGAAAGAAAGCAAGGGATTGCTCAGTGGGGAGGAGGTTTATTTACTTATTTTTAAGTATTTTAAAATATTTTATTTATCTATTTGTCAGAGATAGACAGAAAGAGCACCAGCAGGGGGGAGGGGCAGAGGGAGAAGCAATCTCTCCACTGAACAGAGCGCCCAACATTGGACTCGATCCCAGGATCCTGGGATCATGACCAGAGCCCAGGGCAGATGCTTAACGGACTGAGCCACCCAGGCATCCTGGGTGGGGAGGGTGTTTAAACACAACTGTCCCTGCCTTATAAAGCAATACCTAAGCAGTCTTATCATTGCTAGAATCTGTGAATCTTGACATTCTCTGTATTTTTTTAGTCCTTTACTGGAATGCTGGGAGAAACACACAGATGTTTTTGACCTGATGTCATTTTAAATAGAACTTCCTAACAGCATTAGTCTGTTAATGTAAAGAGCAATTTTATCTCTTGTTTATGTCATATATACATAATATACACACTGTTTATGAACGAAGGTCTGATATATAGGCAGAACCACCATTTGCTTATTTCCTGTCTTGACTAACTTAACCAGTTAAGGCTTGAAATAAATCTTCATTTTAAGGTACTGGCATCCCGGATTAGCAGCACTTAGGCACAAAGGTGATGAAGATAAAGAACAAATATCATTATAGGATTGCCCTAGAATGTATTTTTCAATCAAAATCACAGACCAGAGATAAAAATAAATTTGCTCTGTAGTGGGTATTCTTGGTGCAATAGAGTTTGTTTTTTTTCTCACCCCCCCCCCCCTTTTTAGCCTTTAGATTTTCCTGTGGGACTCCCCGGGAAGATGGTTCTAACACATCCCACCATGGAGCCGAGAGTCACAGCCCGTATCTCAGTACATGAGTCATCAGGAAGAACTTCACCGACAACACATCAATGTTTTACATAAAGTGAAGACCAAAGATGCTGCTTTGGTTTGCGTTCTCTCAAAAGCAGACCCTGACTTGAGTGGTCTAGGAAGCATGAATGAAGAAGGGAGTGAATCAGAGAAGTGAAACACACTAATGAGAAGCTAATCACTGTGTGGCCCCCAGACCCCGTCCCTCTGAGGATCTTCTGAGAAACCGTAGGGAACACACATCAGAACCTTCAGACTGCGGGGTGGCGAGGCCTGGGCGTTTATCCTCTAACTCTTTGTGCCCTGGTGGGGGATGAGGATTGCTCCTAATTCTCTCATGTTTCTGGGCTGTCCCTGAATAAGGCTGAGGAAGCACCTGCAGGGCCAGAGGAAGTTCTCAGAGGATAAGATACTCCAGTGTGGGGGCGCCTGGGCGGCTTGGTGGGTTAAAGCCTCTGCCTTTGGCTCAGGTCATGGTCTCAGGGTTCTGGGATCAAGCCCCACTTTGGCCTCTCTGCTTAACGGGAAGTCTGCTTCCTCCTCTCTCCCTGCCTGCCTCTCTGACTACTTGCAAATCTTTGTCTACCAAATAAATAAATTTAATTAAAAAAAAAAAAGAGAGAGAGACTCTGGTGTGTGAGGCAGGACTCTGGGGGTTTGCTGGGAAGCTCCACAGCTGCCTATCATCAGGTGACTGGACAAGATACAAAGTAGCAGATCTTTTAGACAAAAAACAAGCAAACTATATCTGTGGCTGGAGGAAAACCTACAGAAGTATGCACTTAGAGTGATAATTTGGGGGAATGAAGGATGTACATCGTGTTAAAGTGGGGATGGCAAATGAGTTTTGACTCTCATGCCGGCTTTGATCCACTGACTGCCTGGAGTGCTGTGTCGAGGACGAATCTCAAAAGGCTGAGTAGGAAATGGCATCTTTATCATTTAGCATCCCAGACATGGAACTGGGAGGACAGAAGGGTGGCATGTGGACCATGTATTTGCCACTCTGCTTTAAAGTGGAGACTATTTTTTTTTAATCATTGTAAGTGCTGAGTGAGATATCTTTAATGAAATACAATAAATTCTTCCACAGATTTGACCTTTCCAAATGCACAGCATGTGAAGTGTCTTCAGTTAATGGGAGAATTCTCCAATTAATGTTACGAATAAGACAGGGATAAACTTCAAAGGCACAGCAGTTACAACAGGTATTAGGTTTGTCATTTTGCTACATGTTTCAAGAAAACATGCTAATTTATTTTCTCAGATATATAGAAAATGAAATGGGGTCATGGTATTAACAAGAAAATATAAGAGGGATCATAGACAGACAGTGCTCAGTGGGGTCAGTGTCTACTCAGTGTTAGACAAGTGTAGTTCATTTTGGCGGTTGGAGGGTGGCGCGCACATTTAAGTTCTACTCTCTTAGCAAATTCGAATTACGCAATTCAGTGTTAACAACTATGAATATGTTAATTAACTAGATGGCAGGGATCCTTTCCCTGTGTGTATCAAATCACAATGAACAATTCTATTTGTCAATTATACTTCAATAAAACTGAAAAAAAAAAAAGGCCTTGGAGGAAGAAAATTGTCATTAAATTCAAGTGGGGAGAAAACTAATTCATCTGTCATAATGCCTTAATGAGGAAAATATTGCCATTTACCTTGGGACATGATTTGAACTGCTGAGTCCAACAATAAGTACAATATCGAATCTCAATAACTTGTACCACTGTAATTCAAACTGATTTCAAGTCTTGTGGTTATTACTTCCTAAATATTCCTCCATTCTCATCTCCAATAATGCATCTGAGTCCAAACCACCATCAGGCTCTGCCTACACCCCTATAGCCAATCAACCTCTTTCTATCTGTTCCTTCACTCCGTGGTCACAGAAATCTTTCCAGAGCATAACTCTGATCATGTTGCTCCCCTACTTAAATGCCTGTAATCAGCTTCCTACTGCTTGCAAGAACAAAATGAAAATCCTTTAGAGAACCTTAATCTGTTCCCCATCCGTCTTTCTAGCCTCACCTTGCTCTGGATGCCCACCCCCCTTCCCTTCTCTTTTCCAGGGTCAGGAACCTTCTCTCAGTCCTTCAAACCACTTGGGCTCTGGCTCACCACAAGGCCTTTGAACCTACTTTCCTGCCTGCATTACCAAGTTAACTCCATTCCACTGTTTAGATATTGGTTTCTGGGTGATTTCTTCAGGGAAGGTTTTCTGGACCTTTCTATAAGCCAAATCCCATGATTAGAAGCTCTCATGGCTCCAAGAACCTCTCTTCAACACTGCTTTCTTCCCCTGTTCACAGCTGTGACCACTTCTTGGTAAAGGTATGAATTCTTGTGATAAATGTTTCTCTTTGGCATGAGTCTAAGAAGTTCCCAGATGGCAGGGATCATATCTGCATTTTTGTTCACTATTGATTCTCCATCTCCTGGCACAGTACCTAGCAATCGCAGGTGCTTCCTAAATATTTGGCAAATGAATAAAAGTAATGTCAACGTGCATTTTTACCAAGACTCAAAATTTTCATTTCTTTCTGAGGAAAATCTCCCATGTATTTAGCAGTTTATCATTTAAATAGCACTTCGAGGGCATATTGTTATGTGTTCCTTGTGAAATTCCTGTGAAGGGGGTGGGGAAGGAATGACTACACGCATCTCACAGCAGAAACCCAGGCTCTGATGGTGTTCGGCCCACAGGCAGGGAAGAAGGAGGTGGCAGAACCAGGACTCAGCCTACATCCTCTCTGGCTCCCAGTCCAAAATTCCTTTCCCACAAACAGTCTGTCAGAGCAGGATGACAGGTTATTATGCAATTGGCAGGCTAGTTAACTGCTCTGATCTTGTCCTAAGCTCTTCCAGAATCTTGCAATCTCAATTCAGGTATTGCTCGTCAGTTTTACATTCAGTGGAAGAGAAGTGGCCAGTGGCAGTGCCCACCTAGAGGCCCGTGGCCCTGGGGGCTGGAGAGCAGAGGATGAGTTTCTAGGCACATCAGGACCTATTATATATTTATTTGCTCCTCGGAGACCCCACCAGAAGGAACATCATCTCAAGGTGCTGCTCTGCGTTGGAAAGAAAGTTAATGGTTAGAGAGCCTGTGAAGTCTCACATGGGCAGAAGCGGACAAGGGGGAAAGCAGGATAGACACAGACATCCAGGACTAAAGGAGCCAGATGTGCTGGGCAGAGAACAAAGCCCTCCAGAACACTAAAGGTTTCCAAAATGTCCCTGTATCGCCTTGTTTCACAGATGACAGGATGAAGGGAAGTCTCCTGGGCAGTCAGCAATACACCACGCTCGGACCCTGACACATGTATTACGGATTGAGAGCATGTTGGCGTCACTGGGGACCTTCCAACCTCGCTTTACAGAGTGTGTCTCAGCAAGTCATCACAGAGCTGAAGACCAACACCAGCTGTGTGTGAGCATCACGGATGAGGTGACACTTTCGGAGAAGGGAGAAAGTCCGCTCTTACACTCTCCTCCTACTCATTGACCTCTAAGCTAAATAAAACGTTGTTGGGGTTTTAATATGAAGAAAATTAGTGCAGGCAGGGGCCATATTTTGCACCAGCAGAACTACCTTTATTGTTAACAACAAACTCCCAGTGAGCCCACAATACTTATTTTTCAGTTGGACTAAATTCCAATAAGTCATCAGATTATTTTTGAGTAATTTCCCATTATCGTAAGTCACTTAAAATAAACGGATGCCACAATGGTGTAGCATCCGACTTTCAGTTCAGGCTCAGGTCACGATCTCAGGGTGGTGATCTCAAGTCCTAAGACTGAGCCCCAGGTCAGGCTCCACGCTCAGTGCAGAGTCTGCATCTGACTCCCTCTCCCTCTGCCCCACCCGAACTGTGCTCTTGTGTTCTTGCTCTAAAAAAATAAATAAATCTTAAAAAAAAAAAAGAAGAAGAAGAAGCCTGTGATAAAAGAAGGCCTTCAGGCTTCTAACCATTTGACTGACCATCTAAAGATAAATAGGGTTTGAAAAATTTGTCAACCACCTTCCGTCACCTGCACACAACACAGCGTGTTGCTGCCACTTGGACCCCCCTGGGAACTCTGTGAATCTGTTTGCTTTCTGAAGCCACCTTAGTGCCAAGGGGCCCACAGCTTCAGCTTGGGACTAGACAGGCTATGTCTAGATTCTTCTTAAGTAGAATTAATCAGTTAAGAACCAAACTTTGTGGGAAGAGGTAGCAGAGTCCAGCCCGAGAGGTGTGTCCCCACCACTGGCATCCCGCTCATTACTGAACCTGGTACCTCATCACAGCCGATATTTCATGCCTCCTCTGTCCTCATGTGCTACCACACGAAGGGGAACTGGAACATTCCCTTCCTTCTGTGTGGATGAAGGTCAAGCTGGGACTCCAGCCGCTGTGCCTGCGGATGGGCTGCTCTGAGCAGTAACGACTAACGCTTTACAGAGAAGCCTGGAGAACATGCCACATGTACCTCTTTAATGAGATCAGGGTTCAATCCTAAGTCCTCATTTTCTCACTTTACTCTTGTTCCCTCCGTTGTCTGGCTTCAGTTTCCGTCTGCATGAGAATGATCTGAGGTGTTGTTGTCTTTCTGTTCTCCACCTCTGCGGTGTTCACCCCCCGCCCCAGATGCCCTTCACGTCTCACTTACTCCTTCATTCACTTGTTCATTTATTGTTTCATCCTTAAGCAGATATGACCAAATGACTACTGCAGAGCCGGCATCGCCTCTCTGGATAGCTTCCTGGCCAAGACAAAGGTATTACTTGATTTGGCTGAATCTGGCACACCTCCTTCCTCTGTCCTTGCCCCCTTCCTGCTGCTCACCAATGCACTCTCTGGGATGAGCCTGTTTATCCCCAGGGCTTCTCCTGTTGGTTACGACTTCTAAACGTGCTTCCAGATCAGCCCATCCCTCTCCTGAGGTCAAGCCCAAGTGTCCATCTGTAGCTCCGCTGGCCATTATACAGGGCTCACGTCCAGTGATAAATGCAGTCTTTTCCCCTATGGCTTCTTCCACCTTCCAAAGACCCTGAGTCCATAGATGGGCCCAGGCTCCAGGCTGGAAACCTGGGGCTCTCTGCAAATCTGTCCATCGGTCCCATTGTTCAAGCTCCTGGAGGTCTCTTGTACTGACATCTTCTCTCCATCCTCATGGAGCCTTGAGAACTCCAGAACCTCATAACCTCTTGCCCACAATTCTGTAAATAACCTCTAACTAACTAGTCACTTCTTTCCTCTATTCTTGCCCTCTGTGATTTTTTTTCCTGTTGATGCTAGAGAAATCTTTTTTATTTTTTTAAAAGAAATCCCTTTAAGGCATAAATCTGAGCACATCACTTCTCTTTACTTCTATACTGGTGTCCCATTTGCTGCAGAATGAAGTCCAAACTCCTTAGCATACAAGCTGCTCCGTGAGCCTGCCGCCGGCCTCTGCAGTCTCCTTGTTGAAGGAGACTCACCTCACACCCCTTGCTCCATCTGCCCTGCTCTACTCTTGTTCTCAGAATACCCAGGATGTTTGCTAACTCTATGTTTGCTCCGTCCGCCATGCCCATTTCTGTCAGGAATTCCCTCTTCATCCTGTCTCCCTGGCAACAAATGACTTCTTTTGAGCTCTTAGCCTACCTCCTCTCTGAAATGGTCTTAATACTCTCTCTTCCAGCTAGAATTGACCAGTCTTTTTCTTTCTTTTTTTTTAAGATTTTATTTCTTTAATAGAGAGAGAGAGAGTGCAAGCAGAGGTAGAAAGAGAAGCAGCAGAGAGTCTTGATGTGGGACTCAATTCCAGGACCCCGATATCATGATCTGAGCTGAAGGCAGATACTTAACCCACTGAGCCACCCAGGTGCCCTAGAATTGACCAGTCTTATCTCTGTGTCTTCAGTGGCATCTGGCTGCACCCCTATCACAGCACCTGGAATACATCAGGGCACTTGTTTTTGTTTGTTTGTTTTAATTCAAATTATAATTAGTTTATTATAAAAGCAATTTAAGAATACCCCCAGTTAAAGTCTTATCCCAATGCTACCCAACACAACCAAGAAACAGTTATACACTTTTAATTTAGGGATAAGGATATAAAACAAGAAGGACCACAACAAGGCCGGGATTCAAACTCAGAAAGACAAAGGGTTCTTAGGTCTCCATCAGGCCAGAACAGTGGGTACATTAAGATTAGGGCACTGGTCTCTCAGGTGCCACAGTCTAGACTGCTGATTAGAATTAAGTCTCTCGAAGGTAGTGGTCCTATTCCCAGTGCCTACAAAATCAGTAGGTTTTTAATGGATACTTTCAAGAATTTAATGAATACTTGCCAAATAAATAAATTATGAAGATACTTATCATGAAAAACAATTCTATAGTTTGATATTTTGCCTGTTTTAAAAAATTATTTTTATTTATTATTTTATTTATTTTTTAATTTTTATTTATTTATTGTTAGTTATCATGAATTATTATTAATAAAATATTTTATTATTTTGCTGTTAATGGCTCACCTCCTCCATGTCCCTTCAATGGAAGATCAGAACAAGGGAAAGCCAGATTGTATTTCAGCACGAAGCACACATTAGCTTAAGTAACTTGACTATGAGACTGTAAAGAAAGAAAACTCCAGAATTTTAGAACTACAATGAACTAAAGCAAACATTTTCTCTAACCCTTTCATTTTACAGATGTACCATGACATCACATAACTAATTAATGGCAGAACCGGACAAGATCTTCATTCTCTGGCGCTATCACCCTGTCATATTAGAGAAGTAGTGTTTATTAAGCTTTGATGATGTGCTAGGCACTGTTGTGGGTCAAATAGAGATTTTTACCCCTGGTCACAGCAGATGGATGCAGCTGCTAAGGTTATGACCTCTATATTGTATTTGGTCCTCCCTCCTCTCTACTGCTACTGGACCTGTACTGAACATGCACATTTTGGGGGTTGGGGGTCACTCTAACATGTTGCTATGTTGTTTCTCTGAACTTGAGCATCTCTTGAAATGCCTAAAAAGCCTTCCTTGGTTCTTGACCTTGACTACATTAGCAGTCCTCAGAATTGTCCTCTGCCCTATCGATGGTTCCATCAGACTTAAATTCCTAAGACAGGTCAACAGTCCTCTTAGCACTCTTTGCTCGTTGTTCTTCTGGCCTCTCCTATGGCTTCTTCAACAGGCTGGCTGATCCCTCCGCATGATTCTCCATTAGCCCTACTCCACCCATTATCCAATTCCCCAATTACTCAAAATACCCATGCACCTCTTTCTCACCCTTCCAAATCTACCAAAGAGTTTACTGTCCCCTCTCTCCTTGTTGTAAGATCTCTGAAGAGTTTAGTTAGAGAACTAAATTCATTCATCGGAATGAAAAGAGTTATTTAGCATGATGTTACGGGGAGCTGGGTGTGGTTCACATCATGACCAAAAAGTAAAATAAGAACATGAAATCAAGAGAGTAGAAGCATATATACACAGTGAATAATGTGATAATTATAAGGACGTGTAAGGAAAACTCAGGTTGTTTACTGCAATGATATTCTATCTTCCACATCTTCCGAAAGATGTGGAAGATAGAATGTGATTACTAATGATTTAAATGATGGTTAATATACATTTAATTAAAAAAATAAAAATGCAAAATGTAGCTTTTTCAAAAGCCCTGGATATTTGGGAGAGGAGGGAGGTTCATGCTGAATATTCACATGTTGCGTATACACATCCTGTTGTCTACTTATACGAGTGTGTTTCTCTGAAATATGCCCGAATCCTAGATGGTTTAAATTAGATGCACCATGTGTTCTATGGATGCCAAATAATCGCTTGTTGATTTCTTTTTCTCTTCAGCAGCTGTTTCAACTCATAGACACAATCTATCATTAAGTTTCTTAGCTTGCCAGCTTCACTAGCTCTACAGAGAGAAATAACACAAAATAAGGAAAAGTGGGAAATCTTCAAGCAGCAACATATCTCCTGAGTTCTTACTCTGTGCTAGACAAGGTGCTGACCGGTTCACATTATGCTGTTTCATCTTTACAACAACCCTGTGTAGTAGGTCGTCTTACTGTTCTGTTTTACAAATGAAGAAGAGATTTAGAGAGATCAAAATTCCTGGATCCCCATAGTTACTGAGAGGCAGAACTGGGATTTTAACCCTAGCTCTCCACTCAATACTTTTTAAAAAAATTTTTTTAAGATTTATTTATGTATTTATGTATTTATTTATTTGAGAGAGTGGGAGAACACAAGCAGAGGAGAAGCAGACTTCCCACTGAGCTGGGAGCTGGATGTGGGTCTCAATCCCAGGACCCTGGGATGACGACCCGAGCTGAACACAGACCCAGGCACTGCTCAACCCAGTACTCTTAATCACTCTTATTGTCTACAAACACAATGTGAGGTTGAAAATGGCCAATATGGCACTGTGATGCTATACCTTTGTTTGATTGTTTGAAGAAATCCAACAGTAGTATGATGTGGTGTCTTGCCATTCAATACTTCCTAATACATGAGGCTTCTTTTGTTGTGGGGCATTTACTGAACTAACATATGAAAAGAAAGAAAAGAGGATCTCCTTGGATAAAGTGGGAATTGATACTCAAAACTTGGATATTCCTCAAACCTTAAAAAAAATTCAGACAATTAAGATTAATTGAAAAGTGCTTATGAAAAGCAAAAATCAAACCCAACCTCAACCCATAAAGCTTACTCAGGGTTGAAGAAATAATCAGAAAATAACCAGAAAGAAAAAAGCCTACCCTGTGAAACAAGATCATGGGCAAATACCCTGAACAACACAAATGTCAATATTTCTGCAGATCATAAATCACCTAATTACTGCCTGGACAGTCAAGGAGGTGAACCAGAAGGCCTTCTCCCTTCTCTGCCTGGTCCACAGCAGTCTCTGTGGGGGTGGGGGGCCTTCATCTTTTAAGACTTGTGACTCCTAAGCCTGTATTTTGTTGCATTACCTCATTCTTCTTTTAAGAATATTAGAAAAACAAGCATGCTCTACTCTCATCCTGTTCCCTAGACCATTTGTTCTTTCACCTTTGGTCAAATGCTCTCTACTTTCAAGAGCCTTTTACAATGAATTAAAAACAAAAAAATAATAGCGCTCTCGCATACTTGACCTGTGTCTGGAGAACCATTCAGAGATGTGCAGTTATTTCTTTTTTTTCTTTTTTCTTTCTTTCTTTTTCTTTCTTTTTTTTTTTTTTTTTTAAAGAGTCAGCTTTGAGATTTCTGGAAATTGGAATTGTTTTCTGTAAGTAATTATAAAGAGGGAAGTCTTAAGTGGTGGTACTGCAATCCAATGGTGCAATGGAGAGAGGAGAATAACTTTCTGTCCTTTTTTTTTTTAAGCTTTAATTTATTTATTTGAGAGAGAGAGTGAGTGAGAGAGAACATGCACAAGTTGTGGAAGAGGCAGAGAGAGAAACAGACTCCTCACTGAGCAAGGAACCTGACGTGGGGCTTGATCCCAAGACCGTGGCATCATGGCCTAAACCAAAGGCAGACACTTAAATAACTAAACCACCCAGGCTCCCCAAGAGAAGAAAAACTTGCAAAAGTTCTGATACTTTAAAGAAATATTAACAAATGTTTTAAAAATAATTATCAGAAAATATACTATCAAATGTTAAAAGAACTACTAACCACTAATTGAAAAATGACACTAATAAATATGCTAAGTAATCAAAGATCACCATCAAAATGTTGATAAAGACCCCATGAGATAATTTATTTCACCAAGACCATTTAGTGTTAATACCAATAGTCTCTCTTATGATTTATGGCTGGTATTTTATATCCCCCCCCCTTTTTTTGGCATAATGTTGAGAACAGAGAAGTTTTTGGTATAAAATCCAGTAGCTACCTTGCACAGAACTTGTGCATTTTTGAATCCATAACTGGAAAGGGACTGGGTGAGTATAAAATATCACCTCTATATTCATCATTACTATTAAATCTATTTTTATCAGAGTCCCTGCTTTTTCCAGGCACTTAGAACACTATTTTAAAACCAAATTGCTCCCACATCTTTTAAGCTTACAAAGACTCAGTACATTTGACTTGGAGAAGCAATTGCTTTCCCGTACATTTAGTATCCCTTGGATCAAAGTCATGGAGAGCCAGAGACTGCTTGAGTCAAAGGCAAGTGTTACGCTAATACGTCCTCATTCTCAGTTCCTGCAGAGTACATGGATTTCATCGTGGAATGGAAGTTTGCTCAGTTGGTATGTTTATGCTTGGGGGCTGGGGTACAGGAGCAATGAACAGTGTGGTTTACATAGGAACAATAGAAATTATTCTGTCCTCAGAATAGTTAAAAGGAAAGACATTTTGTTTTTATTTGTTTGGGTTTTTTTTTAACCCATAGATGATTTCTGAGGTGAGTTATTACGTTGTGTCAACCACAAAGAAAGATCTCCACTCGTTATTCTTCATAACCATTTACATTTTATAGAGTGAGTCATAAAATGCTCTTTTGGGGCTTTATTTCATCGAACATGTTTTTTTGGGTAAGAAGTGTATCTGTAAAAAATAGACAGTTTTCCCACTTTGCCTTCTTTCAAGAGTCTCAATTCCAAAGAAGAAAAGCATCTTGGTGAGTGTGAGTCTCTGGAAATTTACTACCTCTTGGCCTGTCACTGAGGTTTGTGTTCCCATGGCTGCTAGTCATGCCATTGAATTCTCGTGGCCCCAGCCTGATATCCCCCTCTAGGACTGGTTCCTCCCCTCCTCCTTCTCACTGTCCACTTCAACGCACTCAGAAGCAGCTCAACTGGCCCAGGACCAGTAAATACCCAAAGCAAATTACCTGCCAGCCTGCACTTCTGAGCACTGCTTCCTTGGAGTCCATTTTTGGGATATTTCACTACTACTCCACCACCTGGTGCCGACTACTCACCGAAAGGCCAGTTGTCAGGCTGTGCTGACTTTTCATGTTGAATTCTAATGTGCTTATTTTCTGAGATTTCAAGATTTGTTTTTTGTTGTTAGATTTTTTTTTTTATTATCTGGTATTTCTCGTTTAGCATTTTGTGTTTTCTTGTACACAACTTTTTTATTTTATTTATTTTTTTTAAAGATTTTTATTTATTTATTTGACAGAGAGAGATCACAAGTAGGCAGAGAGGCAGGCAGAGAGAGAGAGGAGGAAGCAGGCTCCCTGCTGAGCAGAGAGCCCGATGCGGGACTCGATCCCAGGACCCTGAGATCATGACCTGAGCCAAAGGCGGCGGCTTAACCCAGTGACACCCAGGCGCCCCACAACTTTTTTATTTTTAATTAAAATGATATTTTAAACATTTTTATTTAAAATATTAAAAACTTTAAAAATTATTTGTATTCAAATTCAGTGTCGTTAACATATAGGAGCAGTGTCCACAAGAGTCAAACTATGGACCCCAAACGTCCATTGACAGATGAAAGGATAGAGAAGATGTGCTCCGTGTGTGTGTATAATAGTGCTCCCAAGTGTAACATACACACACACAATGGAATATGATTCAGCCATCAAAAATATGAAATCTTGCCATTTGAGATTTCAAGTTTTTATTTATCCACATAAGCAGGCTTGTCTGTCAGTCCATTGCTAAGAACATCATGCTTCTATTTGTTACCATCGATAGAAACAACCTGGATGGCCATCTGGCGAAGGCCCTCTCCCTATTTAATTTATAAAAGCTGTACTCATTAAAAAATATTTTTGAGCATTTACTATGTATCTGGCTTCAATGTTCATCTTTCTCCACTCCAGAGTTTTAGAAGCAAAGCTACTTTAGGACACAATTCCAAAAGCAAAGTAGCCTGAAGATTGCCTGGGGTAAGACTGCTTCAAAATCAAATCCATGTTTGACAAGAGCTGGCCAGAGAGAGCCCAGTTTCTTCCTGTATACTCCTATCTATGAAGCATTCTGGGCAAGGGCTTCATTTCTTCCTAGTCTTCTTCCCTTCATGTGATTAAAATACTGCTAAGTAAATTAAAACTTGTCTTTTAGTCCTTTGAGTGTCCAATGGCAGGTCTTTGTGCCTGTAGCTGGCCACACTGCATTCATAAGATAGATAGTCTAAGACCTGACAGTGCTTCTCAAATTATCTTTGGCACAAGACTCTTTTTTTTTCTTTAAATCTCTAATCCATTAAGAGCCAATGTTTTAGAATGCTAAAGATGCTTTAGAAAACTAATAACTACAAAATTTAAATAAAACCCAATTTAAAACAAGTACTTGATTCAACAGACATAAAATTTCTCAAAGTAGTCTGCTATAGGATTTTTTAGGTGCTCACTCTCAATTTCTTATATCTTTTTTGAGAACTGGTGACATCAATTTCTAAACGATACGGGTCCATGGAATGAACTCCAAGCTACACCCACGGGTTGGGGTCACAGATTGTACGGAACAGTGCTGCCAAGTGTTGCCCAATGCAAGGTCCTGCCTGAGTCCCAGGCATTTGTCAATTTAACTGTATGTCAGAGAACAACTAGGGAAAGTATCAACACGTATAAAAAAAAGAGAGAGGGGCAGCAAGAAAGTCTCATGGAGAATCTGGCTATAGACAAAATAAAAGGCATCGCTGTCCTTACTGAAACCTTATACCTGAGCCCTAAACCAGCTTGGTGTTAGGACTTCGTATCCACGCGCATTCGTGATCTGATGCCACTGGCAGCAAATGAAACTTTTTCCTAGTTAAATCGGATTTTCTGGCCAAAGTCCAATTTGGGCAATTGCCTCTACCTACTTGAATGCCTCCGAACGCTGAAATTGCAGTTCTTCTCTTAAACTACTGTGTAATATTGCAGTCAGCCTTTGAATAGCTGCCATTATAAACTGTAGAGGTAACTACCTTTTTCTGCCAGGTGAAACAATTAAAAAAAAAAGTTCGTAGGAGTGTGTCTGTGTGTGTGTGGGGGGGGGTGTGGGTGTATGCATATGTGTGTCTGTGTCTTCCTCTGTGAGGTTTATGAACATACAAATGTCTTCTCAAGGGGGAAAAAAAACCTGTTAGCTAAATGTACAGTCAGGATGATACTTTCATCAGAACAGGAATCTCACTGGATATCTATATAAGGCAGTGAGACCACAGAACTGTCTCTGTAAATAAGATGTAAATAAGAAGATGCAAATGCCAATAATTGAAGGGCCTGGAGAAGCCTGGTTAAAATCATACTTTAGTTTGATTATGGAGATTTTTGTGGTATAGTATTATTGAAAAGAGAGACTTAAAAAAGATCTTTAAGAAAAGTTTAGGGCCTAAGTCTATTTAAGGCTTCCACCTCTCTGCATAATTTTGGTGTTCCTAATCTTTTCTTGTACAGTTGGTGTAAAAAGGGCTATAAAAGTATAACTCTCTGAATATTCATTTAAAAATAAAAATAGACTTCTTAGCTACTTTCCCCCCTTTTTCTGAATCTAATTCCACACTGTTGCCAGAGTCATTTTCCTAACACATGTTCTTCATAGAATTCCCTTATGAAGCATCTACATTTGTTCCTAACTCCCCATCAGAACAAATCTTAACAAATATTAACTCTTCTTAATCTTAACCAGACCCTACAGGATCTGGCTCTATTTCATTGACCCAGCATTATCTCCAATTACTTCTCAGCATGCACATTCATTGCAGTTGGACTGCTCTCCAAAGAATCCCTCGAACTGGTCCTAGATGTTCTCATCTCTAAGCTCCCATGGCTCACAACTCTGTACAAGCTGGGAAATCCTCTTTCCCATTCTCCACCCTTTAAGCCTTAAATCATTGTCCATCTTGGGTCTCCCCTCTGAAACTCTTCTCACTTTTATTTGTATTATGGAATTTATACTTTAAATAAGTGTATTCTCTCTTCTATTATTTCTCAGTTATCCATGTGCATGAATTCCATCTGCTTAATGAAATGATGTACTCTTCACAGGCAGATAGAATATTCTCTCTCATGTTGTGTGGAAAGCCGGGACAGTCTCCCCGGTGCCTCTCATTTGGCACTTTCCCTTCTCCCCCGTCACCCAGGGAAAGAATGCCTCAGGAGCACTCCTCAACTTCTGACTCAGGTACTTTTAAAAAATCCTTAAGGAGCATCATCAGTCATTGTGGATACACCCATTATTGGTAAAGGGCCAGAGAGTAAGTATTTCACACTTTGGTGACTATGTGGTTTTTGTTGCAATGACTCAACTCAGCCACTGTAACATGAAAGTGGCTGTAGACAGTACAGAAACAAATGACTGTGACTGTGTTCCAACAAACTCTTATGGACAATGAAATCTGATTTTCATGTGTCAAGAAATAGAACTCTTCATTTGATATTTTTAAACATTTAAAAATGTAAAAACTGTATGTTACCTAACCTTAATGCAGTAATCACTTTGCAGTATATACATCCATAAAATCACGACATTGTGCATCTTAAACTTACACAATGGTATATAACAATTATATCTCAATGAGGCAGAAAAAAATTCAAAACCTGTTCTTTGCTCAAGAGGCCTACAAAGGCAGATGGTGGGTCATAGTTTGTTGACCGCTGTCCTAGATTATTGTTCCTAAAGTTGTGGCCTCTGGACCATCTGCATCCGAGTCACCTAGGATTAGGAGTTACAAAGAATATAAATCTGGGACGGAGTGAAACAGAATTTCTGAGCACATTCAGGATACTAACACACAGCTCTGAATCACTACCTCTAGAATGCCAGTGATCCTTTAACTTTGTGAGTTAGTACTAGGGAGCCAGTCAGCAAGGTTCGAACAAGATGGGGCGATAACAAAGCAAGCTCCTTAGGAAGCTATTTTGTAAGACTTACACCCTGCCGGAGGAACATCAACCACAGGGACTCCATGCTTTTAATCAGCATTTTAGAAATGTTTTTAGAAGCAAAATATTTAAAACCTGGAAATTCTGAGTGTTTGCATTTAACATACATGTTATTTGGAATATCAGTAGATGTGGGAAGTCTTTATTTAACTTAAACTTGGTAAAAATAGAAACATATTCTTTGGGAAGGAAAGAAACTCACATTCCTTGTTAAATATAATACCTGCAATACAAAAAAAAAAAAAAGCAACAGGAAAACCATCTTTATGTTTCTGCCTCTGGAGTTGAGTCCTCTGTGATCTATGGCAAATTCAGAAGCAATGATTTATTTCATTATGAGAAAACACTTCTGAAGGACAGATATAATGCATTTCTAAAGACTCTGCATAAACTCATTTACCTAAAACACTGAATTATAAAAAAGCATCTGCTAGGAAAAAGAGCCATCTGGAATGCTGTACCCCCAGGGGCCCTTTGGCCAATGTGAATCAATGGAGGCTGGAATGTGACCCACCCGAGTTGAATGTGTCTGGTAGTTTCTCAACCACAAACCATCACCATGTGCATTTTGCAAATCATTCCCTGAGTCTTAAGGAAGAATAGGGGACAAACGAAGGCTTGACTCTCATGTCTAACACTAGCCAAGATTTATTGAGTACCTCCTCTGTGTCAGGCACTGTGATAAATGGTTTACATGGTAGTTTTACATTTTACAGGTGAGGAAACTGAGTTTTCCAGATCATAAGGAACGTGTCCAAGATCCCACAGGTCAAGTCAGGTCATAAGTCTGAGCTCAGGGCCTCTGTTCCTGACAATTCTACTGGCTGCCCTACACCATCACATTGGAAGGAAACAAGGCTTTGGAGGGTTTTCATTCACTCTAGCTGGAGAAGAAACCAGAGACTGGGTGCTGGGTAAACTCTGGCAAATGGGTTGATGGGTTGCCTCATGGCAAAGAGGCCAGCATTCTGGTGTGGCCTTGTACTATGTCCGGATGAGGCACCTCTATTATCTTATTAGGACAGGGAGCCTGCAGTAGACAGCTGTGGCTCACCCTGCTAAGAAGAGATACAATAGTTTCTCCTTTGATGGTAATGCTTGTTTGGGAATCAGGGAGCTGAGTGCTCATAGGAAGAGACAGTGACAGAGCAGGCCCATGATGAGTGAACCTATCTTGCAAGACCTCTACTTAAAGAGGGGGACAGCAGCTGGGACCACCATCAACTTCATTAGAAAGGGAACATGGGTTCTGGCAGAAGTGGACATGGGCATCAGATGAAAGTTCAGATTCCAGAAAGAGATTCAGGGGACACCATGGGCCCCTGAACCATTCTGGGCCAAGGGATCCACCAACCTTGTAAATGGGGATTGGCAATCTAAAGAAAAACCCATTTGTAATGGCTGTAATAAGTGTGCTTAAATTAACTGCTGGTATACTGCATATATTTGAGTCAATACTATATTTGATTCAATACTTTTTTTTGGTGCTTATTAAATTTCCCAAGTTAAAGAACACCTTCAAGTATGTCTCAGGGAAATAACAGTAGGACTAATTTGACCATGCCTGATGACCTAGAGCAGATGAGTTTTCCCCAAAACTTGATAGTGCTGTTTTTTTTTTTTTTTCAAGATTTATTTATTTTAGAGAAGGAGGCAGAGGACAGAGAGAGAGAGAGAACTGCAAGCAGACTCCCCACTGAGCATGAAGCCTGATGCAGGGCTTGATCTCATGACCTAAGATCATGACCTGAGCAGAAATCAAGATTTGGATGTATAATTGGCAGCCATCTGGGTGCCCCTGAAGTGCTGTTTTGAATTAAAATACCGTCAGATATTGTGAAGTATAATGCTACTCTTATGACATAACAATGACAATTTAAAATCCAGCTGTGTGTGGTATATAAAGCCAGCTTTATAGCACAATATAATATTTTTCAAAGGGCAGGAGTTATAAGCACAATTTCTGATCACTTCCAGTGGGAACAAGGTTTTATTTCTCTGTGAGAATTTATGTTGTTTAAGACTTTTACAAGAGGAAAAAAGTTTTTAAAAAAAGTTTAAAAAGTTTTTAAAACCTTCTTTTGCTTTTTAGTAAATATGCAATTTATAAATAACTTAAATTACATATGTGAACTAAAGTTCACATTTTCCATCTGTCACTCTGATTACTGTTCATAATCAGTTATTCCCCAAATTTATGAAGGAATCAATTTAAATTCTAGGCTCTCATGCAAAAATATCAAAAAGTATTGATACTTTCAAGGGCATCTTGGGTGATTCATTCTATAGAGGAAAAAAAGAGAAAGCGAGTAACTGGCATGTCTTCTTCTTCTGATGCCAGCTCAGATTCTGGGCATCTACAGTTTTCTGTGAAAATCCCAGAAGCATGACCTTCCTTCCATGTGCCTGTCTCAAAAGTCTTCTTGTTTGTCTTGTTTTTGTGTCTTCCCAAAGCAGGTTTTCAGTATGTTAAAACACATGCCTCACAAGGGTCATTAAGTTTATAAAAGATGAAAATTTTCACAAACTCCTATAGTTTAGAGACCTTTGTTGAAGTAAGCTTTCTTTGGAGCCTTAGGGGAAGCTAATTTGGCATAAATTTTTTCTATTAAATTAAGAGATTCTGTCATGAGGCCAGGATCAACCATTCCACAGACCAACTGTATTTTAAATATTAAAAAAAAAAAGTAAGACCAACTTTACTTTAAATTTTAAAGTATAAAGCAGACTTAAATCTGAATACAATACGTGAATACTACTGAATTCTACTTGGAATTTTGGATAAGATGTTTTTGGATGTATGTGCCTGTCCCTGCAAGCGGGATGTTTCAGCATTAGCAGTAAATGCGAGTAAGAACCCCTTCATTATGACAACTGATAAAGAAAAATGGCCTTAATAACAAATAGAAATTAAAGTCATGCATTCTTGAAGTTAAAATTGAAACTAAGAAACAGATTCTTGATATTTCCTTCCATCAGACAAGCACAATAACACCTTCATATATCCTAAAGGTTTACTAGACAAATATGGTGACTTCTTCCACTGTATGGTACTGGCAACTGTCTTCAAATAGCTTTTTTCACGTTCACTGATTTATGATGACATAAATCCTCTTTCCTGTCCCCTGAAGGCATCACAGTCTCCTTTCCCTTACTCGATCTTTTCCCTTCTGTAGAAAACAGAGGAAAACTTCCAAGGGTCCCTAGAGGAAAGCCTGTCATTTGGATTATGTTGAGAACCACAGGTGGTGGTCCAGCCGTTGACTGATAAGGCTCCGTGGAGCCTGCAATGCAGTTTTTATAAGTAACATTTTAAAAGAGTCGTATTTCAAACCCTGATCGTGAGGTTTTATCTTTTTTTTTTTTTTTCCAGAATGTAACCTGAAAATATTCCTATAAATCCCTGGAGTCCCGGGGAAGGGGGATAGAATGAGATGCATTTCAGTTAGGAACCACTGCTAGAAGAGAAAATCCACAGAGGAGAAAAGGAGGGGAAAAGATCATATATTTTTAAAGTAGATTGTTGGAAATTATGTAGCTCCAAAACAAAAAACCAAAAAAACAAAAAACAAAACTGGCAAGCAAATTAATGAATTTAATAGCTCTTCTGATAAGAGCAAACAGCTTTAAAACTATTTGTGAAATGGTAAAAGGTATAGAAGTCTAAGTAATGTGATCTTGCATATTGTTAAAAGAATGATCCTTAGCTTATGGACAAATAGAAATTAAAAGAAGAGTGTGATTATGTTGCTGGGTTTGTATCCATTTTTACAACTTCACTATAGTTAGACTAATAGCATCGTTTTAACACATCAGAATGGCATATTAAATCTGTTAATTTTCCCCAATACACATGAGCAAATCTGTTTGTCCTCTCAGCCACACCAGAAAATCATTATGTGGACTCTTAACAGTTAGAGACCCACTGGCCACTTGGTGAGATAGCAGTCCATGTATAATTTACTAAAGCCAGGGATCTTTCAGTCTGGAAGGTACAGTGTGTCTTTTGGGGCTTCTCTTGATAAATTCCGAAGGGAGACAATGGCAACTCCATTGCTATGACTTAACAGAAAATCTTGGTCTGAAGAAATGACAAAGGGTATGTACAAGGCTTCTTGGAGAAATACAGAACATTGGGAGAATCTTCCTGAAAGAAGTAACATCTGACCTGAATTCTCAAGGGTGAATAAGAGTTTGCCAAAAATCATGAAAGAGAAGTGACTTTTTTCATGTAGAAATAAAAAATTTGCTATGGCAATGAAGTATAACACAACACTTGTAGGTTGCTAGGAGAATATAAGTTCCATGAACGTCAAGTTTTTAAATTTGTTTTGCTCACTGTTGGATTGTAGAACTTCAAATGGTGTCTGAAACACAGTAGATGCTCAACAAATATTTGTCAAATGAAGAATGCAACATTAAGTTGAAGAGGCTCGTATGGACTGATGATGAAGGACTGGGTTGTAAGATAAAAAGTTGGTTTTCTGGTGAGTGCTGTGAAGTGTGTAAACCTGGTGATTCACAGACCTGTACCCCTGGGGATAAAAATATATGTTTATAAAAAATAAAAAATAAAATTTTTTTTAAAAATTAAAAAAAAAAAAGTTGGTTTTGTTTCTCCATGGGAAGGGACAAGGGTATTAAGAGGAGATAAAACCATAAAAGTTGATAAGATCATGTGGGTGACCATGGAAGTGATGGTGATGCTACAGTCATAAACCAAGAGTTACAAGCAACCGCATCTGGGATATTTCAGTTTTTGAAAATGGACAAAGAAATGGGATTCATTAAAGGAGTCTGAGAAGAAACAGGGAACTAAAAGACCACTAGAAGAGATGCGTGCCCTGGAAACCAAGGGAAGAGACATTCTGGATGAGATGAGAAGTATTCATTTGACAAACAGAAAGTCATTGCTAACACCAGAGACAGCTTCTTCCATGGCATGATGGGGAAAGGAACCAGATAGCAGTAGGTTGAGAGATGCCAATTAAAAAAAAAAAAAAAAAGCACAGATGTTAAGTAAAGCCTATTCTGCCAAGAATAATGGTTTTAAATAAATTATGGAATAAAGTGGGATATATATAGGCACACACATGGATAATGTTTCAAGAAAGTTGTCTGAGAATGAAAGAAAAGTGAAAGAGCAAGGCTGGAAGGTAGTGCAGAATCAAGAAAACGTTCTGATTGCATGGGATGAAGTCAGGAGGCTTATAGGCTAAGGGGAAGGTGCCCAAAGGAAAAAGGAAGTTGTAACAGTGCCCACCATGCAGAGAACATCGATGAAGCAGTTCCCTGCACAGACGGCAGTGGCTTCCTCCCAAAGCAAGGTAAAATTAATGTCTGAAAAGAGGACCCACCAAGTCTTTCTTTGAATCTAGAGGGAAAGAAGAAAGGATGGGCCTATACAAGCTTTATCTTTTTCTTTTTTCTTTTTTTTTTTTTAAGTTTTATTTATTTATTTATTTTTAATTTTAATTTAATTTATTTGACAGAGAAGGCAGAGAAGCAGGCACAGAGAGAGAGGAGGAAGCAGGCTCCCTACTGAGCAGAGAACCCCATGCAGGGCTCAATCCCAGGACCCTGGGATCATGACTTGAGCTGAAAGCAGATGCTTTAACCCACTGAGCCACCCAGGCACCCCTACTTGTTTATTTAGAGAGCACTGAACAGGGGGGTGGGGGAGGAGCAGAGGGAGGGGGCGAAGGACTCCCTGCTGAGCAGGGAACCCCACGCAGGGCTTGGGCTCCTTCTCAGGACCCCAGGATCACCGCTCCAGCCAAAGGCAGATGCTTAACTGATTGAGCCCCCCAGGAGCCCCTACAAGCTCGTTTCTAAGGCATGCGGTATAGAAACTTTTCTATAAGCACTTCAGATGATGGATATTAAATTAGCTTTACCTAATGTTGATCTAATGAATGTATTTAGTGTTATAATGTTTTTGTTTCATTTCCATTTATTTTTATATAGGAACTGGGACTTAGACATCTAATGGCAAGGTCTTCTATGTAGGATTTACTAGGCCCCCAAACTCATTTTTGATTGCTGGCATATGTGGTTTAGGTAGTTCTTTTAACATAGGAAAAAAAAAATACATAGCCAGAATGTAATACTCATCTCAAATTTAGAGCCATTTAACTGAAATGGATTTAACTATGCTTCCCTCACTAAATTTTATTCCAAATTTTAAGTGGAAGTGTCACTTTGGTGCGACTTTTTCCAATCTACCAGCAGAAGATGCTTTGTAACATAAAACTGTTTCTGAACGGAAATACATTATAATGCTCATTAAAACACACTCTCCTGGAAATGTAAAACTGATTTATCTAATGCATTACAAAATTCTCCATAAATGTACCACACATTGTGAAATAACGTTAATTGGGAAGAGAGGCAAAACAATACATTTTCTTTAAATTTTACGGCAATTAGCATAACTTTCATTAATATGGTATAATAACTACAATTATTTTCATTTGCACTTTTGGTAGAATTTATATTCATTGTAAGTCTACAGTTTCATATTCTGCAATATGAAAAAATGAACATGACTTTGTATTTTATAGCAAGATAATGCTGTAGGTGATTTTATTCATTTATTCTACAAGTAAGAGCCTACATGTAAGTCCTGTGATTCATTAGTCTTTGTGGCAAGATTTTTTAAGTTCACTATCTGGAATTCTCTTGCACGTAACTTTAACTGCACTCAGTCCACTTAACTTTCTGCTTTTATGCATAAACAACTAGCAGGTTGGAGGCACATTTCTTATATGACTGGCATAATTCCTAAGTATTATTTATTACATCATAGTGGCAGATAGTGAGGAATGTGATTTGGCTTTGTTTTGGGTGGGGACTACTAAAATTTCAAGATTTATAGAACCAGGGGAATTTGAAACTTACTAGGTAACTTTACTGTATACTGGTCATTTTTAGATTGGAGCTGATGACTTTTTTGAAAAGTCTCAGTGAAAGGACACTAAGATTCTCTCCCTCCACATAAAAACCAATTTGCACGAATGGACTGAATGCATACTAATAAATTTGATCATCTCCCTGTAACTTCAGAACTGTTGGCTAATAATCATCATTGCTTTTTTGCCTTCTTCCCTCTGAAAGCTCTTGATTTTGCTACTGTTGAATTTTGTATCAGGTTAGTAAACTTCTGGGCTGTGAGCTCAAGGAAATTAACACTGTGGATTAGAAGGGAGTAGGAAATATGTTTACAGGTTAACATATGAAAAGCAAACTATTCTTTACAGCTCCTTTCTCCTGGGGTCCCCAATTAATGAATGTATATAATGTAATGAATGCAAATGAGCCCATGATTCAGGAACACTGAGAACTGTATAGTCTTTGAGAGGTTTGAACATTACAATTATTTTCATTTTGCCCATGGGAAGCTGGTGGCCAGAAAACCTAAGTGACACACTTAAATTAGCCATGTGAATAAGGAGCCCATATTATACTAGAAATCTGGTATGTTGGTTCTAGTTAAATGAGTCATTCATTATCTAATGCCAGTAAGCCTGTATGCTTTTCCTGAGTGAAGACACTCTATGGCAGGTTTTACAGTCAAATAACTGGCACAGTTGACAGATAATTTACAGGATCAATCTGTTATTACCCATTACATTTAAGGTAAGCTCTGTAACAACAAGGATTTGTTTTGTTCACTGGACAGCACCGGGGACATTTGTGAAATGAACAGAGAAGAAGAGAGACAAGTTAGGCAAAATTTGGTACATGACCAAAGAGAAAGAAGGGATGCCAAGGTTACTTTAAAAGCCCAGAGAGAAAAAAATCAGTACGAAAAATAGTTTTGTCCATTTTTGTACACTCAGTGGCATTATGTGACTCACATGTGTGTCTTCCTGATTTTTGTTTTGTGACTATCCTTTTCTCCCCAGTGTTATAACATAATTAAATTATTTAACAAGTGTACGTGCCAAATTCTGAGGAAAAAATAACAAGACACAAAACACAGTCCTTGCTTTTGAGGGAAATTGGCTAGCATTTAAAGAACCAGTAGTTTCTTTTAATTGGCATTTCTGTATATCTCCACTAGAGAAATTATTTACATTTATACTGAGGACCGTGGCAGTGTAAACCTTAACATGCCCTTTTTTGTTTTGCATTTAAGTGTCCTCAAATCAGTAAATGGGGTAAATGAAAAGTAAATGTGGAATCAGTAATTAACAGTTATATAACTGTTAATATATATATGTTAATATAACATATCTTGTTATGTGCAGACTGGATTTACATCTAAAAGACACTTCTGTCTACCTTTCCACTTATACTTAGAAATGGCTAATGATATAGCTTTAACTTAGAAAAATAACCGATATATTAACCCAACTCTGATGTGTGTGGTGTGGGTTGGTATGGAGTGGGGTATCTTCGTGGTTAAAGAGAGTCTACAGTTCTAAGATTTTTATTTTTATGATACTTGAACTTTATGATAAAGAACTGAAGAAGTCACTTGTCTTCAAGAATCTCTTGGATATAATGGATGGCTTCCTCTCCTCTCCCTAAAAGCCCTCAGATGAGGTCTAAAATATTAAGTATAATAGCTCCTCTTTTTGGAACCTATCACAAGACACATTTCACTAACTTAAACATGAGAAGAAATAGGAATGTTAGTTCTTTTGGTGACAAGTTGGCCTGACACGAGTTGGATGGCAGAAATAAGATAATCTAGTATAATTAAGAAAGGAGAAAGTGTACTTTCTTCCTCGGGTTATGTATAAAATCACAGTACATGGAAATAAATGTTCTCTGCAGGTTCAAATATGAAAGAAGTTTTGTTTTCAAGTGCAAAAACACCGATGTCAACTCCTCCCCAATTCATTAACTAAATTAAAAAAAAAAATGAGTGTTTCTTCAATCACTAACTCAAGATATGTGATTCTATTGTTAAATGCAATGTTAAATTCTCAGCCTTCTCTTACCAGCCCTTGACATAATTGTTCGCTCCTTCTACCTTGAAACATTTTCCTCCATAAGGCTCCCAGTACTCCCCTCTTATTCTCCTCCTTCTTCAAAGTCATGTTTTCTTAGTCTTTTACTGCTCACCTTTCCTCTTTTTGATCTCCGAAGTTGAAGCTTAAGAGGGCCTCAGTCCTAGGAATGCTTCTCTTCTTGATTTGTGCTTACTCCCCAAATGTTTTCATTCAGTCTCCAGCTTTAAATGCTGTCCACACCAGTCATCATCACTTGGAGAGCTAACATGTATCTCAAGCTCAGCATGTCCCCAGTTGGACTTTTGATCTCTCTACAACGCTCCATAAGCATTTCCACCCATCATGTTCATTATATCAGGAAAATGCAACTCTGTTCTTCCAGTTGCTTAGGTCAAAATTTTACAGTCTTTGATTCCTGTCCTTCCCCTGTATCTCACATTCCATTCATCAGCAAATCAGAATTCGCTAATTTTCCTTTGAGATATATTCAGAATCCATTTTTTAACCACCTCCATGCCTACCTTCCTTCAATCTCTCTTCATCTCTCTTTTGGATTGCCATGAAAGCTGATTCTTGTTACCTGTTTCCATCCTTGTCTACCCACAGTTTCTTTTCTTGAAAGATTTTCTTTATTTGACTGTCTGCTGAGGAGGGAGCCAGATGTGGGACTTGATCCCTGGACCCCCAGATCATGACCTGAGCCGAGGACAGACGCTTAACTGACTGAGGCCACCCACAGTATGTTTCACACAGCAGCCACAGTGAGCCTTTTCAAATGTTGTTATCTTCTCACTCCTCTGCTCAAAAACTCCAAAGTCTTCCCATTTCACCTGGAAGTAAAATCTAAAGTCCTTTCCATGGCCCACAGACACACAAGACTTTACATAATCTGCCTCCCTATAGCACCGATAATCTCTCTGACCTCCTCTGCCATTCCATCTCCAACCTGCTCTGGGTCAGGTCCCCCCC
>NC_081560.1:84050658-84160189 GCF_022355385.1 Mustela nigripes | reverse complement strand
CCCCCCCCCCCCCCCCCCCCCCCCCCCCCCCCCCCCCCCGGCCCCAGCTTCCTTCTTGTTGCTTGTCTATATCAGGCACAGTCCTGCCTCAGGGCCTTCCCCCTGCCTGAAAAGCTCTTCCCTGGAAATGGCCTCACAGATGACTTCCCTTGATTACTCTTTCTAAAAGAGAATGCTTTCTCTTGCTCATCTTGCTCCTTTCCTTTACCCTGTTTCTTAGTTTGTCTTCATTCTTATCTCTGACATGTATTTCTTTGTTTATTTAACAAATACTTACTTAACATGTATTTCTTTATTACTAATTTCCCCCTAGGAGGTAAGCTTCTTGAGGCAGGAACTTTGTTTTGACTACTGACATATTTCTAGCACATAAACCAGTGCTGAGCACATAGCAGGTCCTCCACAAATACTTATGAAGTGAATAAACACATGGGTGAATAAACCCTACATATCCAAGCAAAACCCATCAAAACTTTTTCATAACATTTGGGGAATTCTGATATAGTCAGAAGATAGATATTTGATTCTATTTCTGCTATTTCTAAAAAAAATTTTTTAAGTTTTTATTTATTTGACACAGAGAAAGAGATCTTAAGTAGGCAGAGAGAGGGGGGGAAACAGGCCACCTGCTGAGCAGAGAGCCCCATGCGGGGCTTGATCCCAGGACCAGATCATGACCTGGGCGGAAGACAGAGGCTTACCCCAATAAGCCACCCAGGTGCCCCTCTGCTATTTCTAATATAACAACTCCGCAAGTATTCCTAGCATCCCGTCTCTCTTACCCTATGGATCATCTGAGCAACAATTTCCCTATATGGCATACATCTCATGAGAGCCATGCCATTTCCCATCCTTTTCACTGATAATTATCCCCACTTCTTATATTTGAGGACATAAATTGTCCATCCCCCTGCCTACATACACATGCACTGAACTTGGGCCAATTACTGAAACTTGAGTCTTAAGTTTCTTTATCCATGAAAGTTGGGTTGAGAAAGAAAATGTGAAAAGAACTTGCGAGTTTAAAAAACATACACCACTGGCTGGAGTGTACCCCAAAAGCCTACAATGAATCATACTACAATATCATGTTACAAAAAATATTTCATTTGTTTCACATAATTGGTAGTTATATGTCCCTGATATGCAGGTCAAGGTGCAGACAGCACATAAGAAATATCAAAAGCAAAACGGCTACAACATGCATGACCACAAACCATTCCCTTATTTCTGGGCATACAGGGATACCATATTTCCTAGTTTTTGTGATTAATGAGCTCGGTTCTGGTCAATGAAATACGGGAGGAAGTGATGTACACCGGCTGGTTAGAGAGGACCCAGTGGGGGACTTCAAGATCTTAGGGCATAGAGATCCACCAGAGAGAAAAAGCCTAGTTCCCTGCACCACTGTGTGGAGTAGAGCTGCCCAGGAAATCTGCTATCCAGGAAAACATGCGTTGGAAATCATGTGAGTGAGAAATAGATTTTTTATTTGGAAATTCAGGACATATTTGTTAATACAGCAGCCAGGATGCCAAGGTTGTTCTCATCTCATGGAGTCGATTTATTACTTGGTTTGCTGTCATACATGCTCTTTTCTGCTGACGTCACGTGGAAAAAGTTGGATTACATGACATTGATTATGGAATATCCATTTTGATTTTTGCTTTATCTCTCTGGATAGCACTCTTTTCAAATAACTCATGCTTTTACTCTTCCAAAAAGAGTCCTATATCTGATCCTTATTACTGGTGAATATTGATGCTGTTTTAGTAATTTCTGAAGTTTTTGTTGTGGTGGTGGTGGTAGTTTTAAAATTTTAAGTGTTTCCTTAAAGTATCTTTTATAACCTTAACTAATTAGCTGCTTATACATTTCTCCAAAGAAGTAGTGATGTGAAATAAATATTAAAGTATTTGGTATAAAAGAATATGACTTACACAACTTGGTCTTCAGTGGTCCAGAAACACACACACACACACGCACATTACTAAGCAAATGGGGCAAAATGTTACCAGCAATGTGGGTAAATGGTATATGGTATTCTTCATACTATACTCATAACTTTATGTGAATTTGAAACTTCACATAAACAAACAAAAAAGAATTAGAAAAAATGTTAGCTGAGTAATATTTCACTGCATATATGGACCATATCTTCTTTACCCATTTGTCTGTTCAAAGGCATCCTGGGTCCTTCCATAGTTATTTGCAAACAATAAATCATGGAACACTATATAAAAAACTAATGAAGTATTGTATGGTGACTAACATAACATAATAAAAAAATAAGCAAAAAATAAATAAATCAGAGAAAAAACTATTTCAAGCAAAAAAAGGAAAAAATGTTAGCAACATTAAAAATATCAATTCTTCTTACAGTTTTACTTTAATATTTTCTCTGTGCAATTTAAAACTTGTGATAGAATGTTTTTGTCTGATAATGTTTTTTCAAAAATTTAAAGGAAGAATTCTCTACATAGACAACAATTCTTGGGGCTCCTAATTTTTATGCTTTGCCCTCAAACACAGCTCTGATATAGTGTATGCTGTCTCCCAAATACTCGGAACTCTGCTTGAATGTAAAAGAAAGAGAAGATGTACACTGCTGATACTCGTTAATTATTACATTGTCAGGATATGAAGAGAATATTGTGATCTAGTGAAAACCTTTGGGATCATGTTTTCCAGAGGGAGAAAGGAAATTTTTCAAATACAGATTAGCTGCAGTTTATGGGAGTTTCACAAATTAAGTATGGGACTTTGAGCATATTCATATAAATAAGATGGCAATACATGACAAGGATTGATTACAGTAATCACTCTGGAGTTGCTTTATTCCAGACGTCAAATAACACCCTCCTTAGGCAGAAAGTATAATGAGTCCTTATACCTACTAGGCTGTGTCTCAGCCAACAAATTATTTATAAATAAACTATATGTTTCTTGAGCCATTAATGTAGAAAACATGTTAGTCAAACTCATAAAAAAAATAACACCAATAAGAAATGAGAATAATAGAAATAAACTTAGGTAATGTGGACAATGAAGACAAAATTAGAAAATACCCAATTCAATTCTATTTAAACACACTTTAAAAAATGAATAAAAGAGGGGGGGAGGAGTCAAGATGGCGGAGAAGTAGCAAGCTGAGACTGCTTCAGCTAGCCGGAGATCAGCTAGATAGCTTATCTAAAGATTGCAAACACCTGAAAATCCATCAGCAGATCGAAGAGAAGAAGAACAGCAATTCTGGAAACAGAAAAACAACCACTTTCTGAAAGGTAGGACCGGCGGAGAAGTGAATCCAAAGCGACGAGAAGATAGACCCCGGGGGGAGGGGCCGGCTCCCGGCAAGCGGCGGAGCAACCGTGCACAAAATCAGGACTTTTAAAAGTCTGTTCTGCTGAGGGACATCGCTCCTGAGGCTAAACCGGGGCGAAGCCCACGCGGGGTCAGCGTGGCCTCAGGTCCCGCAGGGTCACAGAAGGATCGGGGGTGTCTGAGTGTGGCAGAGCTTGCGGCTATTGGAACGGGAAAGCCGGCTACAGAGACAGAGCCGACAGTAAGCTCACAGCTCGGGGTGACCTTGAACTGGTCACAGGCTCGGTGAGCTCGGAGCGAGGCTGGAGGTCAGGCAGACGAGAGTAACTGGGCGCTGTTCTCTGAGGGCGCACTGAGGAGTGGGGCCCTGGGCTCTCGGCTCCTCCAGGCCGGAGACCAGGAGGCCGCCATTTGTATTCCCGTCCTCCGGAACTCTACGGAAAGCGCTCAGGGAACAAAAGCTCCTGAAAGCAAACCTGAGCAGATTACTCACCCCGGCCCCGGGTAAGGGCGGTGTAATTCCGCCTGGGACAAAGACACTTGAGAATCACTACACCAGGCCCCTCCCCCAGAAGATCAACAAGAAATCCAGCCAAGACCAAGTTCACCTACCAAGGAGTGCTGTTTCAATACCAAGGAGAGCAGCAGAATTCCAGAGGAGGAGAAAGCCAAGCACGGAACTCATGGCTTTTTTCCTGTGATTTTTTTTTTAGTCTTGCAGTTAACTTAATTTTTTCTTTTTCATTTTTTTTTTCTTTTTTATTCTCGCCTTCGGGTTAAATTATTTTTTTTAATTTCTTTTTTAACTGTTACCTTTTTCTTTTTTAACGATTTTTTACTAGTTTATCTAATATATATATATATATATTTTACATTTTTCTTAGGTGTTTTCTTTTTTTAAAAATTCTTTTCTTTTTTTTTCTTTTTCTTTTCTTTTTGTTTTTTTCTTTCTTTCTTCCTTTTTGAACCTCTTTTTATCCCCTTTCTCCCCACTCACGATTTTGGATCTCTTCTAATTTGGTTAGAAGGGGTTGTTGCCACCCTTTTAGTATTTTACTTGCCCCTTCATTTACTCTTATCTGGACAAAATGACAAGACGTAAAAACTCAACACAAAAAAAAGAACAAGAGGCAGTACCGAAGGCTAGGGACCTAATCAATACAGACATTGGTAATATGTCAGATCTAGAGTTCAGAATGACAATTCTCAAGGTTCTAGCCGGGCTCGAAAAAGGCATGGAAGATATTAGAGAAACCCTGTCGAGAGATATAAAAGCCCTTTCTGGAGAAATAAAAGAACTAAAATCTAACCAGGTTGAAATCAAAAAAGCTATTAATGAGGTGCAATCAAAAATGGAGGCTCTAACTGCTAGGATAAATGAGGCAGAAGAAAGAATTAGTGATATAGAAGACCAAATGACAGAAAATAAAGAAGCTGAGCAAAAGAGGGACAAACAGCTACTGGACCACGAGGGGAGAATTCGAGAGATAAGTGACACCATAAGACGAAACAACATTAGAATAATTGGGATTCCAGAAGAAGAAGAAAGAGAGAGGGGAGCAGAAGGATTACTGGAAAGAATTATTGGGGAGAATTTCCCCAATATGGCAAAGGGAATGAGCATCAAAATTCAGGAGGTTCAGAGAACGCCCCTCAAAATCAATAAGAATAGGCTGACACCCCGTCACCTAATAGTAAAATTTACAAGTCTCAGTGACAAAGAGAAAATCCTGAAAGCAGCCCGGGAAAAGAAGTCTGTAACATACAATGGTAAAAATATTAGATTGGCAGCTGACTTATCCACAGAGACCTGGCAGGCCAGAAAGAGCTGGCATGATATTTTCAGAGCACTAAACGAGAAAAACATGCAGCCAAGAATACTATATCCAGCTAGGCTATCATTGAAAATAGAAGGAGAGATTAAAAGCTTCCAGGACAAACAAAAACTGAAAGAATTTGCAAGTACCAAACCAGCTCTACAGGAAATATTGAAAGGGGTCCTCTAAGCAAAGAGAGAGCCTACAAGTGGTAGATCAGAAAGGAACAGAGACCATATACAGTAACAGTCACCTTACAGGCAATACAATGGCACTAAATTCATATCTCTCAATAGTTACCCTGAATGTAAATGGGCTAAATGCCCCTGTCAAAAGACACAGGGTATCAGAATGGATAAAAAAACAAAACCCATCTATATGTTGCCTCCAAGAAACTCATTTTAAGCCCGAAGACACCTCCAGATTTAAATGAGGGGGTGGAAAAGAATTTACCATGCTAATGGACATCAGAAGAAAGCAGGAGTGGCAATCCTTATATCAGATCAATTAGATTTTAAGCCAAAGACTATAATAAGAGATGAGGAAGGACACTATATCATACTCAAAGGGTCTGTCCAACAAGAAGATCTAACAATTTTAAATATCTATGCCCCCAACGTGGGAGCAGCCAACTATATAAACCAATTAATAACAAAATCAAAGAAACACATCAACAATAATACAATAATAGTAGGGGACTTTAACACTCCCCTCACTGAAAAGGACAGGTCATCCAAGCAAAAGATCAGCAAGGAAATAAAGGCCTTAAACGACACACTGGACCAGATGGACATCACAGATATATTCAGAACATTTCATCCCAAAGCAACAGAATACACATTCTTCTCTAGTGCACATGGAACATTCTCCAGAATAGATCACATCCTCGGTCCTAAATCAGGACTCAACCGGTATTAAAAGATTGGGATCATTCCCTGCATATTTTCAGACCACAATGCTCTAAAGCTAGAACTCAACCACAAAAGGAAGTTTGGAAGGAACCCAAATACATGGAGACTAAACAGTATCCTTCTAAAGAATGAATGGGTCAACCGGGAAATTAAAGAAGAATTGAAAAAAATCATGGAAACAAATGATAATGAAAATACAATGGTTCAAAATCTGTGGGACACAACAAAGGCAGTCCTGAGAGGAAAATATATAGAGGTACAAGCCTTTCTCAAGAAACAAGAAAGGTTTCAGGTACACAATCTAACCCTACACCTAAAGGAGCTGGAGAAAGAACAAGAAAGAAACCCTAAGCCCAGCAGGAGAAGAGAAATCATAAAGATCAGAGCAGAAATCAATGAAATAGAAACCAAAAAAACAATAGAACAAATCAACGAAACTAGGAGCTTGTTCTTTGAAAGAATTAATAAAATTGATAAACCCCTGGCCCGACTTATCAAAAAGAAAAAAGAAAGGACCCAAATAAATAAAATCATGAATGAAAGAGGAGAGATCACAACTAATACCAAAGAAATACAAACTATTATAAGAACATACTATGAGCAACTCTACGGCAATAAATTTGACAATCTGGAAGAAATGGATGCATTCCTAGAAACATATAAACTACCACAACTGAACCAGGAAGAAATAGAAAGCCTGAACAGACCCATAACCAGTAAGGAGATTGAAACAGTCATTAAAAATCTCCAAACAAACAAAAGCCCAGGGCCAGACGGCTTCCCGGGGGAATTCTACCAAACATTTAAAGAAGAACTAATTCCTATTCTCCTGAAACTGTTCCAAAAAATAGAAATGGAAGGAAAACTTCCAAACTCATTTTATGAGGCCAGCATCACCTTGATCCCAAAACCAGACAAGGATCCCACCAAAAAAGAGAGCTATAGACCGATATCCTTGATGAACACAGATGCGAAAATACTCAACAAAATACTAGTCAATAGGATTCAACAACATTAAAAAGATTATTCACCACGACCAAGTGGGATTTATTCCAGGGCTGCAAGGTTGGTTCAACATCCGCAAATCAGTCAATGTGATACAACACATCAATAAAAGAAAGAACAAGAACCATATGATTCTCTCAATAGATGCTGAAAAAGCATTTGACAAAGTACAGCATCCCTTCCTGATCAAAACTCTTCAAAGTGTAGGGATAGAGGGCACATACCTCAATATCATCAAAGCCATCTATGAAAAACCCACCGCAAATATCATTCTCAATGGAGAAAAACTGAAAGCTTTTCCGCTAAGGTCAGGAACACGGCAGGGATGTCCATTATCACCACTGCTATTCAACATCGTACTAGAGGTCCTAGCCTCAGCAATCAGACAACAAAAGGAAATTAAAGGCATCCAAATCGGCAAAGAAGAAGTCAAATTATCACTCTTCGCAGATGATATGATACTATATGTGGAAAACCCAAAAGACTCCACTCCAAAACTGCTAGAACTTATACAGGAATTCAGTAAAGTGTCAGGATATAAAATCAATGCACAGAAATCAGTTGCATTTCTCTACACCAACAGCAAGACAGAAGAAAGAGATATTAAGGAGTCAATCCCATTTACAATTGCATCCAAAACCATAAGATACCTAGGAATAAACCTAACCAAAGAGACACAGAATCTATACTCAGAAAACTATAAAGTACTCATGAAAGAAATTGAGGAAGACACAAAGAAATGGAAAAATGTTCCATGCTCCTGGATTGGAAGAATAAATATTGTGAAAAGGTCTATGCTACCTAAAGCAATCTACACATTTAATGCAATTCCTATCAAAGTACCACCCATCTTTTTCAAAGAAATGGAACAAATAATTCTAAAATTTATATGGAACCAGAAAAGACCTCGAATAGCCAAAGGGATATTGAAAAAGAAAGCCAACGTTGGTGGCATCACAATTCCGGACTTCAAGCTCTATTACAAAGCTGTCATCATCAAGACAGCATGGTACTGGCACAAAAACAGACACATAGATCAATGGAACAGAATAGAGAGCTCAGAAATAGACCCTCAAATCTATGGTCAACTAATCTTCGACAAAGCTGGAAAGAATGTCCAATGGAAAAAAGACAGCCTCTTCAATAAATGGTGCTGGGAAAATTGGACAGCCACATGCAGAAAAATGAAATTGGACCATTTCCTTACACCACACACAAAAATAGACTCAAAATGGATGAAGGACCTCAATGTGCGAAAGGAATCCATCAAAATCCTTGAGGAGAACACGGGCAGCAACCTCTTCGACCTCTGCCGCAGCAACATCTTCCTAGGAACAACGCCAAAGGCAAGGGAAGCAAGGGAAAAAATGAACTATTGGGATTTCATCAAGATCAAAAGCTTTTGCACAGCAAAGGAAACAGTTAACAAAATCAAAAGACAACTGACAGAATGGGAGAAGATATTTGCAAACGACATATCAGATAAAGGACTAGTGTCCAGAATCTATAAAGAACTTACCAAACTCAACACCCAAAGAACAAATAATCCAATCAAGAAATGGGCAGAGGACATGAACAGACATTTCTGCAAAGAAGACATCCAGATGGCCAACAGACACATGAAAAAGTGCTCCACATCACTCGGCATCAGGGAAATACAAATCAAAACCACAATGTGATATCACCTCACACCAGTCAGAATGGCTAAAATCAACAAGTCAGGAAATGACAGATGCTGGTGAGGATGCAGAGAAAGGGGAACCCTCCTACACTGTTGGTGGGAATGCAAGCTGGTGCAGCCACTCTGGAAAACAGCATGGAGGTTCCTCAAAATGTTGAAAATAGAACTGCCCTATGACCCAGCAATTGCACTATTGGGTATTTACCCTAAAGATACAAACGTGGTGATCCAAAGGGGCACGTGCACCCGAATGTTTATAGCATCAATGTCCACAATAGCCAAACTATGGAAAGAACCTAGATGTCCGTCAACAGATGAATGGATCAAGAAGATGTGGTATATATACACAATGGAATACTATGCAGCCATCAAAAGAAATGAAATCTTGCCATTTGCGACAACATGGATGGAACTAGAGCGTATCATGCTTAGCGAAATAAGTCAAGCAGAGAAAGACAACTATCATATGATCTCCCTGATATGAGGAAGTGGTGATGCAACATGGGGGCTTAAGTGGGTAGGAGAAGAATCAATGAAACAAGATGGGATTGGGAGGGAGACAAACCATAAGTGACTCTTAATCTCACAAAACAAACTGAGGGTTGCTGGGGGGAGAACGAGGTGGGATTATGGACATTGGGGAGGGTATGTGCTTTGGTGAGTGCTGTGAAGTGTGTAAACCTGGTAATTCACAGACCTGTACCCCTGGGGATAAAAATATATGTTTATAAAAAATAAAAAATTAAAAAAAAATGAATAAAAGAGACAATTATAGGGTAATATAAATGATAAAAACTGAGTCCAGCCAAGATAGAAACTCTAAGATTAATTACTATGGAAGAATTTGAGAAAGTTGTTAAAGGTATTACTCTCCTCACCAAACCAGACCAAAGACAAAAGTCAACCCACTGAAACCTGATCATTTCAAAGGTGTATTATATCTTCAAAAAATAAATAAATTCAATGTTACTTAAATTGTTTTTCAGCAGAGACAGAAATACTGTTACTGATTGCTTTTATGACACCGGCATCACTCTGATAGCAAACCTTAACAGTAAAAAACGAGCCAAAACAAAACAAAAGTCAAAAAAGAAAACTTCAGAAAAACCTCATATATGAATGTTGGTGCAAAGTTATATATAAAGAAATAGAAACTAGGAGAACATTGTAAGATTATATAGTTTACTCCAGGAATGAAAGCATAGTTCGATACTAATAAATCTCTTACTTCAATTGATCACAGTGTAAATCAAAGGGGAGAATACTGATCATCTCTGTAATTGTCTTTTTTTTTTTCTGGTTTTTGATGAAATTCACTATACATTTTTGATAAAAGATTGTTAATGAAATGGGAATGGGGGGTATTTCTTTAACATGGTAAATATTCATCTCAAATAAAAAGCCAACATTGTGTTAACTGTTTAAAATGAGACAGCTTCATTTAAGCCAGGAATAAGACAGGAATTTCCATAATTTCCACTATTAATTAACAGTATTCATGAAGTAACAGCCAAATGTATTAAATAAGACAAATCAGAGGTATGCAAATAGAAAAGGAGAAGGCAAAGTGATTCTTATTTGTAGGTCGTGTGATTGCATGCTTCCAAATTCCATGAAATGAACTGAAAGATACCTAAGAAACAATTAAGATAACTTAGTATGGTAACTGGTTATAAAATTAATATTTGGGAATAAAATTCTAAGGGGAGGGGTGATATGAAATAAGTAAACAAAAAGCATATTTATGTGGCATTTATTTTTCATTTGTCTTTCTCTTCCTTTCATTCTCTCTTTCAGAAAAACAAAACAAAACAAAACACCATAAGTAAAAGAATGTGGTTGGTTTTTTGCTTTATCTCCAGTGCCAAAAAGGTGCCCAATACATATTAGACACTCAAGAAATATTTGTTGAAAGAAAGAATAAATCTACACTATAGATTGACTCTCTTCTGCAGAGATAGATGTGCAAAGAGACATGAATTTTTTTATAACAGAAAAAGACTAAAATTAATCAAAATGTCCATTAGTAAGTATCCAATTAAATACGCTATTAAAAATAAGGAGATATATTTTACTGCTCTAAGATAAATTTTTACATTAAAAAAGGAACTAGGCCATGAAAGAAGTCTCAACACAATGAAAAGGACTGAAATAATACAAAACATATTTTTCTCCAAGAAAAAATTATTAGAAATTCACAGAAAAGAACCGAGAAATCCTAAATGTTTGAAAAATAACACATTTCCTTTTTTTATTTTCAAAATTTAAAAAATTTTAAAAAATTTTTAAAAGATTTTATTTATTTAATTGACAGACAAAGATCACAAGTAGGCAGAGAGGCAGGCAGAGAGAGAGGAGGAAGCAGGCTCCTTGCTGAGCAGAGAGCCCAATGCGGGGCTCCATCCCGGGACTCTGGGACCATGACCTGAGCTGAAGGCAGAGGCTTTAACACGCTGAGCCATCAAGGCACTCCTAAATAACACATTTCTAAGTTACCCTATACATCAAGAAAGATATTATAAGGGAAATAAAAAAAAAATACCTTGAACTGGATGAAAAAGAAAACAGTATATCAAAATTTATGAAATTAAGCTAAAGAAGTGCTTACAGTGTAATTTATAGCTTTAATGTTTTTATTAGAAAGAGAGGACTAGACTCATTCATCTAAGCTTGAAGACAGCAAGGCAAAGTAAATCAATCATCAAGCAAATAGATCAGAGTGGAACACACTGAAATAAAAAAACAATGAATCTCAAAGCCGGTTCTTAGGGAGCAATTTTATGAAATTTTGTAAAGAAAACTTTATGCAAACAAATTTGACAACTCAGATGAACTGTAAAAATTCCTGAATGTAAACAAATTACCAAAAACTGAAGAAGATTGGAAAATTGGAATAGGCCTAAATCTAGAAAATAAGTTTAATTAATAAACAAAAGTCTTTTTTACCAGATGGCTTCACTGGTAAATTCTATCGAACTTTTATGGAAGAACCAATATTGGCCCCACACAAACTCTTTCAGAAAAAAGAGAAGGAACACTTGCAAGTCCTGTGATGAGGCCAGGATTATCCTGACACAAAAGCCAGACAATGACACCATGTGACAAGAAAACAAGAAAAATCTCTCCCTGAGTAGGTTCAGAAATTCTTAATAAAATATAAGCAAGTGAAAGTCTACCACATACAAAGAGGATTATCCACAAATGGGGTTATATCAGAATGCAAAAATTAGTTCAACATCTAAAAATCATGGAGGGGCACCTCGGTGGCTCAGTCAGTTGGGCATCAACTCTTGATTTTGGCTCAGACTAGATCTCGGGGTTATGAGATTGAGTCACGCGTGGGCTCCACAATCAGCGTGGAGTCTGCTTGAAAGATTCTCTCTTTCTCCCTCTCCTTATGCTCCTCCTCCCGTAAAAAATTTGTAAAATTATGTAATGTATAACATTGTATTTTTTTAAAGATTTTATTTGTCAGAAAGAGTGAGAGGGAGAGCACAAGCAGTTGGGGGCACAGCAGCAGAAGGAGTAAAAAAAAATTATGTAATGTATAACATTGTACTTTTTAAAAGATTTTATTTATTTGTCAGAAAGAGAGAGAAAGAGAGCACAAGCAGGTGGGGAGCAGCAAGCAGAGGGAGAAATAGGCTCCCTGCTGAGCCCGGAGCCAGATGTGAGACTCCATCCCAGGACCCTGTAAACATGAGTTGAGCCAAAGGCAGACTGAGTCTCCCAGGCTTTGCAACACTGTGTTAATAAAAGGTTAAAAAAAAACCCAAACAAACCCCACATGATCAGGAAACAAATAAACAAACAAACAAACAATAGTTTCAGGGGGAAAAAAAAGCCAACAAACTTTTGTTCAAAGCCAAAATAAGTTGATTATTAAAATTCTCAATGAACTAAGTATACACCTGAACTTTCTCAACCTGATGAAGGGCACATAAAAAACCTGCACCTAAAATCGTACTTAGTGGTGAAAGATTAATGCTTTCCCCCCAAACTGACAATGAAACAAGGATGTCTGCTCATAATCACTTCCATGAAACATCATAGTGGAGGTCCAGCTAGTGTTATAAGGCAAGATAAAAGAATCAAAGGCATATAAACTGGAAGGGAGGAAATAAGACTGTACCATCAGACAACATAATAATCTATGTAAATAATCTTGTGAAATTTATAAAAAACCTCCAGAAGTAAGTGAGCGTAACTGGGTTGCAATGTACAAGATCCCCCCCCCCCCAAAATCAAATGTATTTCTATGTATTCACAAATGACAATCTGAAAATGACATTAAGAAAATAATTCTGTTCCCAATAATGTTAAAAATCATAAAACAGAAAGGATTAAGTTTGACAGAAGAAGTGTAAGCTCTGAGCATTGAAAACTACAAACCATTGCTGGAAGAAATTGAAGGAGATTCAAATAAATGAGAGATATACCATTTATGAATTGAGACATTCAGTGTTAGCTTGGCAATTCTTCACAAATTCTTCTGCGTATTTGAGCAACACCATAATCTCCACAGTCCTTTTATTTAAAACAAATAAAATAAGAACAATGATCCCTAAATTTATATGAAACTGGAAAGAATCTAGAATAGCCAAGATAATTGTGAAAAAGGAGAAAAAAGAAGAGTCACACTTTCAAGACTTAATATAAAAGCTAAAGGAATCTATAAAGTACAGCATTATCAGAAGGACAAACATACAGATCAATAGAACAGGTTAAAGTCTAGAAATAAATCCTCACATTCATGCTAGTATAATAAAATATTAAAGTGCCACAAAACAATCCAAGAGGAAAGGACAGGTTTTATTTTTTTTCCAACAAATAGCTCTAGAACAATGAAATACCCATATCCAACAAAATGCATTCAACTCTTACCTCACACCATCCACAAATGTGACCTTAAAATGATTTAGAGATCTAAATGCAGGAGCTGAAATTATACAACTTCTAAAACAAAGCAGGAAAAAGTTTGTGACCCTGGGTCAGGCAGAGATTTCATAGATATAATACCAAAGTAATAATCCACATAAGAAAACACTGATAAATTGGACTTCATTAAAATTAAAAACTTCCATGCTTCAAAAGAAACCATTAAGAAAATGAAAAGTCATGCCACAGACTGGGAGAAAATATCTGCAAACCATATATCTTAGGAAAGACATGTAATCAGAATATATAAAGAACTTTAACAACATAATAAGATAAATAGCCCAATAAATATTCAAATGGGCAAAATATTGAGTAGTCATGCTATCAAAGAAGATATATGAATGTTAATAAACACATGAGAATGTGGTAAACACATAAAAAATTGAGAAATGTAAATTAAAATTACAAAAAAGTTATCATTATACAGACACTAGAATGACTGTAATTAAGACTACCAACTAGGGCAACAATGGGCAGAAACTGGAAACCTCATATATTACTAGTGGGGAATGTAAAATGGTATAGTTACTTTGGAAAACATTGTGGCAATTTCTTAACAATTTAAATTTATATTTGTCACATAAGTTGGCAGTATCACTCCTAGGTATCTCATCAAGAAAAACAAAAACATAGGCACATACAAACACTTACATCGAAGTGTTCACGGCAACATTACTTATGAATGTCAAAACCTGAAAACGACTCTAATGTCCATCCGTTTGTGAATGGATTTCAAAAAGTGGTAGATCCATATAATGGAACACTAACTACCCAGTGATAAAAAGAAACACACTGCTCACACATGCTTCAGCATGGGGGAATCACGGGAGCATTATGTTAGGTGAAAGACTATATACTGTTTGATTCCATTGATTGACTGATTGATTGAATTAAAGATTTATTTATTTATTTCCAAGAGAGAGAGAGAGAGAGAACACGCACAAGCGGGAGGGCAGAGGGAGAGAAAGACTCTTAAAGCGCATTCTGTGTTGAGCACGGAGCCAATGCGAGCTTGATCTCACCACTGTGATGAGATCACTACCTGAGCAGAAGCCAACAGCCCAGCGCTTAACCTAACCTACTGTGCCACCCAGGTGTCCCTGTGTGATTCCATTTATGAAAAATTTACAGAAAGGCAAAACTATCCAGAAAGCATCTTAGTGATTTTCCGGGTCTGAGACAATTTGAGATGATGGATGTTCTAAGGATTACGGGGACTGTTACACACACAAAAAATACCATTTTAGTGAAACTTAATGATGTATATAATTTAAGTGGGTTAATTTTATGTTATATAAGTTACTTCACAGTAGTGTTAAAAATGAAATATACCCTCATAACCAAGATATTTAGAGCTAGACATTTGTGTGTATAATATCATATCATTTATAGTAAACACACTACCTATATTCATGCGTGTGCTCCTTAGGACCACAACATTTCTGGAAGTATATATTCAAAAAACTTGTCTGCCTCTGAAAAAAGGACTGAAAGTCTGGGACAGTAAAGAGAATTATTTTTCACTGGATACCTCTTCAGACACTGTCTAAAAAAAAATTAAACTAAAAATCCTCATAAATAATTAAAACAAAGAACCACAATTCTGATAGAAGGACCCAGGCATGTGACTCTACTCTTGAATGTCTGTATGTATCTGAATGAGGCTATGAGCACTTAGGAGTAGCCTATAATAAGAGAAAGCAAAAGATGACCCCCAAATTTATATGAAAATGGAAAGAATCTAGAATAGCCAAAATAATTGTGAAAAATTTCATCACAAAAACCATGGTATTAGTTCCTTATAATTTCAGAGAGGATGAGTGCAAATTGTGGGAATTTGGGGAAACATGAGAGGTTTTTGACTAGAAGTACTTTAAGCATTACAGGGTACTACATTCTGCAGGTCTGCATCAGCCACAAAATAAAAACCAATTCCTAACCCTAACCATAAGCAAAATGCAAATAAAAGTTGACATCCCAGAGGATTAAAGGAGAGGTGGGAAAACTAGAGGGAAAAAAAGAGCAAGTATAGGGTTGTCTATCTGATAGTGGGCATTTATATATATATATTAATGATTTCAAAGTACTTTTTCCTGCTATGCCTTGCCTTTAAAAAGAAGTCATTATATAGGATATGTATCCAAATTTGCTTCTATGACTCATAGAATGGCTATACTATACAGTGGTTTTCAGTATACCTTTTAATATCAAGAATCTGTTACAAAGATTTGCTTTTCAGCTGCATGCTACAAAGATATGGCTTTAATTAAGAATATTTGTTTTAATCTTACACAAGCAATGGGAGAAATTAAAATACATTGTCAATATTTAATTATAAAGATTCGAGTGCTATTCTGTAACAACGCCTTAAGAAGGTCAAATTTAAGACTTCTGCTATCATAATTTCCCTTTTTAATATAGGGACATAATACTTTGTGCAGTGTTGCTCAAAAAATGCCTAGTATTTGTCGTCCACTTTCACACAAGGAATCAATAATGTAAATACCTCCTTGAAGTGGAAACACCTGCAGTGAGGCCCAAATAAATCATAAAAGGTGCTTCTTTCAAGCTCTGACTGCTTTCCTTTGCATTTCAAACTGACAGGGTTTTCATGCTGTTTTTAGTGTTCTGAATGGACAATCACATAGGTTGGCCACATGTGTGTTCTTCACGCCTGAGTTCCTCGAAGTGCTGCTACCTGTGCCCCACCCTTCCTAGAGCTTCGGGACTCCTTTGTGCTCAACACACATTTCATGAACACCTACTGTGGGCCATTTGATATAAAGAACACGACCACCAGGTTAAGGAGTATTATCATCCCTATATAACAGACAAGGCTTCTGAGGCTCCTGGACTTTTAAGTGTCCCAAGTCCCAGAAAACCAGGACTTAGCCTGAGCCTTTTCTTTTATACTCTTTTCAAGTATCTTTCCTGTCTGTGGCCCTCCCCTCATTTCTCTCCCTAGTGTCACTGACAGTTAACAGCAAAGTAGCAGAGGAATGAAGGAGGGCTTCCACTTAGCCCCATTTCCTTCCCCTGAAGGTAGAAGGGAGGAAACCCCCAGGACTCAGAGTTCTTCCCACCCTCCTCACTGCTCCGATTTCTATAGTTCAGCCAGAACACCCAGCTTAGAACTTCAGCCCTAACTGGGTTCCATAACTTCCTTCCCAGGTCATGGAAGGCACCACGAGAAATTATTGCTGGAGGAGAACCTTCCTAGTGGAAGAAGTGTCCTAAGCATCCCTGTTCATGATTCTGAAAAGATTTTTCTGTGGCAACCAGTTCCCAAAGGTCCTTATGGGGATTACAAGACTACATTTGAACTTGGCAGGGGTTGAACCAGCTTCCACTTGCTAACTAGAATCCTAAGCACAATACAGAGCATTGACTAGATTGGAAGAACCTAGATTTCTTGATTAAGACAATGGGAAACCAGTTTGGGATCTCTATAAGCAATATATAATGAACTTTTGGAATATAAACCAAATATATTTGCGGATTAGGCTTTACCCTCCAACTGCATACTAAGATACATTTGTAAGACAGAAAGCACTACTTTTACTGTGTTGAATATAAAATAGGAAGAAAATATATATTCTCAAAATTAAAACAAAACAAAACAAAACCACTGCTTCTAGACTCTTGTTTTTCTCTCCTATTCTTTGACTTTCATTTTTTAAAGTATGATTTTACTCATCTCTGGGGAAATTCCTTTTTTATGATAGTATTGTAACAGTCTTACTATTTTACGTGCATATTTTATTAGTGAGTCGTGTTTATCTTACCTCCTCGATGGATAATCAAAGAAGTCTCACTTCCAACAGGACAGTCCTTAAGTATATCCACTACTTCTGTATGGCTCAGGTTCTGTACATTCTGCTGGTTGATCTCAACAATGAGGTCGCCTTCACACAGGCCAGGGCATCCCTGAATGTCAAGTATTTGTTTCACCCGCTGTCCTGTAGGACTGTCGGCAATAGTGAAGCCAAAGCCCTGGGCCCCTTTCACAATGGTTAAGGTCATAAGTTCAGCTTGGGTGGCCCCAGATGAAGCCATAGACACATTGTCGTCATGGACGGGTGGTGGATACGTGCCATCTAGTTGACCATCAGCTGGCATTGAGTGCAAAGAATGAGGCGGCCGATCTGTTATATCTGGAACCGACTGTGAGGTCCGAGAAATGTATTCCAAGTATGTTTCATAGTTATGTCTTCCATTGACCATCACTGGAGGTGGCCTCTCCATTATTGCAAGGGGTGGCACCATGCTGTTAGCAGGATCTTCAGGATCAAAGGGCAAAGGGTAGCCACGACACAGTACCAGGTTGACACTCTGACCAATAGGAACAGACTGGAAAAGTTTGACTACATCTGCATGAGTATGTCCAAGGACACAAACTTCATTAATATAGACAATGACATCACCTGCAAGGAAAAAAGAAAGAGATTGACAACATGAGGTAAGTTCAATTAAAGTTGACATAGAGAAATGGAATTATTTATGAGACTAGTAAAAGAGGCACTCTGTTTCTCAGTAAGCAGGAAGGAAATCAATTAGAATAATATTTAAATTCACTGTAGGTGACTCAAGGTTACCAACAGGTCTGCCAACAAACACGATAATCAAATGATGAAAAAAAAATGCTATGTGTTTATACTTGGAGCTCAGAAACAGCTTTGTGTTCAGAAAGAAAGGTTTGGAAGAATTTGGACCTTGAGGAAGCACACATTCTATGCTTCTTTTTCATCTTCATTTCCATCTTCAGTGCAATTCAGTTAATGGACTTTGCAAACTATTGAGAAGTGGTGGTCATAAGTTTTGTATTTAAAAGCCCCGGTACACGGTTTTTTTGGTCTAAGTTGACGAGTCAACTGCTATTTTTCTTTTTCATGGAAGAGGAAACATGTTGCCCATTTATTTTCTCCATCTATAGTAAGATGTGTTTACAAAGGCTCCATGTATGCACAAGTAAAGGTCAAGAGAACTAGTTCTGGGATCAGGGACCCAGGTCCATATCCTGGCTCTACTAATTAGCAGATATGTGATTGGGGCAAGTGACATGCCTACTTTGAGCCACCGTTCCTCATTTGTAAAGTTGTTGTGAGGATTAAATAAGATAATGCAGGGAAAGTGTTTGGTATTGTGTCTGACACATGGTGAGTGCCCAGTAAATGTGGACCACTACTAATATTACAATTGCCAAGCTCGGATGGAGGGGATTTGGGGCCCTGGCTTTCAAACAAGAGGCTGCCATAAACTCATCTTCTGATCTTAAATTAATTAATATTCCTGTAGATCTTCTTGAATAAGGCATTTGTCCTCTCTCCCCAATGAATTATCGTAGAGTTACAGAAGCCCACTGGATAGAAGGTAACTTTAGGAAGTTAAAAATACCCTGAATATTAATTATTCATTATAAAATAAAAACTCTGAAAAACAATATTTCCTCCTTAAGATACAGTAAAAACATGCTTGAGATAATTGTTTAAAAATTTCAATTATGTATGAGTATCAATTTTATTTATAGAGAACTGTTCTATTATGAGTGGATATTTTTATTCTCACAAACCATAATATTTGAGAGTTGAACTTGCAAATTGGGATTGTGACTGACTATGCTGAGCAGTATATGAGGGATATAAAAGACATGTTTTCACAGACTGTCAAATGAGTAACTCAGCAGACGTTAATTTATTGGGGTAATTCTGAAGTGGGTAGAGTAAATGGCTAGGGATTTCATTCTGAGACATCCTTGCCCATCAGAATTGCAAACATCAAAAATGTAAAAACAGAGTTAAACTTTCAGAGTTAAATACTTTTTTAGCTTTTCTTAGGTGTCTGATATGAAATGATTACTTCACTCTATGCATTCTAAAATAAATAATTCTATGAATAAAACATTCTTGAGTAAAATACTTTCAACAACATAGACTCAGTTAACTAACATTCACTCCTCTCAAATGCTAGAGATCTGCTTGAAAGTGCTAAAGATATAAAGACAGAAAAGTCAAACAAACATTTTCTGGGATCCAGCTTAAGTGTGATTCTAGAAAATGTCACAGACGCCGTGATTGGTTAGATGGAACTTCACACTTCAATTATGTATATCAGAAAGGGTGTTGGTGTAATGGTGGATTTTGGAGCAGGACGAGGGTTGAGTTGGGATGAGCATCCTTTCTCTGGGACTGTGATTGTCAGCAGACCACGGCAAACGGGGACTCTCTGGCATCATTTTCAATGGGTCTGTTGAAGTAGCTGATCCAGACACACTTTTTTCTTTTCTCCCTGCCTCTTCTACCTTTAAAGTTAGGATCATCTATTTTACACATTCCAAGGTTGAGAGAATAATAAATACCGTGTACCACCGTCCAACTCAATGATGAGAACACTGAACATATGAGCTGTGGTCCCGGCTAGCACCTCTCTCCCACCTACTGCCCTCGCCAATTATAGTCACTGTCCTGCATTATTCACATGCATTTTGTTTTTATGACAATCTACGTACCTGTAAATAATGTCCCTAGGCAATATTTAATCCCTAAATAATAAAATCTCCCAAAGATGGCTTTGTACATTTTAAAATCATTGTAAATGGTATATATATTAATCTTCTGTAATTTCCTTCCAAATGTATTTGTGATACTTATCTATTTTTACCTCTAGTTCATTAATTTTCATTGCAACAGATTATTTTCGGATGGCTATATCACTATTTTATTAATATTTGTCCATTCTTATGTTAATAGATGCTTGGGTTCTTGTGAATTTTTGGCTACTAAAGATAATTCTGCTAATAATCTACTTCCATGGCCCTTGTGCACTTGCGGTGGAGTTTTTCTGAGGTATGGACCTTGGAGTTGAATTGCTGGGCCAAGACCACATGCTTCTTCAACTTCGTTCTATCATGGCAAATGGCTAGCAAAATAGGTCAAATTGATTTACACTCCCATTTCTGGTATATCAGAATTTTCATTGCTCCCTATCTGATACAATACTTGGCATTCTCAGACTTAATTTTCATTGCTCTAATGGGTGTGATCACGGTTTTAATTTGCATTTCCCTGACTGCTAGTGAGGGTGAGCATCTTTTCATATGTTTATTGGCCATTTGGGTTTCCTCTTTAGTATACCTCATTTCCTCATTTTTACCTATTTGGCTAGTCCTTAAAAAATTTTTTTTTAAAAACAGATTGAGTACTTTTCTGCCCATCTCCATTCTTGACCCAACATTTTTGGTAGGTTTGGGAGGCTGCATGGTACAGCTGACATTCCATGGGGTAGAAAACTTTGGTCCGATTTCCAGCTCCATCACTTCCTAGCTGTGTGACTTTCAAAACTCACTTAAATCCTCTGTGACTCACATTCTTCACAATAATGAGGAACAATAATAATAGCAATGTATTGTTCTATGGGAAAAAAAATGAGATTGTTCAGGTGACAAGGTCTGTAAACTGCAAATTGTTATGCAAAGGATGACTGCTATTTTAGTAATTATTATCTGTCCTTGGTTATATCCTTCTATAAAAATCAGCACAGTCCCACCAGTTATTCCCACCACAGTCATAATCAAGGCTGAGTATGGGTTTCTGAGTGGGCAGATAAAAGACAGGAAGGCAACAAATGCCACTTTCCGCTAAGGTTTTCCCTAACTTTAAATACTGTTAACAAACTCCCCACCCCCCAAGCATGCTATGCCAGAAATTCATAGGAAAAAAGAACTAAGCTCTCAAGGTTCCCTGCCAGGTCTAGTAGTTATTTGAATTATAGTGATTAATGTTATCTATTTTTGAGTTTTAATGTGATCTTGCTATTTAGAAACAGAATGAGAACTATTTGTGGTTCTTGTAAGACTGCCTTTTAAAATTTATGGATATTTTCCATTCAGAGCAATTTTTCAAGTCATCAAGCAAGCAGTGATAAAGCGGTATCTTTATGGAGCTATGCAGAAGCTTTCTGAATGTGAAAGATCTGTGGTCAGTTATCACAGGATTAAAACTAACAACTTGACAGTGCTCAACAGCTCACTTAAAAATATGTATATAGATGCCTAGACATTGTGTCATCCCACAACTGTAGATGGATTTGTAAGCAAACATTTGCCTGTTCAGATAGTACTAATTGGGTAGGATATTTATAGATTGTGCTATATGAATGTCACTTATATATTGTGAAATAAAAATATGAACCACCTGGTACATGCCATCTGATGGTGCCATGCCAAGTCTTAGGATAGACTGGGCTTCAGAATACACAGAGAGAGAGATAGAGATAGAGATAGAGAGAGAGAGAGAGAAAGAGAGACATCATTAGGAAAACTGGCTCTAGCTCAAGCCCCGTTGGCCTATTTAAGAGGGAGAATTGGGAAAAGAGTCACTTGATCTCTCCCCCTCTCAATTTATTCTTTTATAAAATGGGAATTAAAATATCTCCTCCATTTCCTCTTTCACACGGCTACTGTGAGAATGAGATCATGCTTGTGAGAACACTTTTAATTTTACCAAGGAAGGGCTCTCCATAAAAATAAAATGGTGCTTTTCTTTCGGAAGCCAAGCACACATTTTTAGTGCCATCTAGCCTGCAAGTTTACACTGTTGCCTGTGTGGCCATTCACTTTAGGCCCTATTGGGGCCAGATGTTTTGGGACCACTGACCTTGGGCCTCTGGGTCAGATTTGGAGTGACTGATGAGCTTGGAGTCTCCAGCAGAGCTGATCTCATAAGGACCCGATTCCCAATGAAGAGATTTCAAAGTGACAGTGAAGGAGAGTCAGGCTGATGAAGCAGAAGTTGAAAACTGCTGGCCTGTATGAAAGCACGTGCCAAGCTAACTGGTCTCTCTCTTAGTCATGGGAATCAAAATACACTACCGGATACCTCTTGGGTACTTCATTATTTTGGATAAAGCAGGGCACTTTTCATAAAGCAGTGCTTCAAGTGCAGTTATTTTTATACTTCTTTCTTCTCCTCCCACATTTGTTGAGTCACGGTGGTGTGCAGAGGCTTCCTTTTTAGCCTCTCTCACTTACCACCTGCTGTCTACCTTCATAAGCCACCATCTTGGACGAGACTAGAATTGCTTCCTTCACATTCCATTTTCATCCCGTAGCCTCCTCCACTAAGCTCAAACGACTCAACCTTTAGATGTGCTGGTTAACGCTCTTTACTAGCAGGCTTTCCAGCTTATTTTTGTCTTCACCACCCAGTAAGTTCCCATTCTTGTGGCGCCTGTTTCTTAACTGCTCACAATTTACAACTTGCTCCTTGCCTTTTACTTGAATTCTGCTATTCCTCTCCCCTCAGGGGAACTTCCTTTCTGGGTGTAATTCCATCCCAAATGATTCATCCTTTCCTTCATTTTTTTTCAAAGATATCTCCTATTATTCCTGCTCCGATTGCTATAATCTCATGTTTGTCAGTACAAATTCACCTCTGACTTTATTCCTTTGTGGGAGTTTTCTACCTATTCCAAGTTACCTCCCACAAAATTTATAGAGTGATATTACTATGTTTGGAACTCTTCAGGTATTTAGAATATATTTGTATTGAATAAAGGACAGAAAGATTTAATCAGAGGAAAACTGGAATAGATTACATAGCTGACCTTGCTGCCTTTATTGTTTCAGAATTGTGTTTTTGCCAAGTCATCTACATTTTTTTGCTAAAAGAAAAAAAAAAAAATCTCACCCACTACTCCCATCCCACCAATTACATGCACTCTACATTGAAAAATTATTTTTTGATGTTTGTCTCTAGCCAATAAGATTCAACTGACCTGTCATTCTTTTCTGAATCTTATATTTATGTTTTTTATAATAATAATCATATAAATCTTATTGTAATAGGAAATTTTATTATAATACTGAATATTCATTCTCTTTCTATTCTACAGTCCCCCCAAACATAATAAATTGTGACATATACTTGTGAGGGTGTGCTACTCAAGACTTCAATTAAATTGAAAATAACTGCCCTTAATATAGTTTATTCTCCAAAGGGAAGCATCGTGTTGTACCAGATGCACGAAGAGCCTTGAGTATTTCTCTCTAGACCTTTCTCACTTTGTGACATTGCAGAATGCCTATGCAGAAATGCCAAAAACAAATACTCAGATTATGAAGGTATAAGAGGTAGGACAAAATGCCTTCATCAGAAGAGCCTTAGTTTATTAATTCTGGTATGCTACCTTTTAAGTCACATTGTGAATGAAAATGAAGTGAATTGAGCCATAGCACTAAAAGAAGGTTCTAAGAATGTTTTATTTATTTATTTTTTTAACATTCTAAAACCAAGTGTGGCCTATGGAGAGAGCACTGACTTGGGTGTCAAGAGATTTATGTCTTTATGCTAGGTATGTTAGTAATCAGTGCTGTCAACACATCTCTGGGTCTTATCCCTCATTTATTTATTAATTTATTCAACAAATATTTACTATACTCAACTACTACTGTGACTCAGGCACAGTGTTATAAAAAGAGAAGACTGAACCAGATGATCTATAAGGTAGTTTTTTTTACTCTGAAATTCTGACAAAGGCTCTGGATCTACCTCTTAGCTATGTCTGCAACGGGTTCCTTCCTTTCTTTTCCTATTTCCACCATCTGAGGTCAGGACCTTACCATCTATTGTAGGAACTTCTGCAACACTTTTTTTTAGCTGGCCTTCCTGATGTCATAGCAGAAAAAACAAGGGAAAGAGGAAAGGGAAGTTTAGTATACGACATGATACAGTGAGCCTGCGGGGTTATGGAGTTCCCTAATCCTACTCCATACAGACCTTTAGGAGTACATGGGATTCTTAATAAAAACCTCTCCTCGGGTATCATGCTTAGCGAAATAAGTCAATCAGAGAAAGACAACTATCATATGATCTCCCTGATATGAGGAAGTGGAGATGCAACATGGGGGAGTTAGGGGGGTAGGAGAAGAATAAATGAAACAAGATGGGATTGGAAGGGAGACAAACCGTAAGTGACTCTTAAACTCACAAAACAAACTGAGGTTTGCTGGGTGGGGGGGAGGGAGAAGGAGGTGGAGTTATGTGCTACGGTGAGTGCTGTGAAGTGTGTAAACCTGGCGATTCACAGACCTGTACCCCTGGGGATAAAAATACATTATATGTTTATTAAAAAACAACAACACCACCAACAAAAACCCTCCTCTGGTCAGTATTGGCTCAGGAACCAAGAGAGTGTAAGTATTGTGCTGGTCAAAGACATGAGTGTCACTGGCGGCAAAGCACTGGTCCTGCCTTCTACCTGCTTCCCTGGCAACTCATCTTCTCTATTTCCTGAGTTATTTTTCCTACTTAACATCCTTCAGTGCCTGTTCATAGACAGAGAATAGAGTCCAAATAGTCTAGCACAGCATATAAGGCTCTTGGTCTATATTTTCATTAACTCCTGCCTCTTTCCAAACGAGTCTGTGCCTCAGTTGCCCAAGCTCACAGCCATGCCCCTGGATGTGCTCTGTTCTTTCCAACCTCCTGCTTCTCTCCAGCTTGTCCCCACTAACAAAGGCCTAGTTACCCTTGGAGATGGGTCTCACCTTTCTGACCTTCTTTCTGGCCACTTCCTATTGTTGACTATTAATTACTTCTCCCTGTGTGCTAGTCTTCCTGACAGCTTAGCTCGTCAACCCACTTACCCACACTAACAGCACCTCAAATACCTGTGATCATAGTGACTTAGAAAATTTAATACACATAATATTTATCTGGCATTTACAAACCTCAGCTTGCCTAGCTATATCAAATAGGCATTGTTACCTATACTTTATACATAGGAAAACCGAGCCTAGAAGTTACATAACTTCTCTGAAGTCACTCTGATCATTAGGTGAGATTTAAAAATCGAACTCCAGACTGCCACAGAAATGTTAAGAATTTACAACAGTCCAGGACATATGTTGACTCGAGGACTCTTTTGTGCACCTCAGATCCTATCAGGATGAACACTGGACAAAATATTAATCCTGAATATGAAAACAGAGAGATGAACTGCCACATTCTTTTGATTAAGTTAATGGAGGAAAGTGGTAAAGCCAATATTGCAAACAGGGGAATCCACCAATAATTCAGTGAAATTCCTGCAGCCCCCCAAAATAGGCTGCTTGGAAGGAGGCTTTGAGAAGGCTGAGGCAGAGCTGACAGGGCACCGCCACCCCCCAAACTCATGAACCATCCCGCAACATCAGCACTGGCATAAATTATTTCAATAGCCGTGTGATCTTGGACAAGCAATTTCACTTTCATCCATCTAGTTACTGTTCATGTAAAATGGAAAAGCCAGAAAAACATCATGTGGAAGGTGCAGCTTTAAGAGTATCTACATCTTGTGGGAATGTGGAGAGCTCTCCTATGAGGTAACTGGGAAACTTCTGTAGTGCCATTAAACAGGTAAGTGACAAGCTTCTGGGGGCCTGCCCCAGGGTTCCTTGATCTTCTATAAAAGCAGCGAGTGATTACAACACCCTAACTGTGGGCAAAAGGATACCAAAATGTTGGCATAGCCCCTTATTTCCCAAAAGAATGAAATACTTCTTTTTTTTTTTTAATTTTTTTTTATGATTTTATTCGTTTATTTGACAGAGAGAGATTACAAGTCGGCAGAGAGGGATCCAAAGAAAGAGGGGGAAGCAGACTCCCTGCTGAGCAGAGAGCCTGATGTAGGGCTTGATCCCAGGACTCTGAGATCATGACCTGAGCCAAAGGCAGAGGCTTTAACCCACTGAACCACCCAGGTGCCCCAAGAATGAAAGACTTCTTAATCAAATTTTATAATTTCATCTGTGACCCGGTGCAGATGCCTAATTAAAAGCTTGGTTAAAAAAAAAAATATGCCTAATCAGCACACATTCAACAATTATTCACTGGCATATGTGAATTAGTCCAGCGATCTATTTACATTTCCTTTGTGTTTGGCATTGTGTGGTAAGATAAATTTAAATACTTGCATTTTACTTTGTTGGAAAGGAGAAAGAAAAGGAAATTTAAAGGCATTGATTATTTGCTGATTGGGCAAAGATGAACAACAATTCAGTTAAAGCTATAAGTAAAGACACAAAAAGAAAGCATAAAATACCATTTTCTGCAAAGCTTCAAAGGGCAGAGGCTTTTTAAATAGCTTGCTCACTTTAACTCAGTAACATGAAATGGTCAGTGAACCTGTCATTTCTCTAAAACAATATAATGAATTTTAAACAGAGAAAAGACAAATATGTTGTCAGAGGGATCCTATAAAATGAAAATGGGTTCTTGCATCTAAAGAGAGCTTATGATTTCATGGAAAGAAAAAAAAAACAAAAGAATTAAAAAATATACTTTAAAACCTTGACAAAATGAAAGTTTATGAAAGTAAGGTAAAAATGGAACGAGTCCTCATCCTCTCCCGTGTGTTAGAGATACACACGAGGGCAAAAGCATCACACAATCATGCTCAACCACACACAACCCCCTCTGAAAATTCAAACACAGAAGTACCTTGTAGGGAAAAGTCATTTCATATGGACAGTAAGCAACTTGCATGCTTACTTTCAAATAGCATTAAGGGTATTCCTGAATGAGCATGAGTCTTTTTTTTTTTTTTTTTTTTACATAAATGGCTCCTTGGGGCCAATGCGGCAGGAGCATCCCTATCTTCTGAACTTACTCCAACACAGTATCAAAAGGTTATAAAACCTCCCCTGGCATGACGGAGGACAGCTGGCTGGGGGGAGCCAGGAATATGCGTGGACATGCTTTCCAACAGTTTACTCAACCCACAGCTGTGGACAGCCAGCCATTCTGACTGAGCAAGAAAAATGAGTAACAAGAAGAGACGGAAAGGCCTGGGACATCCATCTCATTGCAGACTGCTGCCTTCTGCCAAATGGTTTCAAAGGTTTGCGACCTGCCCGATGGACCAACACATGCTTTTAAGAAGGCAGAAGCAGTGTTTTTTAGTCAAAGGAAAGTAGAATTTAGTTTTTGATACTGTGAAATTGACAGTAGAAGACGGGGGAAAATAACCTATTTCAAGATGCCAGATAACACTTTGCGACGTTGTTCCCTTGAATTGTGCTTGGGAAAAAAAAAACAACAAAAAACACAAAGAAAGAATATCTGCTCCAGGGTGAGCTGGGTGCTGTCTCCGGCATCCAGACTGAAGGTGGGGGATGTGTATTTTGGGGGGCTGTTCGGCCAAGGAAGCTCTCACCCCTAGATCTGTATCACCCTGTATAGTATTTCTGGAACGTGCTCTGGCTGGTGCTTTCGCTGGGAGCCAATCAACAATCCCTAACTGGTACTGGAACATTAGAGGCTGTTGATCTCCTCCTTTACTCCCCTCGTGTGAAAAACTGCAGAGCCCCTGCTGCTTTGCTGAAATGAGGGCTGCCAGAATATTTCTCCCATATGGACTTCTGAACTGCTGTAGCATTAAGCTGCCGAGCTTCATAAAATGGCTGGCAGAGAGAACGAATGCGCCATGCTAAAAATGCGAGTGTATGCGGCATACACACGGGTCCAAGGCTTGATGAGAGAGCCCTTCTAACTTGTTAAGAGGAAAACAGACTTGGCAGATGTGAGTCTTCACTGACAGACTTTGATCGTTCAAACTTGGACGCTTTTATTTCCAATTTCAGTTTCTGAAAGAGCAATATTTTATACAAGTATCAAGAAGTCAGTCTGCTCGTGGGGCCATATACACCAAAGATTGCCAATTAAAAATGCCTCTAACACATGGCAAAGGGGAGGAGAAAATTTTGTCTTGGCTGCACTAAACATTTGGATTCCAGAGAAAGATAGTTACTATCTCTTTGATTTATGTGGAGAGAAGGGGGAAATCAATATGGTATCTTCTAATATCAGACATCTAAGACTTCCTCCATTGGGTGTGAATCTCCCCATGACCCTTTCTGTGCCAGACGCTGTACCCAGACTCTTTTGCGGATGAACAATGTCACTAGTCCAGGAGTTTCAGGAAAATATGCAGCAATTGCCCTGCAGATAATGGGAGATTATTCTATTCTCAGATACAACAGACAAATGGCACAGAGAAAAACAATATAATCCCCTGCTGTTCCCAATGTTACAATTATTACACCATACTGAAATTGATTGGAATAAGTTAGCAGAGAATCGTCCTCAAAGATTTTATTGTATTTTTTTTTAAAGATTTAATTATTTATTTTTGAGAAAGAGAGAGAATGAGTATTCTCCTGAGGGCACATGATGGGTGGGGGAGGGGGGCAAAGGTAGAGGGAGAAGGAGAGAACTGGCCTCCCTATGGAGTGTGGAACCTGACTGGGGCTTAATCCTGGGCTTGAGATCATGACCTGAGTAGAAATCAAGAGTAGGACCTTTCCTCAAAGATTTTAAACTGTCCCTCCCTCTACCACCGCCACTGAACATACATCTACGTGAATAGATTCAGGTTTCTTTGTTATTTTGCTCACTCAAGGTTACACTACATTTTATGTTCCAGTCAAATACAGTTAATGATAAAGTCAGAAACAATGAAAGTTTCTTGCTTTCTAAACTCAAATCTAGTAATAATTTTATAATTATAGTGTTAGCACTTTGCGTTATTTCGAGTTTTTGCAAGTCAGAGTAAAATGCAAGAATCATAACCCCACAGTCCCAGATTAATCAAATGAAAAGTAAAAGTTTTACAGAGCCTCTTGATTTTTTTGGTTCAGATAATGCAAAAACAGTCCATTGAATCCTTTCTACTGAAAGAATGCAGTTTTTGAGGTCACAGAGCAATGACCAAATTCACTAATAATAATAGCTACTGTTTATGTGCTAAGAACAGTAAAACTTTGTGCCAAAAACTCTGCGAAGCCCATTAGGGATTTAATTACATTTAATCTTTGAGATAACCTGATGGAGAATATTCTATCCCCATTTTGTAGAAGTGGTCCTAGTTTAAAGACACTAAGTACCATATTTGCAAAGTAGCAGAGCTGTGTCAATCTCCAGGTCTGGGGTTACCTTCAAGCCTGTGTGCTAACTATATTTATATAACTTGGTTATATAAATTTATCAAATTTCAAGATTCATTTGATCTATTTATTTGGTACTTCTTTCTTTTTTTTTTCCTTCTAAGATTTGTTTTATTTATTGTGGAGAGAGAGATAGAGCGTAGGCCTGCATGAGTAAGTGCTGGGGGAGGGGCAAAGGGGGGTCAGGAGACAAACAGATTCCTCCTGTTGCTGAGCACTTGCCCTGGGGGCTAGATCCCAGGAGCCAGAGATCCTGACCTGACCTGAAATCAAGAGTCAGAGCTGTTCAACCCACTGACCCACCCAGGAGCCCTGGCATTTCTTAAGACTTAGACTACTATTTAATCACTTGGAATTTTGTTTACCTAATTTCACATTTTGACTGCCTGCACTCAATAGCTATTTTGGCATAATGCAAACATACATGATATTTTATGATGACACATTAGTCTAGTTTTTATATACAACTTGTAGCCTGCATGAAGAAATCACCCAAATATACAATTACCTATATTTGAATGGGCTAGTCAGCTGCCCAAGTGTAAAGGAAGTACATCAGAACAAAAGACAGACAAAATAACAAGCAACAAAAGAGGACCATTGGGGGATATAACTTGGAGATCATAAACATCTAATAAATACAGGAAAAAAAGAACAAAAGTAGTTTAAGGTATTTTACGAGATGTTTAAGCTTTGAAAATCTGGCTTTCAAAAATCCCAAAAGACAGAACTAGTAGGAACAAGACTATGTATCCCAATTAACTGAAATTAGGATGGATAATTTGAATGGACCCAAGTATGGGTGGGGCAATTAGCTCATTAGCTGACATCTAGAACATAGGAAGCATATTTAGTTGTTGCTGCCTTTTTTGGGTACATTTTATTTTCTATTTTAGTTACACAGACATGCTAACTTTTCTACATAAACAATAATCAATGATTGTTGAAGGCATGTAATTGTAAACCATTTCCATTTTGACTTCTACTCATGAAACTGACACAGAGAAAGCATAAAGTTACACTTGATATCCATAATTACTGGCCTATGGAAGCAAGATATCTAAGAATTTAGTCAATGAATAATACAAAAATACAGTCAAGAGATTATAAATATTTATTACTACATCAAAAATCTGCTAGTCAATCTTTCAATAATTCCTTCAGCCTAAAATACTTGAGTCAGGATATTGGAAAAAATATTAATTAAAATTCAGACTTAGCTCTGAAAGGATAAGAAATTGGAACTTTATCACAGATTCTCTGCTATGAACTGTCTTTATCTAATTTTTGTCTTAGTTTTATTTTTCCCTGTGGGTTTGATTACAGGTTCTTAAGTTTATTCACCTACTAAATATGCAATTATCATGTTAAATCTGACAAGACATTTACCTGCTTTGTGAAGAAAGATTAAAGCTAAGAGGCAGAATTTTGTTTTTTTTAATAAATGCAAAGCAAATACTAAAATAAACTTCAGTACTTATTTCACTTAATTAAATATTTTTCTTTGTTCGGCCAAAATATTCTTATAGAGTCTTCACTAATTTTTTAAGTCAGAAAAGATGCACTAAAACTATTTTTTAACAGTAACTTTACTAACTACGGTTGATTGACTCAGTATGTATAAAAGATAATTGTAGTTATGACATATCTTATATATCCTGTGTATACAAAATATACATCTTTATTTTCAATACCTAACAAACTAGAGAAATACTTAAAATATTAACTTTGTTGTCTGTGAGAATGGTCATATCATTGGCGTGAGTAAAAATTCCTTGCAGGAGAGAAGGTAAGTAATATTTGGTAAACTCTAGTGGAGAGGGGCACTTGTAAACCCAGAGGTGAGGGGCTAGAGATACAAATTTTGGAGTCAGGACCATAGAGACCAAGGCCCTAAGCTTTTACTTCCTAGTTTCTTTTGTTCATTCTCTATGGATTTTGTATTTAAAATGATTTTTCAATTTCAATGCTTTCATTAAGCAGCAATTAATTAGTTCTTCTATTTTCACTAATTTAACTATTAATGAGAGTTTTTAATCAGCATGGATTAACCAGTGTCACATTAGGTTAATGTATTTTTAATCATAATACAACAATTTTGATGTTTTAGTATGGATGCAAAAATAAATAAATATGTAGTATGCATACAAAAATATGGGGTTACATGCTCTGGGAAGGGTCCAGCAGATACGAAGATGGGTCAGGTATAGTCCCTAGCCTGAAAATACTATTAACTATAACTCCAGCTGGCAAAACTAGCATATAGTTATCATGGATAAATGAATGATTTTTTTCAGTATTTTGGTGAAATATTAAAAATAAGCAGTGCCCACTGAAGTATCAAACAAAACAAAATTTAAAGGAGAGAGAGAGAGAGAGAAATGTTTATCCTTTCTTTGTGGGTAATGTACAAAACAGCCATTCTTATTTCTCGTTGATCTAGTGGGTATCCAGTACAGGATCAACGCAGAGTAAGGGATCAAGAAAACTTGCTGAAGGCTAAGATTTGTAGCCATGCGTATCTTAAAAAATGTATGAACTATCCAAAGAAGAGCTGTCTGAAAGCAAGTTTGGGAAATGGTGCTTGCTAGAGAGGGGCACTTCCAAGGAAGTACCAATTGAAGGAGGATGAAGATTGGGGTGGTGGTGAGTGACTGGGGCAGGGAACGTGACGGGGAGGTGATCTCACACTATTGTATGAGCTGACTTTCACTTTTTCACTTCTTAATACAGCATAAACCTTGCACAGAGTTATACTCTGAATTGATCACAGTTCTTCAGTTGTGGGATTATTTTTCCTAGTGACTCAGATTGTGGCATCACACATCTCAGTTAAACACAAAGATATAGATCATGTTGGGGCGCCTGGGTGGCTCAGTGGGTTAAGCCTCTGCCTTCGGCTCAGGTCATATCTCAGGATGCCTGGATCAAGCTCCTCATCAGGCTGTCTGCTCAGCAGGGATCCTGCTTCCCTCCCCCCAACTCCCGCCTGCCTCTCTGCCTCCTTGTGATCTCTCTCTCAAATAAATAAATAAAATCTTAAAAAAAAAAAGATATAGATCATGTCAGAATAATTTAGACTTGATACAGTCAAAAACTATTTGCCTAGGGGGTGGTTATAGCCATCCCAAGAGGACAGACTGGTTTGTCTGATCTATGGCTTTGTGGGTAAGTGTGGCAAACCATGCTGGGTACTGTGTGTGTGTGTGTGTGTGTATGTGTGTGCGCGCGCGCACGCACGCACACAGACTTGTATTTGAATTCTTCTCTTATTCTCTCAGGGTTTTAGACTCAATTTTATTTTGCTTTCTGTTAAATGTTACACATTTATTGCACTGTGCCACTGAGACATTATTTAATGTTGGGTTAAACATTTGGTTATTTTCAGGTGAAAGATGAAAAAATAATTGTTCTTGAGTTTTAGCATGCAGAAAAGGTTATATTTTTAATCAACTTCCCCTATTTATGGTCTACTAATGTGAATTAAATACACTAAATAGCCATTGGCTTTTAAAATATCCCTTTAACTGAGGTCTTCTGGGTTACTCTGCTGGAAAAGATTTATTGTTTTTAGGACTACTGCAGATACTATGAACTATAGCAGTAACAACTTTGGAATAGACATGAATTCTGTAGGAGACGCTGATCCATGATTTAATCAATCATCTGAGTAAAACTCAAGCTAGACCATGATCCTATAAAAGAATTGCATTGCCATTCTCTCCCCTGTGAGCTTGGAGGGTATTGCTTTTATAAAATTTAAAACATCCTTTCAGAAAAATACAAAATTTAAAGTCATTTATCACAGACATGACATGCTAATGAGGATGTTTTAAAGCAGTGGTCAGGCAACTCAGCCACCATGCACTTCATAATTTATAGGTATATTTTATTTATTCAGGTTAATAAAGGATGTGTTTGACATATTATCAGACTGACCTTGTTTCTTGGCAAATACTGTCTTCAAGTCTCTGGAGCTAATTCCATTGCCAGCCATTCCTTTCAAGGGCGGCTTGTTATTATTCTCTTGGGAACAATTAACAGACTGTCGTACAGAATAACATGTACTTTGTTCTGAAATTCTTTATTGAAAAAGGCCCCCAAAATAAAGTGGTTTCAAACTTTGACTCTTCAGACTCTTAATGTGAGAACTTTTTTCTGTACTTACATTTTAGAATGTTCAAATATTATGCCAACACACTGGGCTAAGGAAATAATTTTAAGAGGAAATATAGATCAATATCTTAAAGCTAGGTTTCAGCTTAACCTTCTACGTTATTTCCCTTGATGTCTACTTTGCTGGATAATGAGATGTGATGCTCAATTTGATATAAGCATTGGTCAAATCATTGTAAAAGATACATTTTCATTTAATATTTGGGAATTAGTAAGGTTGCAAATCAAACAGAGGTATTATAGATTCCCACCCCCCCCTTTTTTTTTAATCAACAAGGCTTAAAATCGACAGGATTTTCTAGCTAAATATTCTAATTGATCTAGCTTTATCAGATCATTTTGCATTATTTTATTTTAGAATACAATTTCATTTAGGACATAAGAGCCTGTTAAAGGGATTCTATAAAATGAATTTGTTTAGTACTTCGGCACAGAGGCTGATTAGGAATTGTATACAGAAAATTATATATCACAAAGTCTAAGTATAGTCTAAGGCAAGGGTCAGCAAACTTTCTTCTGGAAAGAGCCAGAGAGTAAATGCTTTTGGTTTAAAGGCTATATGATCTCTGTAGCAACTACTCAGCTCTGCCATTGTAGCACAAAACCAGTCACAGACAACACGTGAATGAATGAGTTTGGCTGTTGCAATAAAACTTTATTTACAAAGCCAGGCAGTGGGCCAGATTTGCCCAGGTTGTCATAGTTTGCCAACCTTTGACCTAAGGGTAGGTCACGGCACAATATATAACATTGCTCATGAGGCTTTGGAAAGAATTTAGAGATTCCAGGTGGTATCAGAACCAAGAGGGGTAAATTAAAGTTAGAGTGTGTCAGCCACCAAATGAGTTTAAGTCATAAGGACACTAATTATAAAGTTGTCCCAGCACCATAATGTATACGCTTTATAGTTTATGTAATACTTTTCCACATATCATCTTTTCCCAGGAAGATTATTATGTCTACTTTATAGAATGGGTATTTTATAGAATAGATAATTACTCTGAATAATGATTGTTGCTCAAAGCCATTAAATGATACTAGACTCATACACTGTGATGCCAAGTATTCCCAGTTTATTCTCTTTAAAGAACTCAGTGAGAAATCTTTAAGAAATGAGAGTGAATGGGAGAAATCCTGGAGCATGAAAGCCAGGCAAGTGGTCCATTTTTTAAAAGGAGAAAATGATTCTAGAAATCATAAATAGGTAAGTAAGACTTATTAGTCTTTTAGAACAGATTATTAGAAAAATTGTTCATGAACACTTAATAAGAAATGGACAATTATTAGCAGCCAGCATGGGCTGACAAAAAAATAAAGCATTCTTAGTTAATAACTCAGTTTTTAAGACAATTCCACAGACACTGAGCATTGTGAGTTAAAAAGATGTCTAACCAAAAAATCCTTGTTGGAGAAATATTGCCTGGAAAATACCTCAGGATAGTTTATAGGTTTTTTTTTTTTTTAAACAGTTTATTGAGGTATGAGTGACATGCAAAAAATGGTATGTATTTAATGTATACAAGATGATGAGTCTGGAAAGAAGTATACACCTGTGAAACCATCCCCACAATCTATCCTTTGTATCTATCCATGGTCTCCAAATGTCTTCTCCTTATTTATTATTTTTGTTTATAGGAAATTGTTTGTTATTATTTCTTTTATGGTAAGAACATTTAACATAAGTTCTACTCTATTAGCAAATTTTTAAGTATACAATACAGTATTGTTAATGATAAGCTCTATGCTCTACTGTAGATCTTGTCTTGTGTAACTGAAACTTTGAATGCTTTGGCTAATCTCTCTCCCTTTTCCCCTCCCTCACTGGCAACTACTATTTTTTTTTATTAGTTTTTTGAATAGCAGAACCCACATAAATTGATAAATGGATTAAAATCACCATGCCATTGAACTCTAAGTGTGACTGCATTTAATGTGTGTGTGTATGTATCTATTTATCTATCATCCATAGATCATACTTGAATGAATAGCAAGAAAGTATGTTCATTAAGTATGTAAATTATAAGACTGGGAGAAGTGAATAAAAATTAGAAAAGATCTTAGATTTGAAAATGCAGACTGAAACCAGCAGATAAAATGGAATAGGTATATATATAAAAAGTTGAGCTTAGATTTTTTAAAAAAATGAAAAGAAGTGGAAAAAATGACACCCCAGTGAGTCCTTAAGGGACATCAGGTAAAGGTCACATGGAAGGAGATTTCAATTCAATTTAAGGAAGAACACTGAGCGGCTATGACTCTGCCATCCCAGGAGAAACCATGTCACATGGCAGGACGGTGGGAAGAGCCTCAGAGATTTAGAGCAGTGTTTGCTAACATTTCCGTTCGCACAAATCCCCTGGGGATCTTGTTAAAAAGCAACTCCTGATCCAGTCAGCCTGGGGTGGGACTTGAGATTCTGTTTTTCTACTAAGCTCGAGAGATGCCACGGTGGTGGTCCATGACTGTCCACCATTCGTGTGGCAAGGCTTTCCGGAAAGGACTTAGAAGTCCGACAGACCCGGCTCCCCCACCTACAGCTGAGTGTCCCCGTCCAATCTTTGTGACCTATTTAAAGGGAGATAGTAATACCTACATCTCACAGGACTCTTTATCCTCATAGGAGGATTAAATACGCTTATACAGGCTGGCACACAGTAAGGACATAATAGGCATCAGCTCCCCTCCACCTTCCACTGCCTCATCATTAGACACATTTGAACTGAGGTGGGATGAGCATCTTTCAAGAGTTCTGAGAGGTTTCTGCATTTTGCAGGTCTCGTATAGACAATATGAAGCTGAAGTTCAAGACCCTTCCCCAGCTTTTCCTGTCTTGAACTCTAAAGAAGCAGAGTTCAGTATTCACTATTAACTGCAACTTCATTCACACTTCCCCTCACCTCCCACCCCTGAAATTTGTCTGTCTGAGGGGGGATTTGAGAGTTGATCATAGGGCTATAGACCTCAGGCTTAGTGAGGAGCTGTTTCCTCCTCCACAAGGGAGACAGTCACCCCGAATCCCACTGACTACCTGCGCCTGCAGCGTCACGTGTCAGGGCACTGGGCATTGCTACACTTTGCCCTCGCCAGGGGACCGTTCTGCTTCCAGGTTAAATTCCCAGAAGACATCCTGAAGCTTCCAGCTCACCATTTTTCAGCTGGTGTTTAGGGGTGCTGTACCCCTTTAGGTGTTAGTGTGAGGCAAGTCCTATACTTTTCAGCATTTCATCTACTGATAGTAGTTAAGCACTATCTCTTCAGATAATGACAGCCCCTGCCACTGGAGCCAAAAGAGCAAGAATTTTGTCTGTATTCTGTCTGTGCTCAATTAAACTACAACCATAGTCTTAATGGAACACTCTGGACATGGACACACGCACACACACACACACACATGCATGCGCACGCTCGCGCACACACACACACACACGATGACAAAATGACTGACTTTCTCCCCACCCAGAGGGATGCCCAAGGGACCACGGGTCAGGTTCCGTTCTGCTGACTCATGCGTATCCATCTGGATCCTGGCTTGTCTCTTCTTCCTCTCCTCAACGCAGCTAAAATGCCCTGAGGGTCATTTAATTTAGGCTGTAATTCACCTGGTTGCTGCAGGCTTAATCCTGATGTTCAGCCTGGGCTCTCTTGCTGACTAAATGTACTTTTTAAGAGCTAGATTCTAGTTCTCTTTTGACATTTTAAAACTGAAAAAGGGCCGATTCTATTTGAAAATAATTAGAGAACTGTGTAGTTTTATCTTTAAATTGCTATCCAGTCTAGGCTGCTCTGTCCCTGGGAACTTTTGACAAATATTCCTTTATTCGTGTGTCCACTCCTCCCTGCTCTACCCCCTCAGTGTCTAGGCTAGGGAAAGTGGAGCTCCTCTTTTCCGGAGAAAACCTCATTTCCTGTCGGGAAAAGCTGGTCAGGCTTATTTGGCCAGAAGTCAATGAGATGTACTGATCAGTCTTTTGCTGGTCTTCTGAAGTGCTATAGTCTCTTTACATACATTTTCCCTAGTTGATTCAGGCATGGTTTTTCAGACAGAAGGGAATAACAGAGTTTACTGGGCTCTGGTGTAGACCACTAGCTCAGGACATGAGTTCTAATTTAGTTGTGGTTGGGGTTTGGTCATCAGCGGAGAGATGTGGCTGCTTGTCATCAAAATGGGGGCAGAAGCTGTCATCTGTCGGCCCATTAACTAAAGGACCTTGATTATATGGTAGACGGATCTTCTTACTTTCCCCCAGAGCTATTATGGCTTGAAGTAATGGCCAGGAATTTATCTGGGCAAAATCATGTTCTGAATTCCACTGCAGAAATAAGTACAGAAAATGCACATGAAGAATAAAATGGTTTACAGTTTTTAAGAGCACACTTCACAGTTTAAATTCTGATAGATATGGGCTTGGTGCTGGAGGAATAAACACGTTTTGGCCAACTGGCTATGGACACTCAGAATGGTTTAATATCCTGCAAGTAAATGACAACTCACAAGACAGCTTTTATGAGCAGGGGCAAAACGAACTCACCGAAACCATTCTTTCCAGTGCATGATTTTACACAGACATGTTTAGCTGAGCTTGCATTCCGACAGATACCAAAACCTTGCAAATTTAGAAACTGTTGGCCATTGGAGCAGAATAGACAGTTTAATCTACTCTTAGAACTCCTTGTATTATTAGATTTTTGGTAAACTAGTTCCATAATTGTGGCGAAGTATTTCACCTCTCTGAGTCTCTATAAGTGAATAGCACAATTTTTTGAGTGCCTGCTATTTGCCAATCATCTTGTTGTTATTGGGGATAAATAAAAAATAGATAGTGCTTATTTTATCCCTGTTATATACCAGGCTGTATGCCAGGCATTGTGCAAAACCTTTGATATGTATTATCTGACTTGATGCCCCGGGAAACCTATGGATAGAATATTGTTACTCTTCCTGGAAATACTATTGCTATGCCCTTGTTTAGGAGAGGAAACTGAAGCACAGAGAGGTGAGTAACTTGCCCACGGTCACCACGGCCTGCACTACCAGCCATGACATCACGGAAGATGTGGGCAGTGCTACTTACACTTTAATAGGCTTGCAAATCACCAGGTTATCTTGTGAAAATGCACTTTCTAATCAGGACATCTGGGGTGAGGTCCAAGATTCTGTATTTCTGACAAACTCTAAGATGATGCCGTGTCCCAGTTCATGGGTCATCAAGGCTTCAGACCTGCAGTTCATACCCTAACTTGCACATTAGAAATATCTGGAAGGACTTGAAAGACTTCTATGTCAAGGCCACGTTTCACATCAATTAAGTCAGAATCTCGGGGCTGGAACTCAGGCATGAATATATAGTTTTAAAGATCCCTATGTAATTCCAATGTATCATTGCTGTAAAAATCAATTTAGCACTCAATAGTAGTATTAAAAATAATAAGATAGTGTGCTGCATTTGTAAGCTAAATGAAAGTTTTTATATCAGATGTGTGCGTGCGTGTGCACACAGGCATGTGTGTATGTGTGCATTGGGTTAATGGCACCGAGTATATTCCTTACTGTGGGTCAAAGTAAAAAACTTATATTTGAAAGCTACTCTCTGTAAGAAATATGATTCATTTCTTTTTTCTCTTCCTCTCCCTTTCTCTCTTCCTCCTTCTCTACCCCCATATTATATCTTATTCTTCAAAGGATTTAAGGAGATTACAAATATACTCACTTCATTAAGACATGAGTCTATGCACAAGAAGCTCAATGTCTAGGGGAGTCAGACATTGTACAATCCAAAGGAGTATGTGCTTTATGGGATGTATGATGAGATTTTTGAGAGCCACATAAGGAGTACAGTGACTTGCCGTCCAGGAGATTCAGGTGTCACAGAAGAACTGACATATGATCTGTGTCCTCAACAGAGATCTGGAACGTTACAAAGGAAGGAAAGGGATTCTAAGAATGGGCATTCCTCGTGCCTCATGCAAAGTCCAGGTGCGGTCTGCATTTCAGCTGCAGAATTATGGTAAATCTGGAGATGGCGGCAGTAAGTCAAACCCATGCTGCAATGATGTGCCGTGAGGTTCCGGAGAAGGTGTTTATAGGAAAACATACCCTGGAATGGCCACAGGAAGAAAGAAGCCAGAGCTCAAAGCTGGAGCAGCAGCATCAAGAACTGGTTCCAAAGTGAAGGAGGAACAGGAGGAGGATGAACTTGAGTAAGAACCACGGGCAGGAAGAGATGAAATCAGGTACTGGCAGTGAAGGGAAGTATGATACTGGTTGACATGGATGGTTTAGGATAAAAAACTGGCAGAACTCATGAACATCAGAGCTTGTGTGGGGTTCACACCCAAGTGGACCGGTGTCACGGAAGTGAAGCTGAGAGGGTTCCTGGTAGAGGAGATCAGTGTCACCTAACGCTGCCACGTAAGTTGTGGCTTTAGAGTGGAAGACACAGTATGCCAGACCGAGGGATGGTTCCTGCTTGTTTTATAGCCCCCTATAGGCTTCATAAGTTTTCCTGAGGGAAGGGGCCTGATCGGCTTTTTTTAAGAAGAGAAGACAATCTGGAGATGAAGGCAGGCTTGGCAACATGGAGTGCCGGCCATGCGGATAGGGTCGACCCGCAGTGAGGTCCTGAGGCAGCAGCTAAGGAGGAGAAGAGGAGTTTTTTGTTTTGTTTTTAAACTCCAGGTCCAATGTGAGGCTTGAATTAACGACCTTTAGCCAAAGAATCTCCTGCTCTACTGACTGAGCCAGCCAGGCACCCCAAGAGGAGGACTTCTGAGGAGGAACTGCCAAGGCTTACTGAATGTGGAATTAGACAGAATGGGAAGATTTGGGAACCCAGTGTTGAGGTTCTAGCTTGGGAAATGGGGTTATTAGCCCAGACCAAGAATTTGGGGAGCAGAGAAGCTGTGGAGAGAGCAGGCCGGGTGTAAGGTGTTTGTAAGATGGAGCGTCTGGTCCATGGTAGGGAATTCTGGGTCTAGTGGAGAAGGAACGTATCAGACAGATCAAGAAAGAATGAGGGGGCGGGAACAGATCATCTCTAAGATTCAAGGTCAAGCCTTCATAGTAGACAGGCATCATGGAAGGGTGTGGTTAAAGGAGCACTGAGAAGTTGTAGTTTTCAAAAATCTATATTCCCAAGTAATAAAGGGAACCTGTGTAAATGAAGATGTTCTCAAAAGTCACCCACGTGATTTTTCAATAATATGGTTTTTAAGAACACAAGGACTGTGTTCTTGTAGACTATAGCTATGCAGCTTCTTCCTGTAATCATATTTTACACTAGAATACTAATTCTGGTTTCACAGAAATCATTTAAAAGAGTTTTTTTTTTCCAGAGAATGCTTTATATGTGTGTTATATGTTTTATTATATAAAATGCTAATCTATGTTGAATAGACAATAATTGACAACCTTTATAGATTCAGCATCAAAAAAGCATCAGTTATTTACTCTCTTTTCACATTTTGGGGATTTAAGAGGTGGTGTGTCTAAAACATCTTCCTATCAGCATGTGCTCTGGACTCAATACAACCCGAAGTACCCAGATTAACATTTAGACAAGAGAAAGGGAAGCAACTACTAAAATACCATCATCTTCCTTTCCGTGAAATAAATGTTCAGGATAAATCCCAGTGGCTGAATTTTCAGTGTGAATATACTGTCCCAAATGCATGAAACCACTAAATAAACAGAAGAGGAATCATTGCCAGGACTGTAAATCCAGCAACGCTTTGCTCGTTTCATGGAATGGGTAATTTCAGCGGGAATTCTTCTACCAGACAGGCAGATTCAGCACATAAATTTAACATGACAATGTAATAATAGGCTACATGAAAAATAATGTTTAAATAATAAGATCATGCCTTGTTCCAAATTTAATCCATTATTCATATCTTCCCATTAAACATCAATGTAAACAGAATAATAACGTTAATTCAAAATTAAAGTAATTACGTACTGTTTAAGTTCTATTTGATAATACACACATCTCCCTCTCTTTTTTTTTCCCAATGCCTTCTCTTTTCCCTGGTTCCTTGTTTTAATTCTCTCAGCAATTAAAAAGTATTTTAATTATGTGTCATCCTTCTCACATGTCCTTTAATTTTAATACTTGTGTTTCTTTTACTAAACTGTGAATTTTCAGGGGGAGGTTTCTGTGCCATTATTGCTGAACTAACCACTAGACTAAGCATGGCACTTTGGACATAAAATTTCAGAAAGAATCTGACTGCTAGTATTCCAGATAAGGGGGACCTCAAAAATAGTCACCAAGGAAAAAAATAAGAATTTTTTTAAGGTGTTCCCATCCTGGTTTTGATACTTATAATTTCTGCTTATTTCCATACAAAGGCCACTATCTCTGGAAGTCTAAAGGTCTTAATCCTGTTCTGTGTTTCCTATTCATTTTGTGTCAGAGTCCAACACTGTGCAGGACCTATGTTTGTTGGATGAATAAAATCCACATTTGGAAATGTTTTCTGCCTCAGGAAGAAGGTCTTAGGTTAAGTTTGGAAACACTTAGCAGACACAGTGTTTCTCTTTTTAACTTCTTACTGGTGCACTGAAATCTTGCCCCAACACCATCAATCAGCCAACCAACCAACCAACCAACCAACCAACCAATATGTATTTAACGAGCCTCTACTATATGCTCAGCACTAAGCTAAATACTCTGAGGGGTATAAGGCATGGTTCCCCGCGTTAAAGAACTTACACTGTTTATATACGCTGCTGGTCAAACTGAAAGGTTTTAATTATATTTAATGAAGTTTTCTAGTACTTTAAACTGGTAAGACCAATTGGATAGGTATTTTGTGTCAAACACTGCTTGATAGCGAAAAAGGTCCTGGACTTCTGCGTGAGAGATGCCCACTTTCAACTACTCTAATTCATCAGAATAGAACACGTTGTAATTTTTCAAAGATAGGCAGGCACCCATTTTATTTCTTTTGAATATCTTTTGTCAATGACAAAATAATAAACCTCATGTTACTTTACCGAATTTCTACCTGTACCTTTTTCCACTCTATGGCTTTGAGTTTCTGCACAGTACTCTAATATTTATGTAAGCCTAGCTGACCACACTATTTGATAATGCAATAACTAGTTCAAGGATGGTATCTGTGCTGTTGGTTTAGAGAAAGTAAGAGCATCAGAGAGATCATGTTGACAAATCTGACATTTTTCCTTTTCTAGCTGCTTCCACCTTTGATCTGTACATTCTTGTCTACTTTGTAACCATAAGATTGACTAGACCATGTGAATACACCTCTAAATATGTCTCAATTTGTCTCTTAAGACAATATAGAGAGGGGACCCTGAAAATTTCATATCAGAATATTCATCCATTGAAGACAAGATGGTCTCCACCCAAATTAAGAAAATTTCACATGATCACTGAGAGGGCAAGGTCTTATTCACCTTTCCTAGCTTCATCTCACATGGTTGGTCACTATCTCCCTCAAGCTAGTTCTTTACTTGGTTTCCAAGACACCACATTTTCCTGGCTTTTATCTCAGTGATTGCTCTTTGAGTCTTTTTTTCTGTATCCCTTTTCTGGGACCTTTTCTCTTCTCTGTTATACCTACTCCATGGATTATGTCATCTGCTCTCATGGATTTCAACATTATCTATATGTCCATGACTCTCCCCCAGATCTATATCTCCAGGTGCAATCTCTCTTATAAATTTCAAACTCAACTATTTAGTCAGTATCAGCAGGTTCCATAAGTGATCTCGAATTTAATGTGCTTCTCCCTGAGTCTTCCTCTGGTCAGTAACTGGTACTACTATTCAGGACAAAGACTTTTGAGTCATCTCTGGTTTCTCCCCTTTTCTTACTCCACTGTCCAAAAAAACATCAGCCAGTGTCATCATGGATACCTCCAAAATATATACTTAACCTATCCACTTCTCACCAGCACTACTGCCACTCCCCTAGTCCCAGCCAGCATGATCTCTTGCCTGGACTACTCCAATAGCATCCCAACTGGCCTCTGTTTTCCTTTTCCCTTGATAGTCTATTCTCAACACAGGAACCAGAATGATGGTTGTTTTTTTTGTTTTGTTTTGTTTTTTAGATTTTATTTATTTATTTGAGAGAGACTGAGAGAGAGAACATGAGAGGGGAGAGGTCAGGGGGAGAAGCAGACTCCCTGCAGAGCTGGGAGCCCGATGCGGGACTCGATCCAGGAATTCTGGGATCATGACCTGAGTTGAAGGCAGTTGCCCAACAAACTGAGCCACCCAGGCGCCCCAGAATGATGTTTTTAAAATGCAAATCTTATCACTTTATTTTTATGTTAAATGATTACCCATCATGTTTACAACAAAATCCAGAAGCTTTACTGTGGTCTACAACATCCTCCGTGACCAGCATAGGCTACAATGGCCTCCTTGCTCTTCCCCTATCAGATCAAGCATGACGCATCTTGAGGCACTTTCAACTTCCTATTCTTTCTACCTGGTATGCCTTGCCTCATATCCTTAGGTCTCTGTTCAAATGCCCCGCCCTCAGAGAGGCCTTCCATCAGCACTTTATTCCCCGATTCTGTTTTATTTTTCATCACAGCATCTCTGGCATACTATGATGTCTCTCTCTACCACTAAAATATCCCATTCACAGTGGTTTGTCTTATGTCTAGAGTAGTGTTCGGTACATGTAAATTTGTTTTGGTCAATAAACTGAGATAAGCAGAATATCATTTATTAGGACAGGAACTGGTTCAGTCCTTTTGTTTCTCTCATCCTCGAGAACTGAGTAACTTCTAGTAGTTTTGGAAATGCTTGCTTAGACATTAGAGGGAACATCATAGTTTGAATGAACACATGGTATCTGTGGAATGAATCCCTATCTTTTGAAAGGGTCCAGTCTAGGAATGCTGCCAAGAAGCCACAAACAGCCCTGTACACTTGGGAAGGGCTCACCCGGCAAAGCACAGACAGAACAGTGTTCTACAGGTGCTATGGAGAACAGGGGAAAGTATAGGAGGCTAAGCAAGCTGGGCTAGTTCCTTAATCTCTTTAAGCCTTAGTTTTCTCATACATTAAAGGAGGCTTGTGACAAATACCCCATGCAGGAGAATTACAAATAGTTTATGTAATTATGTGAGGTGGTGGAGCCTCACTCTCCACTCCATTAACCATGGGATACACAAAACAGCTTCCTTCCGAAGAGTACAGTATGGAAACGGGGAAGGAGTGACCTTCTAGTGGAGAAATCTGACAAACATGACAGTAGCCAGGTGATAAAGATTAACATCAACAAGTAATATCATGTTGATATCTTTTGGATATACTTTTGATATGATGTGATGAGAATGGTCCTCTACTTCTGTGGTCTCCCTCAAAAAAAAAAAAACAAAACAAAACAAAACAAAATAACTGTAACCTTGGTGTAATTGTGGGGACGAATTCAGACAAATCCCCATTGAGGGACATTCTGCAGTAGATCTGTCCAGTACTCATCAAAACTGTTAAGGTCCTCAAAAGCAAGGAGAATCTAAAAAACTGTCACAGCTGAGAGGAGCCTAAGGAGGCATGGCTTGATGACTAAATGTGGTGTCCTGGCTCGTCCTGAGACAGAAAAAGAACATTAGGGACAAAAAGCTAAGGAAATCTCAATAAAGTATGGGCTTGCACTAATAATACCGTGTCACTATTGGCTCATTAAGGGTAACAAATGTACCACCTTAAGGTGTTAATAATAAGGGCAATTAGGTATGGGGTAAATGAGCAATTTTTCTGTAAATCTGAAACTGTTCTAAAATAAAAAGCTTGGGGCACCTGGGTGGCTCAGTGGGTTAAAGCCTCCACCTTCAGCTCGGGTCATGATCCCAGGGTCCTCGGATCGAGTCCCGCATTGGGCTCCCTGCTTGGTGGGGCGCCTGCTTCCCTTCCTCTCTCTATGCCTGCCTCTCTGCCTACTTGTGATCTCTGTCTGTCAAATAAATAAAAAAATACTTTTAAAAATAAAAAGCTTATGAGAAAGAAAAAGAAGGCTCATTTGTGATGATTAAAGTGGGATAATATATGATAAGTTCTAAAGCTGTAATACATCTTTATAACTTTCTGTTGGTAGCTTACTTAAAGAATTCGTCAGATTTAAATATAAATACATGGAAAGTTTAAGCAGCAGCCATTACATGAAATATGCTGCTTTTAAAAACCACAACGTTGCTAGCCAGTAAGAAGGGTATGGAAGTGGGAAAAGAGATACCACACAGCCATGAAAACTAATGATTATAAAAATTATAGGACAATGTGAAAATACTCATGATACCATGTTGGTTTTAGTAGACACAAAATTACACACACAACATGATTAGGGCCATATTTCAGAGTAAGTGGAAAGAAGTGTGAAAGACTTTAACAGGGGTTATGTTAGGTAGGTGGTTCTTCTCATTGTTTCTGCTTTCCTGCATTTCTATAATACAGGAATAGTATTTTGGATGGCAAAGACAAATGTAATATAATTCAGATGTAAATAAAAACAACAAAAATTAATTTAAATAGTGTGGCAACTTTGCATTTCAGTATATTCAACACAAAGTGTCTGAAGTCTTTCTTTAATATCAAGAGATCTTTATCTAGGGTTCTGGACAAAATTCGGGGGGTCTGTGAAGTTGGATAAGAAACAATTAGATCTTTATTTTCAGTTACTTATAAAAGAAATATATGTATATATTATATATAATATATATATTCATTATATAAGAAATGCTTACAACAAATAACAAGACTACAATGCTAGACTACAAGCATTGTACCCTTAGGAATCACACATAGTTTCATATTATATTATAGTTTCTGCAGATGTCTTGAAATAACTTTTATGTTCATCACTACTGAAATTATAATAGTACTTAAATGTGCTGCTAGATCTTAGTATTTTAAAATTAATAAGGAATAAAAATGTTACTACATCACAAATTTGTGTCTGAAAAATAGTTAATAATATATCAACATCTTTGGTTTTCTATGATTTAACTTTATGCATTTAAAAACATTAGTCCCAGAAAAATCCATAGGCTTTACCAGACTGCCAAAGATAATCATGGCTCAACAAGTTTAGGGGCTTCTGTTGAATAAAGGCTGAAAACATCACCATACAGAAATTTGAAATTTCATGTTGTATCTCTCTGAATTTTTATGTGTGTGAAAAGTGAGCTTAGGAGATGTCTTCCACAGCCCAGGGTAACAATAGGTAATTAATATCCAGCCTATTCACAGGCAGAAATCAATACTCTCACTGAATAAAGGCATCAAAAAATGGGTGGAAAAGTTGATATGCAAAAGCTACTTACTATACTTTTGAAATTGAAAACATGGTGAACACTGCATGAAGAAAGGAATTAATTCCCCAGGGAACATGGCAGAAATATTTTACATGGAAAGTCTACAGACCTGAGAGCGACTGCATTAGAAACCTTCTACCTGTTTTGCTATGCATTTACAGGTTTTCTTTACTAAAAGCACATTATTTAAAGTCACTTGGAAAAGAATAACAAAATTTCACTTCCTATTTTTTTAATGGGGTTTTGCCTGCTGCTAACCGGGAGGTATGCTTATCACAAATGTTCAGCATATTGACAGCTAAAATGTACTGTGTCTGTGTATTCAGCACTTTGTCAGAACTAATTCTCACAATACCCCTAAAAGGTAGGTATCAGTGTTATGTCCATTTTAAAGACGCAGAAATTGAGGCTCAGATAGTTACAATGAATGAATGGTCTAGGGGTCAAAATGGTCATTGTGATTCCAGGCACCTGAGCATTTAATGACAATGCTGTATTTCCACGGGTGCGGACAGAAAAAACAACAGGAACAAGAACAAGAACAAGAACAACAACAACAACAACAAAACCAATCCCCGGAAGACAGAACAGTTCTGGCTTCTGTTGCTTTAAGATGTCAGCCCTGAAAGCACAACCTAAGAAAAATCTGGAGCCAGTAACCAGGAGCTGGAGCAGAAGCCAATGAAGGCAATAGCTTTCAAGAAAAATCAGTAAATTTCAGAGAAAACTTCCAAAGCACAGTCAGGCAGTGAATCTCCAAAAAAGTGTCTCTGACACAAATACTCTTAAGACACCCACAGCATAAACATATTCCCCAGAGGAACACTGTGCTAAAAATTCATCGACACACACAGTGGGTCCATGATTTGAAAAGTTAATGGGGAAAAGATCTTTCACACTCGAATTTGGTTTTCCTTTCTCTCCTTGTTTCCTATTCACTCTTAGATTTAGTCACATTAGTTGGCATCTTTTCATTTTTCCTTTTTGCCCAGTGAAGTCTTCTACTAACTTCCTGGGCATTCACTTCCAATATCAACCGTATCAACTTTATGCTACATTCTTACGTTGCAAAAATTAAGTGTGTTTAAATGAATGAAAGAATGAATACACAGAGAGAGAGAGAGAGAGAGAGAGAGAGGGGTATCTTTATATATATGGTGTATTGCATAAGACCATGAGTTCCAGAGCCAGACTACAATGCATTCCAGTCCTAACCTCACTGCTTTCAGGCTGGGTGAGTTCAGGGAAGTTATTCAAACTCCCTACACTTAAGTATCCCCAACTATCAAACGGGGATGATAGTAGCCTACCTATTCACAGGGTTATCATGAAGACTAAATGATCTTCAGACACTTAGAGCACTGCGCACAGCACACAGTGAGAGCCACCTGACTACAAGTGGCTGTTGCTGTCATATTTCCTAGACTACAAGCTTTGACAGGGAGGGGAACATTTTACTTGCAATAAGTCAGAAAAAGACAAATAGCATATGATTTCACTCTTTTTTTTTTAATATTTTATTTATTTATCAGAGAGAGAGAGAGAGAGGGAAAGAGAGCGAGCACAGGCAGACAGAATGGCAGGCAGAGGCAGAGGGAGAAGCAGGCTCCCTGCCGAGCAAGGAGCCCGATGTGGGACTCGATCCCAGGACGCTGGGATCATGACCTGAGCCGAAGGCAGCTGCTTAACCAACTGAGCCACCCAGGCGTCCCTGATTTCACTCTTACATGGAATTTAAGAAACAAAACAAATGAACATGGGTACAGACTTAACTACAGAGAACAAAGTGATGGTTGCTGGAGGGGAGGGGAGCAGTGGGATGGGCGAAATGGGTGATGGGTATGGGGACGGCACTGGTTATGATGAGCACTGGGTGTTGTATGCAAGTGATGAACCACTAAATTCTACTCCTGAAACCAATATTACACTAACCAATATTACACTAGCTAGAATTTAAATAAAAAATTGGGGAGGAGAGCATTGATATTTTAACAATTATTGTATTTATAGCATTAAGCAAAGTGCCTGATACAAAATAGGTGTTCAATGAATATTTATTTAATTACAGTAAATAATAAGCTAATTCACCTATCCCTTCCTATTTCTTCTGCTTTATTTTTAATTTTTAATTTTAATTTTTATTGTAACATATTTGACATATAAGATTGTATAAATTCAAGGTATACAGTGTGCTAATTTGATGTATTTATATGTTGTATTTGGTTGCCCTTGTGATAATTAACATCTCTGTCACATCATATAATTATCATTTCTTTTTAGTGGTTGGAAGAATTAAGATCTGGTCTCTTAGCAAGATGGATGATCATCATACAATGTTGTTGTTTGCATTCATTATACTTGTATTAGATCTCAAAGACTTATTTATTACTCATGACAAGTTCGAACCTTAAACAACATCTGTCCTGGGTAGTTCAGTTGAGAAGAGCATCAGACTTTTTATCTGAAGGTCCCGTGTTCAAGTCTCTGTTTCGGGATTAAATTTAGCTTTGTATGGGTGATTTAATAGTGAGCATAGCTATCTTCCACTTTAAATTTACTTTCTCTTTCATTTATACTCATGCAGCAGCCACAGTCAGTAGACAGAGGGAAAGTTTTCATTTTTATAATAAATGCCTTATTCCCAGCCTTAAAACAGAAAAACAAAACAAAACAATACAAAACAAAAGAACCTCAGAGAGCAGTTTTTCATACTTAATTTCATTCCAAAACATCTAGGGAATTTAATTTGGTTGTCAAGTCTCCCAATGCAATGAGTATCTCAAATTTTAATGTTCTAATCTGCTGGCCAGGTGATAAGAAAAATACTTTCTGTGGAACATATCCCATTTGAGATCAAGCTATTGATGACTTTTAATGTTACTTTCTGTTCTCTCTCTATTCTGCTTGTGGGCTCCACAAAACCACACTGGTTTACTTTAGTGTAAATTACTATGAAGAGCTTCAGTTTGGTTCTCATTGCTGCCATCCATCCATCCATCCATCCATCCTTCCATCCATTCATCCATGTTCATGAGAACCTACTACATCTCACACATGATCCAAGGTAGAGGACACAGACGTGAAAGGAAAAAAAACCCTCCCTCTCTTTAAGGAACTAAATGGGACACAAGGAAGTCAACAGGTAGTTCTAAATGTGTGATGGAAGCTGTGACGAGATAGGGAGAAGACTAACTCAGGCCAAGGAGGCCAGAAGGAGGACACTTGCTGGCAGAAGTAATATTTGAATTGAGTCTTGAAGTAGAAGTAGGGCTTGGCTTTGCTAAAAAACTCATTCTTTCTCCTACATCATCCGGGTGTCCTCAAAGCATTGGAAACTCACCGTACTCAAAACAGTAGTTATCATCACCTCTCTTCATGCCCCTTCCCATCCCCACATATTTATGGTCTCTCAGATGACAGCATTGAAACTCTTTGTCAACCTCATCCTCCAAGTCCAGTTGTTTGTAAAGTGCTGGGCAGTCAGCATTCTTCTCATATTACTCTTAGTCTTTCATTCACTTTTCTCTTTCAAATCCAAATGAGATTTTCAATCTTAACTCTCACAATTGTCCAGTCAATGTGGAAGTGCTTGGTGATGGGAAAACGCAATGCAAATGTTAGTGGGTATGACTCTAATTAACACTAATTCTCTTGGTGATCCGATCTATTCCCATGGATTAAAATACCATCTCTTACCCTGAGAAGTTCCAAACTTCTATTTCTAGCTCTGACCTTTCTCTTGAGATTCAGACCAAATATCCCACTGTCTACCTGGATATCTAAACAGCATTTCAAATTTATCACCTCCAAGACAGGCTCTTAATTCCTCCCCTTGTCCACTCTACTCCTTTCACATAGCCTTCCCCGTCTCAGTTGATGGCAATTGCATTTACCCAGTTGCTCTGGCCGAAATCCTTGAACTCTTCCTTGACCTCTCCCTTTTACTGCATCCATCTAGTCCATTACTAAATCCTATTAACTCTACCTTCCAAAACGATCTTCAATCTTATATCTCCAGTGTTCTCACATCAGTCTTGGACTCTTGCCTTCCTATCGGTGTAGATCTGTTTCTGCTTTGCTATCATCTGTTCTCCACACCATAGCCTGGTGATGCTTTACAAAAGTCAGTCAGATTGTGTCACTGTTCTGTCACAAACAAACCAACAAACCTACGTCTGCAGCTTTCCCTTTCACTCAAAATAAAATTCAGATCACCAGCAGGGCTCATGTTACCCTTCTGAACCCTCTATCACTCTCCTCTTTAGCTTCTTCCACTCCAGCCAAGGATGCACCTGCTTTTGCCTCTGCTGTTTTCTCTGACCGTAAAGCCCTTTTCTTACATAGTTGTGTGACTTCCTCCTTCCTTTTATTCAGGTTTGAATTTTAATATCACCTCCTTAGTAAGGTTACTCTCCTGCCTCCCCATAACACAGCAACACATCAATCACTTAGCCACCTTGACCCTACTTTGTTTTTCATTATATTTTTTCATGCTACAAATATTTCTTGAGTGTGCTAGATACTGTCCTTGGTACTGAGGGTAGAGCAGTAAACAAGGCAGCCAAAATGCCTTTCTTGCGTGGTGCTTACTTACCACGGGGGAGAGAGGCAATAAACAAATTAAAGAGCATGCCAGATGAAAATTCACTCCATGGTGAAAATCAAAGCAGAGAAGGGAGAATGGTGCTTGCTACTTAGTAAGGAAGTCTTCCCAGATAGGGGCCTATTTGAACGAGGTCTGAAGGGGGTGAGAGAAGTGAGCTTTGGGAGTGTTTTGAAAATGAGTGTTCTAGGCAGAGGGAATGGCAAATGCAAAGTCCTGAGGCAAGATCATGCTTGATGAGTTCCCAGAGAACATCAGGAAGGAGAATGGGCTGGAATAGAGTAGCCCTTCTGCTATTACATGATAGATCAGTTTGTATTTTTATTTCCTATTTCTATCCATCAGATGGCTAGCTATATTAGTGCAGGAGCCCATGTTTTTATTTTTAGATGTTTTATCTCAAGAATCCAAGTAGGGACTGGCTGCTTACAATAGGGACTCAATAAATATTTATTAAATGAATTGTCATGCAATAACTTATTTATTTCATTTCCTTCATTTAGCATGTGTCTCTGCCTTTCAAAAGCTTATTGTGCAAGACACAACTCCACTGTTACTGCTTTAATGAACTGTCACCTGGTTGGCCACCAGCTAAATGGCATTTCTGCTTCCTCTGGTGACTCTTTGTACCATCACTCCTACTGAACAGAGGACTCCATGGGGTAGTGAGCATGGGTGGCTCTTTGACTCTCCAGGGTAGGGCACCATGTGGAGCTGGTGCCTGATCATAGGGGTCAATGATATCAATGAGTATCTGTTGAAGGAAGCCAGTGGTCTGATGACTTACCTTCTCCAATTAAAATTGCTACAGAGTTCTACGAGAATATACAAAGTAACTCAAGATCCTTAGAAGTTAGTCAGCATCTCAGAATTTGAAATCCCTTTTCCAAATAACAGAGTACCATAAGCTCTAACTTCCTTTGCAAGGGGGAATTAGGGGAAAGGGACTCTTTTTGAAGGTCTCCCCTTTGCATTCTCCATGGTACTGTATACATACGGGTTTCCTTTCCTTGCTATTTGGCCCATGATTCCCCCACCCACCCACCCCCACTTTCTAAGCATTCTAGATTGGGAATACAGTCATTTCAAAACTAAGAAAATTGTGAGAATTAGGCTAAAATACTGTTTTAAATGTGAAATACATTTCTGATTATTTACAAATAAATGTAATGTAAAGGAAGAACTTATCTGTACCAGAAACAATGTGATATAACTTTTGTAACCATTCATCACCTTAAATGACCTGGCTTTTCAGAGACCATCGGTTCTGGCCAGGAAAAAAAAATCACATTTTGGACAAATTGAATCAGAGAGTGTGAAAATACCCACTTGCAAATGGACTGGTGTGGTAACAAAGAGAAGACTCCGTGTGTTGCTGAACGGAGCTGAAGTGGATGTGCTAATGTAGTTTCACTTCATTGTTACCAAAGACTTGAAAGCCTTCTCTTTACTTAATTGAAAGGCTAATTAGCAGGTCTTTCTAAGGGCAAGCAAGCCCAAGTCAGATACTCTTTTATATCCTCCTCTCCCTCTAATCATCGGTTATGTGAAAGATGAACAGAAGTAAAGTACGTCACAGGGCAGAATGAGGGCTGCATTATGTATTTTTCCTAGACGGCTGCCTTTAAGATAACAGCCCTTTGATAAGCTTATCGTTTCTTCAATTTAAACCCATTTTCACTTGGCTACTGCTTCACTAGGCGACACTGGTTTCTTGTCCACATTCCAACTATGGGCATAAAATAAAATGCCTTCCAGAGTGTACTTGCCTTTGAAACTGTCATCAAGTCATTTAAATAAAAGATATACTGCCAAATATTAATGAAGCTTATTAGTTAAATGCTATGATACAGAAGCTCCCCAGGATATAAAATTACGGTTTTATGCACTAATTTCAGCACCAAATGACTGTATTCTTCTTTTGCTGAAATCTTCAATGAGACTCTAAATATTGGAAATTCTGGGAAAGTGGAAAGAGTGGGCTATCCATATGTCACATTTTCACACGTTCATGCTGGCCATTCCATATTGGGCATGAAGGCCAGCTTGATCTTGAATCAACAATTCACTTTAGGGTCCTGGGAGTCATTGGCATGGTTTTGGGAATAATGTTTACGTAAGACTAGTAGATTAATAGTCAGTGCCAAGTAATTTGCAACTGAGAAATTTCTAAATAATTTCACCCGAGTGTTTTAAATCCTATTTAAAATAGCCAAATGAGTAGAAAGATACATATGTCCAGTTCAGGTCCAAATGCTTTAAACTACCATTAGCATTCTTCCCAGGGTATAAAGTACATCCAGGAAAATTAACTTTTGTTTCATCTTCATAATTTCTGTAATCATTAGGTAATGTCAGTTGAACTACATGAATATTAATCCCACATAAAGAAAAAGAAAGAAGACATTAACACTTAAATGTCATAGGTTTGTCTGTCAACTCTATAATTTTAGACTATTTTATATTCAAAAGACAACATTTATAAAATAAAGGCTAATTTTATTTGTGCTTGTAAAAAGATTTTATGTATTTCCCCCATATTACAGTTATACAAGCTGTTAATTATGAAGACAGTTATTAGAAAAAAAGGAAATGATTGCTCATCCTTTGGCTAATGAATTTCACTGGGGGCAAATACTTTGTAGCACTAAAGTGATGATATTACTTACTCTTTTCTAGACACTATATTCCCTTTTTGCCAAGTAGTAATTAGGTAGCTCATTAGGTTTACTTTTGAAGTTATCTATAGTGAAGTTCATGCTATATTCGTTGTGGCTCTGCATAAAAAATGCATATGGGACTTCCCTGTGGATTTGGAGAGCTTATACTAGAGACTAGGAGCAGGAAAGGAAAAAGAAAAAACCAACTTCATCAGACAGCAAAATAGAAACACTAATACTGTCCAATAAAAAGTCAGAAAGGCAATAGATCAAATTTGGGATGCAATAATAAGAGGGGAAGGTCATTGTAGAACACAGAACTTGAGATAGACTTTGATGAATTTAAACACTGGGAAAGAGCTAATATCCTTCCAGATTGGCTAAGAGTTAATAACCTGATTGATGAGTACATAGAGATTTATTATACTATTTTCTCTACTTCTGTATATGATTAGAATATTCCATAACAGAAAGTTTTAAAACTTCTTTTAGGAGTGACTAGAATGAGCCAAGATGACAAGTCTTTGAAGAGAGGGATCCAGGTTGGCCAAAGCTAATAAGGCATTTGAAACAGCTAAATAAGGTAAAAAGAGACAGTTAAAACGGCATCATGGGGTGCCTGGGTGGCTCAGTGGGGTTAAAGCCTCTGCCTTCAGCTCAGGTCATGATCTCAGGGCCCTGAAATCGAGCCCTGCATGGGGCTCTCTGCTCTGCAGGGAGACTGCTCCCCACCCCAACCCCCTCTACCTGCTTCTCTGCCTACTTGTGATCTCTGTCTGTCAAATATATAAAAAATATTTTTTTAAAAAGGCATCAGATTTCTGAATAAGAGATATTTTAAAGATTTTATTTATGTATCTATTCGAGAGAAGAGGAGAGAGAGAGTGTGTGCAGAAGCAGGGGGAGGGGCAGAGGGAGAGGGAGAAGCAGAAACCAGAGAGTGTACCTTGGGGCTCAATCCCTGGATTCCCGAGATCATGATCTGAGCCCAAAGCAGATGCTTAACTGACTGAGGCACCCAAGCGCCCCAAGAGATATGTTAGATAGGAGAATTAAAGACTTGAATTTGAATCAACTTAATGGGAATCAGGCGACTGGATCAAACAGAACTAAGCCTCACTTTAAATTTCTGGTAGTTTCATGTAATAAATTTCTAATATTCAGCATTTTTTTTCACTACGCCAGTGGTGAAATTCGTTGACAATGGTATTCTAGTGGGGATGTTTTATAAGGGAACTTGATTTTTGCTGCTAAGACTTCCTTGGGAAGGCAATACCTAAGTTAAGTCACTATGGTCTAGATAGCTGGTTCTCAGCCCTTCTGGACATTCTGAGGACACCCTGAAATAGTCCGACTTTTAGTGATACTCAAACACTAACAAGAGAAATCAGTATAAAACCAGACTGCCAGCTCATTCAATTATAACCCACTTTCAGTGAGGAGCACTCTCTTTTTTGCATATCAAGGTATCTGGGAAAACAAAAGCTTGTTTAGGACATAGGGGTGGGAGAGCAAAGGATGGGACAAGGTATTCAGGCCACTGTGAGGCCAACTCTACCCATGTTTTGGACACACTGTCTTTCTGGATAGAGATGGATACATAGTAGTCTGTTTCTCTACGCCCTATTTTCTATGTTCACTGTTTTCTTCCTATACACAACTTTCCCCTTGGATGTTCCATGACTACAGTACACTGAGGTCCATGAAAATCTGAGACAGGGCATTTTGTGGGTGGTAATTTTCAAAGGGTGCCCTTTGAAAGTCAATATTCAATGCAGCTAGACATCCACTATTTAGGGAACTATTCTAAGTTTTCTTCATATAATGTGCCCCAATCTTAATATATTTAAATAATCAGCTTTAGAATTATTATAGTCTATCTAATAATTCACTCACTCACTCAGCTTTCACTAGGTGCTATTATTAAGTTATTAAAATGCAGTAAGTTGTTAAAAAATATTTATTGAGGTCTTTTAATAGTGCAATGGAACCTGACGTGAGTTTGAGTTCTGCCTCCATCACTTCTCGGCTGCATGATCTCTAGTAAGCTGTTTAACCTTGTGAGGCTCAGTTTTTAATTTTGTAAAATAGATTAATATCAATACTCTTCTCATTGAATTGTGAAAAGTAAATGAAATACTTTATGTCAAAATGCTTTGCAAAGGAGCGGCAGCAGCGACTGCAGCGGTAGAAGCAGCAAAGTATCTGTGTGGAGCTCCAAACTGGGAAGAAGATGCTAATTAAAGTGAAGATGCTGACCGGAAAGGAGATTGGAATTGACACTGAACCTACAGACAAGGTGGAGCGAATCAAGGAGCATGTGGAGGAGAAAGAGGGAATCCCCCCATAGCCGCAGCGGCTGTGAAAAACAGAAGAATGATGAGAAGACAGCAGCTGATTATAAGATCCTAGGTGGTTTAGTCCTCCATCTGGTGTTGGCTCTGAGAGGAGGAGGTGATGTTAGGCAGTGATGGACCCTCCCTCCATTTTACCTCCTCACCCTGTCTCTCGGAATGAGGCATCATATATCCTTTCACTCTGTGGGACACCAGATCCACTGCCCCTTCTCCTGGATGCCCAGTCTTGTTTGGTGGGAGACCGTGAGGACCTCAGGATGCAGGGTTTCTGGCCCAAAGGGCCCTTGCTGGCTATTGGGTTTTAGTTTGCAGTCCTGTGTGCTTCCCTCTCTTATGGCCATGTCCCTAGTTGTGAATAAAATATTTCCTGACCTCCTGGAAAAAAAAATGCTTTGCAAAGTGTAACGTAGGAAATAAATGTCTGAAAGTATTACCATTATTATAAATGTAGTAGTCACAGAAGTAGTAACGTTTGCCTTTTTGTGTGCTCCATTAGTGTTTGCTGGAGCAGTTCTATGATCCTTCCTGCTTATTTTCTTAATCTTCTATAAAAATTTAATAATATATATGCCAGATTTTAAGTAGCGAAAATAAGTTTTTAATTTATCACCTTAAGTTTTCAATATGCATTTTTTAAATTAATTAATTTTTAATAAACATATATGTATTTTTTCCCCAGGGGCATAGGTCTGTGAATCGCCAGGTTAACACATTTCACAGCACTCATCATAGCACATACCCTCCCCAATGTCCATATCTCCACCACCCTCTCCTGTTCCCCTGCCCCCAGCAACCCTCAGTCTGTTTTTTGAGATTGAGTCTTTTATGGTTTGTCTCCCTCCCAATCCCATCTTTTTTCATTTTTTCTTTTCCTACCCCCCAACCCCCCCACATTGCATCTCCACTTCCTCATATCAGGGAGATCATATGATAGTTGTCTTTTTCCAATTGACTTATTTCGCTACGCATAATACCCTCTAATTCCATCCACGTCTTCGCAAATGGCAAGATTTCATTTCTTTTGATGGCTGCATAGTATTCCATTGTGTATATATATACCACATCTTCTTTATCCATTCATCTGTTGATGGACAGCTAGGTTCTTTCCCTAGTTTGGCTATTGTGGACATTGCTGCTATAAACATTCAGGTGCACGTGCTCCTTCGGAGCACCACGTTTGTATCTTTAGGATATATACCCAGTAGTGCAATCGCTGGGTCATAGGGTAGCTCTATTTTCAGTTTTTTGAGAAACCTGCACACTGTTTTCCAGAGTGGTTGTACCAGCTTGCATTCCCACCAACAGTGTAGAAGGGTTCCCCTCTCTTCCAATATGTATTTTAAAAGTGACATCAGCTCTGCTATTTTAAATTCTTTAATAATTGCTGGTGTAGTTTTATTCCTTTGATTCTAACTTCTTGAGTAGAAGAACACTGACCAGATCCTGACACATTAAAAGTGGTGTTTATAAGATCTTATTTGGTTGGAATAAAGATGCTGGGAGTAGAGAAGAGTGATTAATGCAAGTGTAAAATGACAAGGATCTGGACCAAGGTGGAACACTGAGAAGTAACAAAACTTAATGAATTCAAAATAGAACCATAAAATCTGAGAGGCTCAGTGGCAAAGTTAAATTAGACAATGAGAGACAAAGGTTAAATTACCAGTTAATATTGATTCCATAAAGAATGGTAATATCAGTGATAGAAAGAGGGTATTTGAACAAATAAGCCATTTTGAGAAGGGGACACAGCCCAAGAAACAGACTTTTGTTTATGACATGTCGGCGTTTGAGATGATGTTGATGGAGTATTCTGTTGATCATATCTTAAAGGCAACTGGAAATATGGAAACATAATCAAAGATGAACATGAAGCTTTAAGTGTGATAAAGTGAAAAATAATGATGACGGCTAATAACGAATGACTTACTATGTGACAGGTACTGTTTTCTGTGCTTTCAAAGTGCCAGCTCATTCGATTTTTACATCAAATAGTATCCCTAGTTTGCTGATGAGAATCATAAGGTCCAGAGAAGCTAAATATCTTGCCTTACCTGACACAGCTAACAAGTAGCGTAGGATCAGAATGGGTGAAATCTTCCAGGAAATACAGACAGAAGAAGAGGAGGCTGAATGAATGGTAATCCCCAGGGGCAGTGAGAAGATAAGAGATTCCGGCAGCACTTGAAGGGGTGGGAAAGGGGGGGTCCGCTGCTCAGTGTCACCGAACAAGGAGGGTGTGGTCTGCAATGCTAAATACTTATCAGAGTTCAAGAACAGTGAATCAAGGCCTCAGGGTTTGGCAGACAGAGGCAGATGACACCAGAGGCAGGGTAGAGCAGTGGTTTTGGAAGCCAAACCGCAGAGGATCAAGGGGCTGGATGTGAGGAGAGGAAAGTCATAGGTATCAAGAATTTTTCATGGTATTTGCATATGGAAGGTCACGCCAACATGATAGAGATAAAAGGGACAACTGAAACTTTTAGAATTAGAACTTTGGCTTACGCCTAAGTTCATGTCAAAAAGGAGGCAAAGATGAGGGCATGTCAAAAAGGAGGCAAAGATGAGGGCATGTAGTATCCTTTGAATCATAAATCCAGAGGTAGAATACCTTTGTGAGCGCTCCCATACTGGAAAAACGTTCTGGCTTTCTTTCGAACTTTAAGAAGTCAGTATGCAAACTCTTGGCACTTTTTTACAAATCCTTAATTTGCTAAAGGGATGGAGGGACCTCCTAATCTGAACACAGTATTACATGAAATGGGAATTTACATACTGGCAACCAGAGCAAACTGAGCTGAAATGGAAAGTGTGGATGAAAATCACACACTAATAAAAAGTTGTAAGTTTTGGTTTCAAATGCTAATGTTTTTTCTTAAGTTAAAAAACAGAAACATTTAATGTGGATGTAGAAATGTAAGGGTCTATTTAGTCAGAACAATTACATCTGGTTCAACAGTGATTTTGTTGTTGATGGAATAAAACTTAAACTGACCCTGCCTCTCCCCCACTCCCCCCCAACCCCTGGAACTTACTTAAAAGCACATCAGGGAAACCAGTCCCAGATAACAAAGCCCAAATACAAGGGTGGGTCAGGCCAGGTGGAGACATCCAATCAGTGGGGCCCGCATACTGTCTCCCTAGCTACCAATGAGTGTGGGTCCTGCCTTTTGGGCGCCAATTCTGACCAAGGTGGTAGGATAGCTCAAATATCTACTAGGGTAAATTGTAATTCAATTGGCCACACGTGTGTGACCTAGCATGACTGTGCAGCTTTCACTGTGTGTTACAATCTCATTGGCCACCTCTGTGTGGTGGGGCCCAACCACATGGCCTTTGCTCTATAAAGGTTCGTCTGTAAGGCAGGGAGGGGTCGCCTCTTTGTAAGAGACAGCCCCGGCTGGTTTGATTCTTGATGCTTGGCGGGAAAGAAAGCTTTGCTTGACCTTCGCTTTGTATCAGTCTCGCTCCTTTGATCACGGACCCATTATTGGGGGACCTAACAGAAATACTAAGTAAAATTTAGGCATTTTAATGGTTAGGCCTAGATTTCTTATGTAGCAGAAACATTTATTTCTGCAATGACTTTAGGTAAATTGTCAATTTTAGCTACTTCCAAAAGTACCACAAAAAAATTGTTCAACCACAGAGAAAATAAAACACTGGGTATATTTTGGCCAATGAAGGGATGATTTGGAAACAAGGCTTAATAACATAAAGAAATTCAAACTTTAGGGGCGCCTCGGTGGCTCAGTGGGTTAAGCCTCTGCCTTCGGCTCAGGTCATGATCTCAGGGTCCTGGGATGGAGCCCCACATCTGGGCTCTCCGCTCAACAGGGAGTCTGCTTCCCCCTGCCCTCTCTCTGCCTGCCTCTCTGCCTACTTGTGATCTCTCTGTCAAATAAATAAATAAAATCTTTAAAAAAATTCAAATTTTATCAATGTAGTTGTCAATTCAAAACATCAAATATGCATTTCCAACTTGAATAATAAAAAATAGGAACAAAGATTCCAATACAAAGTAAACATTAAAATCTAATTACATATGTAGGCAAAAACATAAAAATGACATTTTAATAAAAGAAATGGGAATTCTGCTCTTGGTGTAAAAAAAAATGTCAAGATGAAATCAGTGGAAGAAAAAGTATCCATGCTTTTGTGAATTATCATGTGGCAGGCAGGGTGTTTATTTACTTTTCTTAATTTAAGGCTGTATCCACATATCCAAGACAACACTTCTTTTTTCAGAGACAAAAAAAAAAACCAAACAAACAACAAAACAAAAACCATATGCTTATTTGCTATTATATAAGGTCCTCTGGTACCACAGTGATTTTTTTTAGAATGGCGTTTAAAAAAATTATTGTATTTGTGACCTAAAATAAATTATAGAAAGAAAGTTAAGAGACTGGGAGGTCTAGAGACATGAGTTAGCATGGAAACATGAATCAACCTATACTAAATTAACCCATCCTAAGATGCTGTTCACTTTGAAAGACTGCTCGTTCCCCACTTATATTAAAAAGAGCAACTGAACTCTATGTTTCTGTAACATGTGTTATCCAAATGAAGCCTTGTGCATAATAGTTCAAAGATAAGTTGCTTCTATAAGTGACAGTTCCTGAACTGCACTCTGCCTTAGTGTATGTCCAGCAGAAGACTTCAAAAGGTAGCTTAGGAGCCACATAGAATGTTCTTGGGATGCACAGTATTGCTATGGACGTTTTGTTACATAACATGTATTTTATAATGACATATTAATAGCATTTAATGCATATTAAGTATTTAAAGATTTTATTTATTTTTGTGAGAGAATAATTTTGAGAGAGAGAGAGAGCGTGCAGACACAGGCAAGAGCAGGGCAAGGGGTGGAGGGAGAGAATCTCAAGCAGGCTCCCTGCTGAGCATGGAGCCCAACACAGGGCTCAATCCCAGGACCCTGAGATCAGGACCTGAGCCAAAGTCAGACACTTAACCCACTGAGTCACCCAGATGCCCCACATATTTACTAATGTCTCTTTATTACTTTTCATGAGTACCATGGTTTCAAGCTTACAGCTCTCTAGAAACAGGCAGAAAGAAAGGAAGTTGTATTATAGGATTAAGAAGGCAGACCAATATGAAATGTTCATTTCCTATAAAAATAATTTAAGCCTTGGGCGCCTGGGTGGCTCAGTGGGTTAAGCCGCTGCCTTCGGCTCAGGTCATGATCTCAGGGTCCTGGGATCGAGTCCCGCATCGGGCTCTCTGCTCAGCAAGGAGCCTGCTTCCTCCTCTCTCTCTCTCTCTGCCTGCCTCTCTGCCTACTTGTGATCTCTCTCTCTGTCAAATAAATAAATAAAATCTTAAAAAAAAATAATTTAAGTCTTGGCATTGGCATATTACCTATGGAGTTAAAAAAAATACCTCAGAAGTAGCAGTTCTGATTTGTTGTGCATGTTTGTGTGGTGGCAATGGGAGAGGAAGCAGGATGGACACAGAAGAACAATGGAACTGTGTAGGATGGAGAATTTGCCAAGGAATCATTATAATATCAAGAAAAGAAAAATGCAAAGAGAAAGAAGGTCCTGTGTGACAGTATGAAGATGGACTTCAGTTATAATACGAACTGACCACAGCCAGCCCGGGAGAGCAATGATCCATAGCTTAGAAAGTTTAGAATTGGCTCTATTAGTAACAGTTTATCGCTGTTAACAAGGGGCATGTCCAGACATGGCCTCCTGGCCTCTGAGTTGACTTTTTTCAGTCTGCTGCCTTTTGCTTGGTAACTTTAGCCATCATTCTTTGCTCTTTCAATTATAGAGACTGTGTAGTGTGTCCAAGTCATGCTGCGGGATAATTAAACATTTTATGTCATTTTTAGGCTATATAGTATCTTGTGCATGTATTCATTAGAAATCATAAAATGAGGGGCACCTGGGTGGCTCAGTGGGTTGAACCTCTGCCTTCGGCTCAGGTCATGATCTCAGGGTCCTGGGATCAAGCCCCGCATCAGGCTCTCTGCTCAGCGGGGAGCCAGATTCCCCCACCCCCTTTGCCTGCCTCTTTGCCTGCTTGTGATCTCTGTCAAGTAAATAAATAAAATCATAAAAAAAAAAAAAAAAGAAAGAAAGAAATCATAAAATGAGCTGACTCTGCCTTTGTCGGGACTTATGTTTTGATTCTCTTGGACTGTATTCAACATATTGTGGCTATTTCTGTTAGAGGACAGGACACCGATTCCCAGAGTTAATTGCTGATCATACCCCTTTTTCGTGAATGAACTTCATCCAGTTTGCTGATTTGGACATGTCATTTAAAGGCCACAATTTTAGGCTGTTATTAAACCAACATTTGTAATTTTGTGGTTCACAATTGTCCATTTATATGATTTTAGAACTGGAGAGGACCTCGGACATAATCTAATCATCATACTACTGGGCAGAGGACACTGAGGCAAGAAAGTAAGAAGCTACTTTCCCAAGTTTCCGAGTCAACAGTCCTGTTAGCACTTTCTACCATCTCCCACTTGTAATTAAGTGTTCTGCATTTTGATTTCACACAACTAAGTGAAATCATTAAGTAATGTGAGCCAGTATTAAGTGAGAGACATCATCTGGGATCTGGACATCTGTGTGCTGAAGTGTTAACTCATATCCAAAATGAATCACATTAGCGGGCATATACTTGGCAGGGTTGCATATTTTGCCATTTTCTCAGAAATACAAGTTGATGATGGGGTTCATATACTCTGTCATTCCTTTCATTTCTCAAAAGCACTGCTTTCTATAGAATGGGGTCATGCTATTCATACGAGGCTCTTCCTTGGAGGATTTCAAACACTGATCAGGGGTATTATTACTAGCCCATTGAGCCCAACCAAATCACATAGTTCCTTGCTCACATACACACATCAGTAATTATAGGCCTGGCAAAGACTGGACATTATGCCAGAAGCTAGTTTTAAAGGATATTATCATTCTCAGCCAATTAGCTCAGACTCCATTATATTCAGAATTATATGCTGTTCAAATAAGGATTAAATGTATATGAACAGGCTAAGAAATTAAGTCTTTAAAATCAGGGGTCTTTTTTTCCCCTCTTCTGATTCTACTTCATTTCTGTCTTATTCATTTTATGGTATTAAGTTTTTCACTTGGGAATTAGTTAGCAGGTATACAAACATGCTTTCCACTTACAGGAAGAAGCTATGGTTCTCTTTCTCTCCCTCTTTCTTCCTTTCTCTTCTTTCTTCTCAGTATCGATTTTGCTTCACCTCAACAATTTCCTATACTTTCCTCGACTCACTCCAAAATATACTCTTCTTTGAAACCTCTTCCACAATGGAAGATTTGTTATTTCTACAATCTATCACAGTAGATACTTTGTTGCATGAGGGGTATCTGGGTCTCGGCACTTCCACACATATGGCCTGGGATGCCTGCTGAGAAGTTTCTCAGCAGTCTGTGTTATGAGTGATAGAGAAGTATCTGTGATACTTTGCCATCCCCCACCTTTTTTCAGTTTTCAAAGTTAGTATTTATCATGAAGGTTTTAGAGATGCGTTAATAAGTATACATCCATAGTTCAATTAATGTATCAAGGACCTAAGACTTCACTTGAATATTTAAGTATATTTTAAAAAGATATTCAGGAATGGACAATACATTCTAATTACATCCCTTGTTCATATTGCTAAGAGCCGAATCTCTTTCACAAAGTATCCATTTATTCCCTACAGCTATTACTTTGGATGGAAATGCTTTCAGATACAAAGTTGTCTCTACTTTTTTCCATATTTCAAGGTGCGTTGCAAGCAATGAATAAAAGCTTATATTCCTTTTTTTCCATCAAATTTTAGCTCAGTAATGACACTGGGTGCACAAAAATAAGCATTAATCTTTTACATTGCATTTTTCCCCTTTACATTGAGGAGATTATAGATAAAGCTCTTTAAACATTCTGAGATCCTTAAGCTGATTTCTATATGACCCCCAAGTGGTGTTAATGATATTTTCAGAGGGAATGCCTTACTTAGCTAGCAAGAAAAAGAACTCTGTAATCCTTGGTGTATCTATCATAAAAGAGGTTAGCAGTAGAAATTTTTTAGCAACTCTATCAGTAAACGCTTACAGAATTCACCTATCAATGGGAAGTGAATAATTTTTGTTTTTTTCTGTCTACCTTAGCAGATACTGTCAATTAAGCTAAATAAAGCTCCAGAAGAAGCCAAGGTAAACTTGGTTGCGAACCAACAGGGATTCAACTAAGAAGAAGAAAATGTGAAACTCTTTTTATTAAGAATTTCAGCAGAACTTAAATTCAAACCCCAGGGAGAGCAGATACTGTTAAATCCCTATAGATTTTATAAACTACATAGGATAGCAGATGAGTAATCAGGGATTCTGGCCCCAGAACTGATAAACTCTGAATCCTGGAGCTTCACTGTGTGTGTGTTTCCCTTACCTATATACTAGGTAAATTTATACTTTCCCTAGTCTTACGTCATTCATGATTCTCCAAGGAATACTCAGTTAGCTTTCCTTAAACAGTTTTGAGACACTCATAAAAGTTCCACATACGAATTATTTGCTTTACTTTTTTTTTTCCAAATGGCATACTGCATCTTGGTTTTTTTTTTTTGTTTTTTTTTTTGTTTTTTTTTGTTTCCACCAACTGTCAGCTCTTTTGGAATTGAACAGTGCTGCATAAAACAGCTACTGCATATTGATTTTTTTCTTTTACATGTATTCAGGCTGATTTTCCATTCTATAGGTTAGTGGCTTAGCTATTATACTCTCGTAAAAAGAAGAACTCTTCAAGGGTTGAATGAAAATTCATTTGTCCTTCTTGCTTTCTTCTTGCCCTCTGCAGGGGAATTTTCACTCTACTGAGCTTTCAGAAGATGTATTGTTATACCCTGCCGAGCCAGAACAGGAGACTATGGATGATTAAATACCAACAGTGTCCTGTTTCTGTACTAAACATGGAATTAGCCATTGGCCTCCACCTAATGAGCCTATAATCTAATTAGACAGATTGACAACACCCAGAAGGGAAAAGATAAGAAGGCACATCAGCACAGTAGGTTAAAATGGAGAAAGTGGCATATTAAAATATTCAGGAATGTAAAATCATCATAAAACTAACTTACAACTGAAGCATATTTTGCAGTTTCCAAAATATTTCTTATAGTCACCGTGTTATTTATCCCAGTAAATGCCAGAGGTCTACTGGGCAAAGCTACCCAACATATAGTTGGGTCTCAACACATGAACAGAGTGTGATGCAAATCTCAGTATTTCATTGTAACGACACTCTTTGTGTGACTAATTTTCCTCCGAGGACCTCATTTTACACTTTAACATCTTACATATGTGAGCAAAGGACATTCAGACTTTTTCCTTTAAGCAAAAGAAATATAACATGTTTGGATTGGTGTAAAAACCTCAAGGATGTTTCCAGGTCCTCTGTTGTCTTAAGAAGACATCAAGTTTCTTGGGACCACTTGCTCAGTAATACTACATGCCTTCATCTGTCCCATACTTGAAACTAAATGAAGTCTCAAAGTGCTTCTCTAGGGGAAGTAGTTTGGAATTAGGAGCCTCAGAGACCTGCCTTGGAATCCTACTTCATCACTTACCCCTTGGGCTGATTATGTCTATTTTATGTGTTCATAGGTTTCCCTTCACAAAACATAGTTTCATTTGAACCTCAATAATCATGTGAAATTTTCCTAGGAATCTAAGTTCTCTGTTTAGACAACTTGGTTTTCTAAATGACATACTTAAAAAAAAATTATAGGATAGGTATTCTTGTTCCAAGAAGCTTTAAAACACCTTTAGTTTAATACTTCTTAATACCAGATACCATTTTTTGATAAAACAAAACATAACAGCACAGCTTCTATATATATTTACTGGCTCCACTCCCCCTTGAAATCAGTGGGGTTTGGGGGCAAAAAAACTGGCTCATATAGCTAGGGAAAAAAAAACCATGATATTATAAAATATTATTCATTCTCTTTATTGACTTTGAATTTTCCTTTTATCTAGCTAGACAAGGGTATATGAGATGTGTGTACTAGGGTATATAAAGGAACAGTGAAAAGGGAACAGATTTGTTTTTCTTCTATTTAGCACTTTCCCTCAATGTCTTTCTTTATAAATAAAAAATACAAAATGTTTTACAGATTAAATTCAATACACACACACACACTATTCAAGAAAACCAGGGTCAGGGGAGTGGGTGGGAAGAAAGAGAAGGCAGGTAGAGAAGGGGTATCATGATAATGCCCCTCAGAGATGGTGACTTTGAGTCAAATGGTTCAACCTCCAACCAGAGCAGAAATACTTGAGAAGTGATTAATCAGACTCTGGTAAGACTTCCAATTCTGGGGAGCTGACTATTCTAGAAAGTAGTAGCATGGTAGTCAAATAGGAGCTTGAATCTCAACCTTATCATGTACTAGTGGTGTGAGCTTGGGCTAATTAATCAACTTTTCCGAACTTGTTTCCTTGTTTGTAAAATAAGAATAATTATCTCTATTCCACCAAGTTACTATAGAGATTAAATCAGATACTATATATTAGGAGTTTGGCACATTGCCATTAAACTCAAAGAACGAATATTATTATTAGACAACCCAGCACTGTCATTAAGCTATTTTTTTTTTTTAAATAATGAATCAAAATCTGTCTCTCTATAACTTTCACCCATTTGCGGTTGCTCTCCCATCTGGAAAAACCCAGAAGAATTTGATGGAAGACAAAGCTGCTGCTTCTTCCTTTTGGCAGCTAATCAATGACTGAAGCACTTTGCATCCTCTCTATGTTGCAGATTTTAGCATATAATTCTTTCCCTTTCCCATCCCACCGAGTTGTTGACAAGTATGAACTTTGCTGGCAATACAGAATAAATCCTATTGCTACCACTTCTCCCTGAAAAAAATAAAAAATTAAAAAGGAAATCATAAAACACGCCCCAAAGAAAATACAAATTATGAAGTTAAGAACTTAATTGTCTCTGAGCAATTGTTCAAATGCATGTAGATACTGACTCTTAGAAACATAAAACTTATAGAAGCCTTGTTCACCATATTACCTAAATTAGCCTCAATTCCTTATGACTAAGGAGTTATTAAAACATCCTTTATTTAAAAGATTGTTATTTATTTATTTGAGAGACAGAGGGAGATAGCAATAGAGAGCAGGAGTGAGAGGCAGGGAGAGGGAGAAGCAGACTCCCTGATAAGCAGGGAACCCAACAAGGGGCTTGATCCCAGGACCCCAGGATCATGACCTGAGCTGAAGGCAGATGCTTAACTGAGTCACCCAGGTGCCACTGAAACATTCTTACTAGGTTGAAACACTCCAAACTTGCTTCTTCTGTGTTAATGGCATCACAGTCCAGCCAGCTCCTCCAGCATGAAACCCAAAGAAGCAAATGTAGTTAACTGTCTTCACTCATCTCATTCAGTCTGACAAGAAGGAGCACTGTCCACATACTTCCCATTTCATTTCCTCTCCTCCTCTGTGGTTGTGAGAGCAGAGCTTCCAAAAGATGGATGCCCAGCACGCAGCAACCTGGCAGGGAATAAGTGAGGGCACTAAATGCTAGTGCCTCACTCTCTCCCGGCCTCTGATAGCCAGCAGCTTCTTCCCACTCATGGAGCCCAGAGGGAAGCTCTAAGACAAGGAAGCTAAATGGTGGAGTCCATAAAGGGCACCAGAGAAGGTGGGTTTGGGGAGGTACACGGAAGCGATACTGAACATTTCTTAACTTCTCTTCTGATTCCTGTCTCTTTTTCTACAATTCATATATTACCCTGACTCTAGATCTATCGTTCTAAAATGCATATTTGATGAGGTTACAGCCCTGCTTGCAAGCCCTCTGTGACTCCTAAGTTAATTTATAGTTTCCTTCCCTATTACTATTATTATTCCCCTCAACTTCTAGTTCTGTCATCCCTCTCCGTTGCCTCCTCGGTTTCAGGCATAACAAAGAGCTCATGGTTTTCCAGGTGCCCTAGACGTGGACCCATGCAAGGATCATGTTGTTTTCTTCTTATAAGCCAATAACCTACCTGGCACAGATCCTGGCTCATAGTAAAATCTCCTGCACATGTCCGCTGAATGAATGGATGTCGCACTTTTGCACACTATATTCCCCATACCTGGAATCTTAATAAATTTACAATCTCCCTTCAGGTCTTTGAATCACACTTCAGCTGTGAAACCTCTCCTGACCTCTCCCTACACCCTCTCATGAGAGATTCATTGATCAGGAGACTGTATACCCCTCTTCTAGTATTTATCTCCAGGTGTCATTTGAAATTGCTCACATACCTCTATGGCTTTGCCAGACAGTGCCATCCTTTATGGCAGAGACTCTATCACTCATCCGTGAGTCCCCAGAACCTGGAGGGATGGCTGATGTGTGGTGGGTACTCCCTGTACACACACATTTATGGAGCAGTCTCATTTGGGGGTGGGGGCTAAAAATGTGAAGGATGTTTTCTCCTACAGTTACTATTTTCACCTCTTCCCATTCCTTAATGATAGCTTAGGAAAATTCTTAACTTCGAAGTCACTTTTGGCTACAATACACCTAGTCTCCTTAAAGCCTCAACTTTAAACCTCTTTTCTTCCTGCCATCTGCATGGGACCCTGACAGCTTTGAGGTGGGGGAGGCACAGTTTGCCCCTGGGTCACTGCTTCTTCCCTCCCTTACTCTTCGAGGTCTAATTCTTCCAGAGAGGGAGTCTTTTTTATTTAATTGGCTGCAATGGCTGCAATTGGCTGGTTTTATTTAATTGGCTGCCTGTGTCGTGAATGGTAACTGGCCATTGAAGTGGCAGTTGCCTAGGGGCTGGCTATCTCATGGGATGGGTCTGTGCATTCATCCCAGGATCAGTGCAGTATTTGGTCCAAACTTGACCTCTTTCATCTCCATCAGCGGCTGCCATATTGGAGCACTGCCCAGCCTGCTGATGCCGTTTTCTTTGCCCAGCAGGTGGCTCTCCTGAGCGGTATATGGAAGACGACTGGCTCAGGTCAAGGTCTCTTTCAACCATAGAGAACTTGGCACAGCCTTGTCATGCCAAATACTAGGTGCAGTGGCTTCACTGTTGTGTTTTCTATTCTCCTTCCTCTCTCCAATTCACTTCTTTCCTGTTCTGACGGGCAAAGGAAGTGAGTCCACTCACTGCCTGAGCAGATGTCCAATTTGGAAGCCAAAACACCACCTCCCCTTGTTTTGCAATCTCAATTTCGAGGAGTGATTTTTCATTTAGAACCTCCCTCCTCACTTAGATTGAAATGGGGATGGGAAGCACCCCTCCCTTTCGCCTGGGGATAACTGGGTTACTTCTCAACAGAAGCACTGCATTCCACCTATAAGGAAAACTATTTTGAAGATTCTTTTTCCCCCTCCATTTTCTTTTTCAGTAGAGGAGCAGGGGCAGTTTATTGTAGGAGGGCAGTTCCACAGTAGCCACGGGAGAAGGTGATGGGTCCCAGGGCCAGTTCTATGAAAAGCCCCAACTTAACGTCCCATTATAAAGTTTGCTGAATAAATGAATGAACAAATGGACATATCTATTCTGAGCAATTATTAATAGACAGGAACACTGATGCTGTGCAGTGAGGCGCTAGGTGAAACAGAGCAAGATTAGTCAGTGATAGAAATCAAAGCACAGGGCTGGACTTGTAGCTCAGGAAGTTCCCCGTCCACCATCTTTGTATGACCTCCCCTGGTCTCAGCATGGCACGCGTTCACAGCATTAATTAGTAATGCCAGAGCACACATCAATGAGAGACCAGAATTACCACCAGAAAGTCAGTTTTGTATTTTGTAGAATTTGCAACTCTAAGACTAGGGAGAGAAATGTCATCTCTGCCATAGGCACAGCACCTTGCTCTGCTCTTATGTAAACTCACTGTCAGGCAATCCCAGAAACTGCCTCTACTCGCCTCTGGGCAAAAATGTCTCCTTTTCATAGAAAAATGTCACCTTTTCTCTAGGAAATGGCAGGTGGTTATTTTTTTCCAAAGGAAAAATGACCTTTGCATTTCTTTAGGAAAAAAAAAAAAAAAAGATCTCAAGGACTCAGCCTTGATGAGAAACACTGGAAACAATTCCATATCTTTTAGTTTGTACTTGAGGTCCTATTTGTAAATTCTGAGATTACACTGGCCACCACCGATGTAGCCTGTAGGCAGATGTCAATGACCACAAAAGCACGGCACCTTGTTTCTCAGGAATGTTCACTTCATGCAGGATGGATTTGTGTAATTTCAGCTCCTGCTACATCTAGCCCCAACCTCATGACTCTAACGCTTCAAAGCTTTTATGTCCCAATTCAGGATCACAATCTTACACAAGTCCGTGAGAAACTGCTCTGCAAACATGCCAGTATTGCTAACCTCGCATGTCTATCCATCATGATGCCTGGAAAGTATGTTAAGTGCTTCATACGACATTTCGAGATGTGGCAATCTAAGTCTGTTTTTTCACGCCCCAAATTTCATTCTCTCATGAGAACACAGGAGAAAATAGATCCAGTGTTTGCTTTTTCCCTAGTCAGGTGAGAAAAATAGGAAAGAAGAACAAAGAAGCCAGAGAAATGAAAATTTCAGGACCCAACACTTTAAAAACAAAGAGGGAAGGAATATGAAGCTCATAACACAGAGAAAGACAGTTCTAGGTTATTAATCTTGGTTTCACAAAACAAAGTTCCCCCTTTTTGTCAATATCTCGTTTATGTGATGAAATGTTTTCATTTCTGACGATGGTTCTTGCCATTAAGAGATGCAAAATTCACCTCACAGAGTTGGATTTTCGAACAAAGTAGTAAATTAGACGATGGCACAAGAGTTACCGTGTGTGATCCTGTCAGTTCATGCAAATCCTCAGCTGGCGCGTGTGAGAGGCGCATTAATTACACTCGGTACGGGAATCATGTTTCTGCAGCTGTAGCAGCTTTGCTATTTGCCGACTCCAGTGCGCTCCATCTCTAATTTCACTGGCAGCTTGCAAAAACCAGCAGAATTACACTTATAAACAAAGGTCTGCATGGCAATTTATCTCCTATTGACTTCAGTGAAGTCTTCTTGTTTAGAATGCGAAGAGGTTTATAATTATGAACTAAGATCTAAGACTTAGCTGGGAAACAGTGAAAGACATATTTCTTGCCTCTTTTTCTCACTTACATGCACATATCCTTAGGGGGTGATATATGTGTGTGTACCTAGGAAATTAAACTATTCATTGAGCCTACATGCCAATCTGTAGGAATATGCACCAACATCTTCTACGGATATTTGATTCAGGGAGTACTATTGCTTCTAACAGAAACGTATATTTTGCCTCAGACATTTTCCAACTATCTTACCCTCTCTAGACTTTTCTATTTTGTTTCTTATGATTCGGGATGGACATGTTTTTATTTTGGAGTGGGTTATAATATCAAAAAATGAGAAACTTCATTAAACAAATGAAGATGAGGATAGCGATGTCTCTAGGGTATCTAGTAAAAATACTTATATCTAGTAAAAAGAGTCAAAATCCAATGGCATGCCCAAGTGGCACCCCAGCCCAATTTTCAGTAGTCTTTACACACACACACGAGATTGAGTGTCCTACTTCAGATGCCAGTCTACCAACAGAATAACAGTTGTCAACATGGCACTACAATTCCAACAATTTTCTAATTATCTCCTTTAAAAGTGGGAACTACTTTAAGAAGTAAGAGTTTTTTTGCTGTTAGTGTTCCATACAGAATCATTTCATTTCCAGGGTCCAAATGGTGACCATCCTAGGCTGTTCATAACTCTTTTCATAGATCTATCACTCCCAGAATACTAAAGCTTCCTCCAATTTACTGGAAGACAGTCTTATAAATATTAATAATGGTTACCAATTCCGAATGATTCCATATGCCATGGCCTATTTTAAGTACTTTATATGTAATGCCTCATCTAATCAAATGTTTGGTTAAATTAGATAAAGAAAAGCCTTAAATAATCCTCTAAGGGAGCATAAATAATCATAGGAAAATCTATGATAATTACAGCAAATCTTGTGCCTTCATAGTAATCCATGTAAGGAAATCAGTGCTGCCCAGATAGATTCCTTCAACTGTTCAATCACCCAATTGAACAGCTGAACATATGTCATATATCTGGTAGTAAATATGCCTTGGGAATTTATTATTGATGAAGTCAGACATAGGCTCTGACCTAGAGAGCTTATAGTTAGGTGCTGGGGACAGGGGATGGCAAGTAGCAAGAGTTTATAAGTCCACTGAAGGAGGGGCGGGTGAAAACAAGTACCTTTTATAAAAAACAGATTGTTCCCTGATGAACCAAAGGCTCAGTTGCATTAGTTGCCAGACCGAGAGTAATAGGAACTGAAAGACTTTAAACGTTGCCTATAAAAGCACATATGCCAATCCAGACACCAGAATCTGGTACTCTTTGTACCTATTTGGATCCTTTTTTTTTTTTCATTGATAAGCAAGGATCCTGGGGATCCTGGACCCAGACCTAAGGAATTAAAATAATAAAAACTTCTTAAATGCATTTAGATGATAGCATTATTTCAAATGTGTCTAACTTAAGCTAAAAGTCTTTCCCTAATATACTGACAGTCAACCACTTCCTCCATGGAGTGGTAATAAAAAGTCAGCATTAACCCCATAATCACCAGTCCTTTTCCATTAAACTTAAATGATTAGCTTTCAGATTTTCGCCAACTTCATACCCAGTAAGATTACTCTAATGTAACATCCCTGGTATTATAATGTCTAGTATCGTGCAGAGCTGGGCTCTTAGGCTGAGTAGGAGTCCCACCTCCTTTCTTCTTGAGCTCCTAGGAGTGCCAGTGGACCTCTGCTACAAATTAACATAAAGCTTCTCTGCAGAATAACTTAAAACTAATAGTGATAATAGTACATTTAAGTGCAGACTTCCTTGGTGTTAATAGGTACAGCAGTCACAAATGTCGTAACTCAATTACTGTGTGACTCACCCAAATGGATACCAATACTGAAACTAGAAACAAAATTAAGTAACAAACTTTGCTATATCTGTGCTCAAATGAGAATCAAGTTCTTAAGCCTGGGGTAGAGATGAAAACTAGATAGAACATGTATAGTAGTTAATCCTTCTCAAGTGAGCTTTTATCTAGACTCTGATTTTAAATGAAGAGGTCCTAAACAGTATCATACAAGGCATTTACAAAGAGAGAAAAGATAGAAATGTGCCAAAAAGAGGCACTGCAATAGCACTTGTTTGGGTTACAAAGACCTCTTCTTTGTAACCCAAAACTAAATGTGTTATTGAAGCATATCATGATTTTAAGAATTGATGCAACAATGTTTTAAACCTCTCAAGTGGTGTGGTGTGTAGCCAAAAATCAAGTATTGTGTCAATGATGGCATTTATATTACCTAATATATCATCTTAAAGGGAGGACAGAAGATACAGAGTGTTTACTGCGGCTTTCTCTGGCTCTGCGAGATGTCCGGTGATTGATCTGAAAGACACATTGCTTGTAGGGGAGATGTTAGGTATTTGAACAAAATGAAGTGAGGTTTTAAAAGTTAGGTGTGTTTGGAAAGAATCAAGAGTAAATATATTGACAAGCTAAAGAAGCACAATTTATTTCTTCTCTACGGGAGACATTAGTATTGGTCAGCTGGCTAGAAATTCAATTCTATTTTTCTGGCTTTTGTAGAGCATAATACTTTTTTTCTGTGTGTAGCATTTAAAGCTCATAAATACCAAGGGGTAAAATTTAGAAAATTACCTAACACAGATGTGAGTCTGGATATTTTGTTAGCTCTTACACAGTGAATTACTGCAACCCCTTTCTCTATTTTTATTCAGAAGACAGAGCTGGAGACCAGCTGATTTCACTGCTCATATTCCCTGGATGTGGTATTATGATTCTCTGTTATTTATTCGTAGCATGTTGGAGAATTGAAAGGCAACCCATTATCCATGCCTCTGTGCCAAAAAGGTAAAAAGGTAGAGTGTCTACAAAAGTAAAAGATAAGTTTCTGAGGGAAGTTTGAACAAAGTCAAGTAATTCAGAAACAAGGAAGCCACAGAAGCGGGAGTGCAGGGGATAAAAGATGACTAGAAATGTTTTGCTCCTTCTCCCATCAAAACACAGGGCTTAGTTTCCAGGCCCATGAATATGAGCTGACCTGTGACTTGCCTTGATCAGCAGAAGGGGTAGAAGTGATGCCGGGCTGGTTGGAGGCTAGGCTGAGAGGCCTGACAGTTTTCCCTTTTGCTCTCTTAGAGTCCTAAGCCACTGTGGAAACTGCTCCAGATACCCTGCTGTTCAGACCACATGGAGGGAGAAATGCCTTATCAGCCCTGCGGAGTCCCATTCATTCCAGCTGAGGTCTCAGCTGTGGGTGAAACCACCCCCCACATCCCAGCCCCAGGAGGGCATTTCCATTCCTGTGGCTCCATGACAGTCCCAAAGTGAGCCTAGCAGAAGACAGCCACCCAGCGGATCCCAGGCAAGAATGTGGACTCCTGAGTAAATGTTTGATTGTTGCTGAGTTTGGTTGTGGTATGCAACAGAAAACTCAACAGATCCTTCAAGTAGAAATATTACATTTCTCGGATTCATTCATCTGCTTCTGGAAATTGACAGAACCATATAAATGTGAACATCAGAGGTGGAGGTGGGTGGTGATGGAGCACTGGTTGATTCACTGAGACATTTGATGAAGCAAGCCCGTCCGTGTGAGAGCAGCGGGGACAGACCGACACAGCCGTGGGCTCAAAATTCAAAAGGAAGACTGTGCTGGACACAAGTTAGCAGATAGAGGGCAGATGAGACACAAAACAGGTTTGAATTACATCTTGGGCTTTTTCTTACATACAGTCTTTCTCAGGAGATGTTGAAATCATAACCATGGAATTCCATTAAAGTGCTAGGGAGCTAGCAATGGTTAGGGAAGGTAAAAAAAAAAAAAAAAAAAAAAAAAAACTGGGGTAAGGCAGGGTGGGAAGCCAGTGGGTAACCATTAACTGGACAATCAGTACAAAGAGCTGGCCCCACGAGGGGCTGTAACTCTCCTGGCAAGCGCAGAGCAGCCATCTGCTTACATGGTACCCACAGCCTCAAGTTAATCTTCGCTGTTCCCCAGAAAGCGAAAGGATAACTAAGATTCCAGATAATGCCAATTATAGGATAGAGAATTAACAGGGCTAAAATCCCCAAAGAATGAGAAATTGCTCTTGAGCCAATGTCCTAGTCTGATATGAAAGATAAACATAATTACAGGAGTAATCAGCTTTGTCAGACTGGGTAGATGGCCGGAGACGCTACTCCAAAAGGTAGTACCAGGAATATTCATAAACACTCCATAAACGCAATTCTGAGCATAGGCTCTGTTGAGAGGCGGTCAGGGTAGGGTGGGGAACATCTAAGTTGTACAGTAGATGGGAAAGGAGTCTTCTTGTTACCTACCACTCCATACAATAGTTCTCAAACTTCAGTAGGTGTAAAAACGCAGACTCTAAGATGTCCGGTTCCAGATGACAGACTGAATGCACACGGCTATCCTCTTTAGCAAAGACTTTAAAATGCATAAACCCTCAGCAATGAAAAGAACCTGAAAGAATCCATTTATCTGGCAGAGAGAGGCCATTATATGGCATGACAGCTCAAGAGAATTTTAGAATATGAAATGAAAATCAAGGCATGATGACGAATTTATCATGGTTTTGGAAGGTCTAATCTAGGGCGGGGGATTGGCAAACTGGCCCATGGAGCAAAACCTGCTGCCCATATTGGTAAATACCATTTACTGGAATGCAGCCACACTGATTTATTTATGTGGTATCTAAGGCTGCTTTCATGACAACAGGGTTAAACAGTGTGACAGAGACCACCGGGCCCACGAAGCCTCGAAATATTTACTATTTGCACATTTACAGAAAGCTCATTGCTGTTCTAGTGTGTTCTTGGTGGGGGTGGAGGGTGGGGAGAGTGACAAAGGCAAGAAGGGCTCTTAGTTGCTCTGCAGAATCCCAGGAATGTTTGATATAAGTATATAATCCTCCCGGAGGCACGGTTTGCAAAATTCCTACCACCTACCCCAAGTCAAAAACTGAGGGTGTCTCCAAAAAAAAAAAAAAAAGGTCCCCATTTGACAGATGTTCATATTCTATCCCTGGCTAAGAACATTAGGGAAACTTTTCAGTTTCACTTTTAAATATGGACAGTTGAGGATAATAACACATGCAAGGACTGCACTTCAGTAAAATGAGCGTCTGCAAAAAAGAGGTGTGGAGGGGCGCCTGGGTGGCTCAGTTGGTTAAGTGCCTGCCTTCACCTCAGGTCATGATCTCATGGGGGATCGTGCCCCACATGGGGCTCCCTACTCAACAGGATGCCTGCCTCTCCCTCTTCTACTTCCTCTGCTTGTATTCCCTTTCTCGCTGTCTCTCTCTAACAAATAAGAAAATAAAAATCTTTAAAAAAAAAAGAGAGAGAGAGATGGATGTGGATATGGTGGACTCTGCTAGGGAGAGACATGATGAAATATCTCCAAGGGTCAGAGGAACACTTAGCCTCAGACAGAAACAGGAGGACGAAAGATGTTTAGAAAAAAGAAGACCCACTAGAGGACCTAATACGCTTTGGGAGGAAAAACAAATAATTATTTTAAGAAAGATACTGCAAGACTGAGAGAAAGACAAAGTGAAACCTCACAAAGCTACTTAAGGGGGAAAAAGGTATGAATTGTATATCACTGGGGTCAGTGAACAGATATATAAAGCCATGTTAATGCAAAAACTATACAAATATTACTGAAATTAGCTGTAAAAGTCTATTGGGAAAATGTGGGAAGGCAGATGGGAGACAAGAGAGCTAATTCTTCATTTCTTTCTAAGAGGAAGTAAATATAGGTCATGTCTAAATCTGTTAAATCAAGACAACAGTACAAACACATTAATTGGAGGTGTGAAGGTATTTCCCATCTCTAAGAATACAAACTGACTGAGTGCCTCTGGGACAGGGGCCTGGAGGCGGGGAGAGGAGCAGGCCAGAAGATATTTTATGCATTACAATTATTTTCATATGATTGTTTTTCACATGCATGTGTTGATTTAACAATTTTTAGAAGTGTATAAATGCACATGCCCAAAACCATTTCTAGAAATTGGATTTCAGTAGGTGCAGGGACACAGGAATCTGCATTTTTAAAAAGCTCCCCAGGTGATTCTGAGAAAATTAATCTTATCCCTCTACTTCCAGAAACACAAAGAACGAGTTACCAACCAGCAAAAGGGCAGTAACAGTGATCTGCTGAAATGGAGAAATGCTGGGAGCCAGAGAATGTCAGGATGCTATCTCCCAGTTTCTTGCCATTTACTAATAACGTGGATACGTTTTAGAAGAGGGCAAATAAAATCTAATAGGGTGTGAGTGACCTCATAATTCAACCCCTATCTACAGAAGAACTTCACAGATAGGCCAGCTTTCCTCCCTCTTATATTTGTTGAAAACCTCAAGCCTCGATTAAAAAATTAGCCTGGGGAGAAACAGGAAAACATCATGTAACAAGAGAAGCTTTTTACCTGAAGGATGTTAGATAAATAACTCTCAGACTTTGTAGTTTCTATGTAAGCCTTAGTATATCAATCTTGATTTTAAAAAGAGTTTAAAGAATATGACCAGGATCTCTGGTGCCTCCAAAGGATTGCCAGGATGTGTAGAATATGTAACAATCAGAAGCCGGTTGGTTTCTGAGCACTATGGTAATTTCTTCTAAAAAAACTTCTTCTAGAACATTATAGGACCATTGGGGATTGGCTCAATTAGTTTCCAAAAAGCAGCTAGGGGCACAGTGTCTTCATTTTCCTCTGGTCTCTACTCTTTCCCATGAGTCAGTGCTGACCAAGAAAGAAAGAATTCCCATCCTACCCTTGTTTTTCTTGTGTAGGACCCTTGGTGAACTTTTCAGTAGAATGGATCTTTCTCTGTGTTTGTGTCGACACAAACTATTGACATTTCTTTGCTTACATTGGAGATAACCTAGAGCTAAAAAAAATTGATTCAAGTATTTTCATGCTTATTTCACTATCAAATGAGACCACTTATCATTTTTAAGATTTATTTATTTGAGAGAGAGAGAGACAGAGAGAACACGAGTGGTGGGAGGGGCTGAGGGAGAGAGAGAGAGAGAGAATCTCCAGCAGACTCCCTTCTCATCTTGGAGCCTGACTCTGGCTGATCCCACAACCCTGAGAGACCACACACCTCATAAATATTAATGACTTATCACTATATCTGTAGAGTCCATTTAAAGAAAAACAAACACCTGAGGTTCATTTATAGATGAAGTCGTTACAAAAAAGGAAATTAATTTTGTCCCTAACATGTTTTTGTCTTTTTAATTTCCTTCAGAAACTGCAATGCTGGTTTGTTTTTGCTTTGATGGTAAACTATTTGGACAATTAGCATTGGCCAGGCTATGCTGTAAAAGTGGAATTCAGCCTATTCAAATTTCACTTCTTAATTTCTAAGTGTATCCAACACTCCATGAATCCATCCATCCGTCCGTCCATCCATCCATCCAACAAATACTTGCTCTTTGCCTTGCACTGTTTCAGGTTCTTGGCACAGACAAATCAAGAAAACATCAGCTATAGAGTAAAGCACTATGCCTAACTGGTTGAAAGTTTATATGAGAAATTTACATGAGAAAGATTTTATATGTAAGTATTCATGCATTTTTGAAATCTATGTTTTTTAGTTGAGGATATATGACTACAGACTATTCTTTGATGTTTCCTACGCGTCATAACAGTTCCTCTTTACCAGTTACGATTATCACTTTATTTGGTAGTTCACATAAATACCTACTGAAGTTGGAATATTGTCATAGGTTGCGATGGCATATAAATCTTTACCTAGGTATTCCCCACCACTGTGCCTTTGCATATGTTGTTTCCTCTTCCTGTGGCTTCTCTTCTTTGTCCTCCTAGCTAACACCTATTCATCATTCAAAACTCTGTCGGGCATCATCTTCTGTACAAGGCTCTCCCTAAGCATCTCCTAATGGATTCAATCTCCCATTCCTCTGGCCTATTTCTGGACTTTGCACATATTTTTATGATTGCATTGATGTAAATCTTCATTAACATGCCACTCATTATTTCTACAGTATAGGCGTCTTAATGATAGAAACATTTTGCATCCCTAATAATTAGCAGAATGCCTGGGATGTATGGATATTCATGAAATATTAGCTCAATGAACTGAGCAGCCATTCCTATCGCTACTTGAGGAATATCACAGAAATGTGTTTATGTTTTATTTTAAATTACCTCACAATTAAAAATAAACATTTAAATTCCCTGAGTATTTTATAAGCAGATTTCAAAGTTTTATGGTATTCTTTTCCAATGAGAGAAACTATCACTTCTATAAAAGCCCAATAAGATTACATGGTTAGAAACACACTTTTCTTTTTAAACATTTCTGTTGCTTTCCCCTCCCACTGTCTTGATTTTGTGCCAACATCAGGGTTATTACAGATTCATCCTACTCATATTGTGTTACAACTACTTGTTTATCTATCGGAGGCCCTTCCTAGACATAAACTCCTCGAGAGCTGGGCCTTGTCCTATCCATCACTGTCGTTCTCGGGTCCGGCCACCCATGCGCCCCTAACTTAACTCTTACAGAAAATTACGTAAAGATGATTTTCTACAACAATAGTGTTTGAAAAATGTGGTGGGTTAGTTTTAAAACTTCACTCAACTTTAAGGAGATGTAACAGCTACTAGATGGATTATTACTCACCAGTGAGAGGGAGTTACAAATATATTCATAGGTGACCTTGGAAAGCAGTTATTTCTTGAGGAACCACTTACTAAATGGTAATATAACAATTCACAAATATACAGACCACATAGATGTGATAATGTTTCCTCAAAAGTAATTCTCTAATTTGTATATCTACTAAGACCCATTAATGTCGGCAAGTTGATACCACAAATTAAATCAACACTGTAAAAATGTGTAATGGTGATACAGTTCTTTGGAGATACAGTTACTATACTTTGTAATACTTTCTAATGTATTTCAAAAACAACACTACAAAATTCTTGAATCAGCATTTTAAAGACACAAGATCAAATTTCTTCTTCCCCCACACCTCAGGTAAGGAAACTAGCATTTGTAAGTTATGGGATTAATCCAAGGACATGGGCCAGGAAGGAGAATTTAAAATCAAACGGAAAAACCAGACTTAGTTCATCACTTTTTTCCCTACCCCTGTGGACCTTTCATATTTTATGCATTTGTGCCTTTAACAATTTGCCTCCACATCTCCATGTTAAATGACTTTTGATTATAATTTGATAGACATCCAAGTTAACTGCATGTGAAAATTGATTCGTAAGAACTGCAGAAAACAACCTTATATATTAAAACATTGATGCGGACATATGTAGATGAATGCCATCCAAATTTTTTTTTCTTTGAGATGAGCATGCATATTTAAATATCTAACCTGGGCAATTCAGCATTGAGACTATCACAAGATTAATGCAGATTTTAAAATATCAATGGTGGAGGATCGGGTAGAATAGTATGAAATGTTAATCACATTTCTAAGACGGAACTCTAAAAATAAATTAGAAAAGTGTCAATCTCAAGAGCCCATTAAATCCAGCAAATAGAAGGGGCAGTCTGAAAAATGAGACAAGAATGATACTTAGATCTATTTCCAAAATACTTCAATTTGATACTCCTAAACTTAGGAGAAACATAATTTCTGGTTTCCCTCAAGTGAAGTGATCTTTGGCTTTCGAATTAAAATCATAGAAAGAAGCTCCTCCTATTTGCCTTGGTAGGGGGGTCGGGGGATGGGGGTGTGAGAAGAGGAAAGGAAAGCTGTTGGAAAGCAAATTTCTAAAGCAGTAAGGACCTTACCTGTTTCCATTTTCCCATCCTGCGCGGCAGGCCCATCCGGAATCACACTTTTCACCTGCAGAAACTCATCAGGCTCATCTCCACCAATGATGGTGAATCCAAAACCCATGTTGCTCTTTTTTAGGGTGGTGCTGAGGAATGTTCCCTTCAACTGGGATGCATCCCGGGTGAAGAGTGGTTTTTCTACATTGGCCAATATAAGTTAAAAAAGAAAAAGCATATTTAAGGCAAGTTCGTACACAGGGGAAAGCCAGCTTCTGAGCAGCCGTCCCGGGGGTAAGGGTGGGTGTCTCCTGTAGTAAAAGCAAGCAGGCAGTGAAGGCAGGAGCTGGATTTTTAGTACTTTCTGCAAACAGAGAGCAGTCCCAAGCATCCAGGAAAGGCAAAAAAGCTGTTTGGTTTGTAGCTTTTCCGTCAAGTCAGTGTTTTCATTCACCAAAGCAGCCCTCCTTGGGCTTTTTTTTTTTTTAAAAGGGCCGAATCAACAGGCCATCAAAGCCTATAGATAAAGAGGAGCCCGACTCATCCAGACACATCTGGATACATTCCTTTTTCTAAAGGAGTCCAAGCAGGAGGTACCTGTCAGTGGCGGGTCCTGCCTAACACTTTGAAGGGATTAAACTGGAAAACCGGAATGGACTGTTTTATTTTTAAAAGAATAAGACCCATGGAACGCTACTATCAAATCAAATGTCTAAACTATTTAGAAGGAGTACCTGGATGTGGGACCGAGTTAACTTTTGCTTATATTGTGAGATGCTATAAAGATGACTAGATAAAGCTCTACTGCCCTTATGGTGTTTAGTATACTCTAAAATGTGAGCAAAAGACAAGCCAATATTTCTATGTATCATTATGAATGTAAAGGTAACACATTTTGTAACAATATGTTGATGCACTCAAATCATATACCTAAACACTCTGACCATAACGAGAACCCACTCATTTGGGTTTGTGCACCAATTTGTTACATGATACGATTTTCCAGCTATGATCTGTAGTAAACATATTCCTAAGCATATTACATGCTTTAAAAATAAAGTCATGGTAGGAAATAGAATTAATATCTGCTTTAAACGTTATCTCAGTCAACTGTGTATACACACACACACACACAAAGTATATACACGTGCCTACACGCATAGAGTTATTACATTTTCGGTGATATGATTTGATGTCTGTAATGCCAAACTGCAGATAGGTACTTAGCTAAGTATTTTAGTGCTTTGGCTGCTGTTATATTTTGGTTGATACGTAATAGATATAATGAATCATCATTCTGGAATTTTATTTCATGTATTCACATGTCCCATAGGTCTGCATTAAAATATGTATAATATATATATAAAACATATAATATATATAATGGGTCTACACGTATATATAATTATTCTCTATTTTATATTTAAGTTTATGTTTTTTCCATTAAAATGTAAAATGAAAAATGCATTTTGATCTTGCCATCTACGTTTCTTTGATGCACATCACATTTTAGGAGCAAAGTTACCGTGAGACCTTTACATTCATGGCATTTATGCTGTGGGGGTGCGGTATTCGTGCTCTCATTTATAAGACCCCACCAGACGTGAAAAGTTTGTGCAGCAACTCATCCCACTATGTGGCTCGAAGGTGTGGTCAAGGGCAGCAGGAAGCCCCTGACAGACGGATGGACATACCGAACGGCCAGGGCCTCCTGGCGCGGTCGCGCAGATAGTAAGACAAGTCATTCACGCTGCGCGACCTCTCGGGGACCGCGCGAGGGCGGGTGGATGTGGGCTTAGGTAATGTCCACCAGGAACCGTCTACTGTCACAAAGGAGAACAATCCTTATTCTTGTGCGTGGTCTTTTGAGGACAAGCCTAGGGGTCTCTATGAATCTGAACTTTACAGTGACTTTCCCGTCCCACTGTCAAAACCCAGGAGTCTCCTCCCGGCACCGGGCAGCACATTTCTCTAAGGTACGGCCGGGAGGCTGTAAGGAAGCCACGGAGCCCCGCAAACATCCAGCTAAAGCTAGGAGAGGGGTTTGGGGAAAGCAAATCATCTTCTGAAATGGTCCCAGCTAAAGGCAGATCTGGAAGAGCAGGCAGTTTGGTAGATCATTTTTCTCTTTGAAACATGGCGGGTGGACCTGGTACTCACCTCGGAAAGCCGGTGCCTGCAGGGGCTTTGTTCCAAGTTCCGTGTGGGGCATGTTATGCTGCTGTAGCTTCCTTTTTGCTTCCAGGACGGGGTTTTCAAACTGTGTTCTTCTATTTATGTGGCTGAGGAATAAAATTTCAAATTAGGCTAACAGTGGGGCAAAGTCATTTAAGAGAACATATGTAGAGCCCTACAGAGAGCAGGCGGTGAAGGGACACCTTGTGTGATCTGTCAAGTGCCCCACCAGGCATGAGGTCAGGCCTCTGCTGGTGCTGGCCTGCGTACAACGCACATTTCTGTGACAGGAGCAGAGTTCTCAATGCCTCCATCATATGTTATTGTATTTAAATTATGCATGACTCCGTCAAAAGAACTAGAATGTGCACTTGCTTTCTGGTCTCTTGTGTTAGTTTGAGGATGAGTTTGATGCACTAAAATAAATGGTCAGCAAATGAAATTTATACTGAATGGTGTCGCAAAGAGGATCTTCTAAGCTTTGCAAAGTCCCCATATCTAACAAGATAAGTTAAATCCACTGATGACTAGCAACCAGCATTCATACTTTTTAGAGTCAGACAGACCTGGATTGAAGGGCTGGGATAGAGAAGGACAGATTCCCAAGGATATCTGCACAAGTCAGAAGATACCTGTGGGGGGGGGGGGTGGTTGATGCTCGTGTCAGTCAAAAGGAAAGTATTCACAGTTGGCATAATGAGATGATAAACTCGTAGACAGCAGACTCCAAGCGTCTTGAAGCCGCTGCGGATCAGCTAACCCGAGGGCTGATTGTATAAGGATCCCTTATAGCCTCCTTTACAGCCTAATGAATTTTTGTATGAAATTTAGAGCTCCTTGTCCTTGGAGAGGGTAGGAACTAAAAAAAAACGCCGCCTAGAGGCAGTGACACATAGCTCTTTCTCTAGGATATAAATGCCCCCGTGGTAGGGCTGACATATACATTGGTTTTTGCTTTTTGTACAAACAGAAATAGAATTACGGTAGGAAAGCCTGACGACCAAAGAGGAGTTAGAAGACGAATGAACAATTCTGGGTACTTAACTCTGTGCTAAGTATTGCAGATACATTTTCTCAATGTAGTTAAACAACAGTCTTCAGCTGGAAGCATTGCTATTCTAAAGGCAATGAGCCTGACACACAGGAGGTCTAAATCTCATGCCCAGTAAGTGGCAAGGCTGAGATCTGACCAAAGGCAATTCTTATCCACACACCTTCTCTTTTTGATGTACGAGTTCGCACTGGCAAGTGCACATTTTTTTTTTTTTTTTAAGATTTTATTTGAGAGAGAAAGGAAGAGTGTGAGAGAGAACCATCAGGAAGGGGAGGGGCAGAGGGAGAGGGCCGAGCAGACTCCCTGCTGAGTGGGGAGACTGACGCTGGGCTTGATTCCAGGTCCCTGAGATCATGACATGAGCTGATGGCAGATGCTTAACTAACTGAGGCACTCGAGCACCCCATTCGCACACATATTTAATGGGCATGCACACACCACACACACACACACAGAATCTTCTCATTATGTTTTCTCAAAGTATATATCAGAAAGAATAGGAGACAAAAGAAGCAAAGCCTCAACAACCAATTTTCTATTATAATAAATCAGATAATTCCTAGCGAGACAGAAAAGCAGTCTTCAGAAACAGGATAAGATGACTGCTGTATTTATAATCTCTTCCTCGTGGGAGGCAGGGTAGGGTAAGCTGCCTGCCACGCAGGCTCCGGAGTCTACTGGCCCTGGATTCAAAATCTACCTCTACGACTTGCTTAGCTATGTGACTAAACCTTCATCTGTCATACGGACCTACGATCGCCTTCCTCCGGGGGAGGTCGTTAGGGTTCGAGGAAGCAGTGAATGCTGGCACAGGGGAGCAAACAGAGACAGTTCGGGAACTAGCAGCAGCCACCTGCCACCAGCATCACCATGTTCTCACCACCATCCCTGTGAGCATTTTGAGTCCACAGGAGAGGCTTTGGGCAGGGGTGGGGGATGTGGGGGGTTAAGAGCACCAGGCCTGTTCTCTAACATTGCTTCTGGTGCCATGTAGGAAGAGGGTGCTTTACGAGAACCTCCTTTGGTAATGGCAGTCCCCAGGGTGGACTTCAAAGTAAATCTGTCTTATGTAAAATTATTTCCCATTGGAAGTAAATACTACTGTCACGCTCTTACGCACCAAGGAGTCCCTGTGATCTGTAGCATGTAGTGAACGACGGCCTGAGATCTTACAAAACTTCTTCACCCAGGAGACTCTGACAGCCCCACCGGATTTCAGAAGGATCAGAGTTTGAGGCCTCTCTTGCCTTTTCTCCGCTTTCGTGTAACCCTCTTATTAAAATCCTTTGAAATCTTCCTATTACCTAAAGAAACATTATTCCTGACTTTGCCTTCCTTATCTCTGTAGCTTCCCCTTCAGCAGGCGCAGCGTGTGCAGCACTACACCCCCCTCTTGGACACACTTGGAGTGACTCTCGCTGACAACACTGTGTCAATCCCCTATCCTTCCACGAGAATTTCAGCATGCAATAATGCAGCCCTTGAAGCAAGACTACCTGGGTAGGAGGTGGCATCCTGGACAAATTACTCATCTCCAGAAGCGTCGATATTCCCGTGCGGTACACGGGGATATTAGTATCTGCTTATTGGGATTGCTGTGAGGACCAGAGATAAAATGTCGGCAAAGCACAGATACACAGGGAAGACCCCGCAATTGTAAGGTCCAGTGATTGTTGATTCTTCAAGGTCTAGCTCTTCTTTTTTACTGTTATTAACGAGGGCTGCTGACGGGGTCATTATGATGATGCTTTTCCCATCTGTGCTAGAGCTCCTTCCCTATCCTCCCCTAGCAACACGGCCAGCCTGTGTCACACTCTTTCCCTTGGCTCTCATAAGATCTTGAACAGACGTCTCTTGTCACAGTTTATTTATTTATTTATTTTCTTATGACCTGTCTCATCACTGGGAGGATTTGCAGTACTTTTAAGGAACAAAAACAACAGAAAGTAAGCAAAATCTGGGTGACAGGAGTTGAATCTGGGTGGATCAACAGATAGAACTGATCATATAGGACCCTATTTGGTCGCTAGCGTTATGTTACGAATTAGCTTTGAGCTTTCAAACCACTAATTCAATGGGACAGAGAAACTGGTTATTTTCTTCAGAGTATTTAAGTGAAACTCAAGACATTCAGAGGACATAGTATTCCTGTTACTGAGTCTTATAAGTGTTTTTCCTCCAAGTCTGGCAGGGAGAGCTTTCCCTGATGTCATTAGTATACAGTATCCTAAATGATAATTTCACAATAATGAATTTCACAAGCTATCATAACCTTATCATACTGTATTTTAATAGCTGACTTTCATGTGTATTTCCTTCTATAGATTATGCACACCTGTATGCAGGTTCAATGTGCTCATCTTTGTATGCTAAGCTTTGGACACACTGAAAGATGATATTTTTGTTTGTTAAATAGTTAAATGATGAGTGTGTGTTTCAAGACTTGTTTGCTAATACACGTTAGTAATTTTGAGCAACCAAGAAACAGCTTTGAAGTATACCGAAAGATGTGCTCTCTTTATTTCCTGTCCCGTTTCCATTCTCCTAGGTCACCGTGTATCACATGCATAACTTTATCTTCAGAAAATATAAGAACATTCTGGAATACATTTCTATATACAGTTGGGTTCCTTCAACTGCCATCTGCATGTTAATTATTTCCTTAGGAAAGCCAAAGCATAGCCACCTGCTTTATTTTGAAAATACGCCATTCGTCACCAAAGTAAGTTTCTAGAGTTGACGGGGAATGAAAATACCAATGAACTAGTCTGGCATGCTTGGGTGTGGCTTTAGTATCCTAAACTAATTGCTACAGAACATGCACATCGTCAGAAATGAAGACATTCATTCAAAATGTAAAATGCTCCCAAGCTAAAAAGGCCTATCACAAAGAAATATGATTGTTGCTGAATAAGAAAGCCGTGTCTTCCTTGTGTTTCCAAAATGAATAGTTTCGAGTCCTTTTAGCAAGGATTTGGGGATCTTACAATGTGTACAAAGCATGGGAATGACAAATGCCTTCATCCTTCTCATCGTTTAGGCTCTGGGAGATCATTGCTAGCTAGTTCATCTAGCTTCCATATAAAACAGCACCTGGGGTGCCACCAAGAGTTCTTACCTTTTTTTTTTTTTAAAAAAAGATTTTATTTATTTATTTGACAGGCAGAGATCACAAGTAGGGAGAGAGGCAGGCAGAGAGAGAAGAGGAAGCAGGCTCCCCACTGAGCAGACAGCCCAATGCGGGGCTCGATCCCAGGACCCTGAGCTCATGACCTGAGCCAAAGGCAGAGGCTTTAACCCACTGAGACACCCAGGTGCCCCTTTTAATCCTATCAGTCTACTGTCATATTTTACAGATCTTTAAGGTGGTATGAGCTAGGAGGATATAAGTCATATTCTGCAGTGGGTGTTTCATAACAACCCTGTTTTTCCTTCACAAAAAGGAAGGACTACCGACGCGAGATGCCTCCGTGTCGGAATGGCAAAGGGATGAGGATGTCAAAGACGGGATCCCACTGCCTTCTCTCTTTGCTCTTGTGTTCACTCGCTGGTAGCTTAACCTCCTCCTTTCACTATGGACTGGAAACTTAAAATAAGTTCATATGTGGCAGCGCGCTGTAGTTCTGATTCAACCCGAGGAGCCTCAACACAAGCAAACCAACAACAGCAAAACCAGAAAAGACTCAGGTCCACCCTAAATCAACAGAGACACAATCTCAGAATGACGTACAGGCATTGGCATTAAGAAAGCTTCGCAGGTAACACCAGTGTGCGATGAGGGTTGCACACTCCTGAGTTAGAAACTGAGAAGGCGCGAAGGAGTTTCTTCCTGCTAAGATTTATGTGGAAGACTCTTTTTCTGTATGTGGCTTTGGGGAGTGCTAGGAAATGCTATTCTGGCTCCAGAAGAGAAGACTTCTAGTATTAGAAGATTCATAACATGCACAGAGGAGCAAAAAATATTTGCATCTGATTGAATGATATGCTGCCAAGAGGAGTCCCAGGTCAGGGTCCTGTTTGACTGCTGCCTTCTTCACTGAGGGAATGCAAGAATCAGGAGGAAAGCTGTACACCCTAAGCCCATTAGCATGCCCGGGCAGGTCTGCTGGTCATCAAGGCCACCATCTGACGCCCAATGCCAGCATTCCCTCCATATCATAGCCTCTGCCCACCCCACCTTGCTTCTCCTTGGTTTTTGGAGAGGGGAACTTTTAGTGTACAGTCACAAATGGGGTCTTTTATTCCCCTTGGCTACTATCCCACCATCTTGATTTCAGTGAACAGTTTAGAGACAGATCACTGGTTCAATGTGAGACAGAGAAGGGAGCAGCTTTCAAGTAGATGTTGTGCCACAAGTGAAATATTTTAAGGTTGTCAAGGTGGCTACAGTAATTACTCTACACACTAGGTGGCCAGTGCTCCAGAAATATTTACTGAGTAAGTAAATGGATGGGAGGCAGGCATCCAAGAGAGGGTACAGATCTCACTGGTTTCCAGTTTAACGCTCCCATAAAATATATCTGTGACAGGACTCTATGTGAAGCTTAGGGCCAGCTTATGTGATATTACCCGTTTGGGTGAAGACTCATGAAATCCTTCAAAACAGAGAATCTCCCAAGACATTCTTGTGAAAGGTGAAAATGTCAGCCTACTACGGTGATGGAAGATTTGAAACTGAGAAGCTGGTAAGTAGCAGCTGCTATTTTGTGTTACACTAGAAATGTGCTCACGTGGAAAAGCGCTATGTGAGGGACAAAGTGAGGGAGCCCAGGGAGGCAGCCAGTCACCGCTGCGCATGGGAAAATTGGCTTGGGATTTGGGGTTGTGGCTCAGTATATTATTTCTTCTATGTTACGCTCCTTTGGAGGCTTCCCAAAATCTATTTTACCTGGAGCATTTTTGTTTGTTTGTTTTTAAAGATTTTATTTATTTATTTGACAGGCAGGCAGAGAGAGGGGCGGGGGAGAAGCAGGCTCCCTGCTGAGCAGAGAGCCCGATGCGGGACTCGATCCCAGGACCCTGAGATCATGACCTGAGCCGAAGGCAGCGGCTTAACCCACTGAGCCACCCAGGCGCCCCATGGAGCATTTTTTTTTTTTTTTTTTTTTAAACAGCAATTCCTGTATGGAATCAGAGTATGAATTTCCTGGTTGCTTGGAATTCCCTAGGTTTTCTGTGACCCCACTTCTGGGTGGTCAGGAAAGCCACATATCACTTCCTCACATCTGAACCCCTAGACCGTGGCTGCAGTGGCAAACACAAACACTACACCCACTACACGTATATTTGATTCATTGTAAAACAAGCCTCGAGAAGATGCCATAAAGCTTTCTCTACTATCAGGTTTTAAGTAGTAAAAACTACTTCATGCTTTGGAAACCAAGAGAGGATTATAACCCTATGGGGGATCTCCTGGGGCCAACCTTCTTCTCCAAAGGCGGGGCAGTGTATCAAGAGCTTGGACACAGTAGTCATGTCGCTGGGATTTGTTCAAGCCCCACTACATCTTAGGTATGTGACCTTGAGGACATCAATTACCCTTTTTGTGCTTCAGGATTTTTCTCTCTCAAGTTGGGATAAAAGTAATACCTGCCTCATAGAGTCGTGCATATTAAATGAATTTAAATGAAGAAATCACTTCAGATCAGTACCTGGATGTTAAGTAGTCGATAAACGCTATCGTGATCCATCAAATATTTGTTTCTCAAATACCCTGCTCAGCACTATGAAAGAGGGTGTAGGGAGGGACAAAGGTCAATCAAACACAAGTCTAGCAGGGAAGATAAAACAGGAACAAAAAGAATTATAAAATAGGGCTTAGCTAATACAAAGTATGCCTTGAAAAGCTAAAGCTAAAATTTAAAAGTACTAAAGACAAATGTTTTAAATATACTTTATTTTAAAATATGGGCTTTGGATAAAGGGAAGAATTGAATCTATTTTACTTGAAGCATTCTTTTTTAACCGAATAATTGAATCTTACCTGTTGAAAGATTTCTTCCCAATTCTAACACTTCAGTGATAATTTTCTTTGTATTAATGTCCATCCATTATCCCCTCCTGTATTTGAGGGTAATGTGAGTTTGCTTTGTGAATGTGGGTAAGCCTGAGTCATTCACATATTACTTGCTCCTGCTTTTTGTGGACAAAAGGGTGTCTGACCTGGGGATATACTGTTGAGGTGGGAGGTAGAATCACAGCCAACTGAGGAGAGTAGCCATGTATTAGCACTGCGACTCTCACAGCTAAGGAGTCTGTCCTCATGAGACTGAACCTACATCTTCAGATAAGTGAACTCTCTCTCCCCTTCTCCCTTTAGTAGTTCTAAAGTTACATACTAAGACACTGGTCTGTAATACGTATTCTACATATAAGGGCTATTTATCACTTAGCCAGTACTATTTACAAATTACCCGGACAACTGGATATTTTACTCCTGGTGGAAATAAAATGTGCACTGCCAAGCATGTCATGAAGTTCCCGAGACCTACAAGACACATAGACTCATTTTCAAAAATTTCAGAGCCACTGGGCATGCATTTAAAAATGTTTTCTACTGATGAATCACTAAATTCTACCTCTGAAACTAATGGAAAAAATTTAAAAAATGTTTTCTATTCATCCCTTCTCATTCCCATAAAACGTCTTTCTTAAATGTTATTGCTGGGAGCATTATTATGATCATCAAAGGTATTTCTAAATTTTGGTTTCTCAATTGAGCCTAAGTACTAAGTAATAAACATAGAGGTAAGACAGAGCTTATCCAGAGGAAAACTAAAAGACTACACTATTGCAGGATCTTTTTGTATTAAGAGACAAGACTAATGCGTCCTCTTCCACTGGTATCTGCTAACACAGACTGAATGGCTTTGTTCTTCGGATCTCATATAGAAGGTCACTAATTTATCAGTGTGCTGTCAGTGGGGACACAAACGTGAACATGACACAACCCCCTCAGCGATGGGGTGTTTTACTCCACTGGGGAGACAAACAGGTCAGGGGACCAACCACCCCAGTTTTGTAGGACCAAGGGATTTCCTAGGGCATGAGACTTTCAGGGTTTTTTTTAACTTTTTTTTTTTTTAAACTTAAACTCAAGTAGCCAACATATAGTTCAGTTATTCATTAATTGTACCCAGTGCTCATCACGTGATGTGATGAGACTTTCAGTTTTAAAACTGCGACAGTATTGGGTAAATTGGGACAAGAAGAAAAGGCAGCTTTGTCTGATGGTTCGGGGACAGCCTCACCAAAAGAGCCACACTGAAGCAGACTCTAGGATACATTTTGCCAGATGGAGAGGGGCACTTCAGGAAGAGACTAGTGCATACAAAGATGTTCAGGAGTATTCAGTCCTGCTTAGCTAGAGTAGGAGACGAGTGACTGCCCACGGCTGGCATGGGAGCAGAAGTCAGGATGAGGGGATGAGAGCTATAAGCTTAGAAAACTAGCTGTAAGTCATGCTGCGGGGTGTGGTTTTGTCAGAAAGTCTCCCCACTTCCATTAGGACTCTTGTCTAGGGAACAGCTGTAGCTCTCAAAGTCTCTGTCGTGGCAGAGGTGCCTTATTCCTGAACTTGGGGGGCCATAGTATGAGTGTTACCCTATCAACCAAATAGGAAAGTTGTGGTGCTCCCTGAAATCCTCAATCATTTTTGCATCACTTACTGGCCACTCCAGCGCACTACATATTGTTCCTGCCTGGGGCTCTGAGGGTAAGTAAGAGGTGCTCCAGGACTGTGAAGAATCACATGATCCAAAAAATCAGACGTTACTGTGTGCTGGGAGGTGTGAGCATAATCTGACCTGTGATATGCTCTATGTTGAACTGGGTTCCTACTGATTAATGAATTTATTTATGAGATGTTAAAATGTGAATCACACTACAGGCTAAGCCTTCTGAACTCCATATGTCCCTCAGACAATGGTAGACACGTACAACCACAGATACAGGAGTACTTTGGGGCCTGACTCGAAGGAGTGTCAGAAAATCAACACAGACACTCAGAATAGTGAGCAATCACACAGGTAACATCATTGATGTCTGCAATTATCCAGGAAGCAGGAAGCCAGGGGAGTGCTAGTAAAGAGGGATGGATAAGACTGGGGCAGAACATTGGCCAATTCTCACAGTCAATAGGACATGAAGAAACTCCAATTCCATATAATATCAAAACTCCCAAAGTTTCTAGCTCCAATTACCATAGTAAGAAAAAATATAAGAAAGTATTATGCTCAACTATTGGTTCTTTATTAATTTCCAGACCAGGGAGAAATAAAATACACAGCAATTCCTTTTACATGCTAGAAAGTTATGCAGGAAGAATTAGAAAACCTGACAAAATTAAAAAAAAACTTATATTTTGATATTCAGAAAACACTTTTATTGTGATAAACCAACTGTATTGGTTTATTGCAGCAAATGGCCTGAGTGCGGGCAGGAGGCTTTCATTCTGAGAACTGAAGGAACCTGGGAAGAAAGGCATTGGGGAAGAATTGTAGTCGGAATAGAGGATAAAGGTTTAGCAGAACCAAGAGCAAAGAAAGGTGGAAATAAGTTTCTTTAATGTTTTTTTCTTTTAAGATTTTATTTATTTATTTGACACAGAGAGAGAGAGACAGCGAGAGAGGGAACACAAGCAGGGGGAGTGGGAGAGGGAGAAGCAGTCTTCCCATTGAGCAAGGAGCCCAATGTGTGGCTTGATCCCAGGGCCATGGGATCATGACCTATGCCAAAGGCAGAAGCTTAACTGACTGAGCAACCCAGGTGCCTCTGCTTCACGGCTGTTTTCAATAGATTGCTTTTTAGGGAACAAGTATTGTTGCAGAGTTTTATGTCATTAGCACACGATCTCTAAAGTTATGCCATTATCAGAAGAGCAAAGCTTCATAAAGATTAGGTGACAGTTTCATGTTGCCTTAAGGGGGTAGGTATTTTCACATAATGTGTGTGTTCCTTTTCATAATACACATGCAAGTTTGGGAAATTTAGGCCCCCACATTGGGCCAAGTCTGTATTTTTCATTCTGAATCTCTAAATAAGGAAGATGAAAAGTGTGATGTTGAATATTTCAGAAGAACATTCCATTTTGCACACTTTTAAAGTTACTTTGTTCTTGCTCTGATTTAAATTATTTAATAGATGTCACAATTTGGTGGAAAAAAACAATCGTTTGGAGAATAAATGTCATCCTTGTAAAGAAAGGAGAAAATAAAAGAGTGGTAAATGGTGGGGGTGGGGGCGGGAACCAAATTTGTTGAGCAAATGCTATAAGCCAAACCCTCAGCTAAACAGGTTCCATACTTTTCACTCACCTGCTCCTCAAAAAGGGTCAGCAATTTTCTGCAGATCTCACAGTAAGGGGCAGATGCATGATTCACACCCCGCTCTGGGTAGCGCCAAATCTAACAATACTGATTTACGTGGCTCTGAAACAAATATACTCTTACTTTTCAAGTGACCTAACTTATGTATACACAGGCATGGGCTGTGTTTGGTAATCGTTAACATACTTTGCCCAGATGATTCTGAATTCCTCTTTCCCAGGATTCACTGTGAAACTGGTAACTTTCACAGGATTGTAAATTACCTGCTGATTTTCTGAAGGCAAACATTTTGACAATACAGCACATTATGTTGATTAGTACATATATATATTTTTAATAGAACTCAAAGACTATATACCTAGAAATATGGGTTTCTATGTGTATGTATGTGTATGCATGTCTGTTTTGCTTACTGTGAAAATGAAATGGTAATGAGAACACGGGCAAGAAGCCAGGATCCCTGGCTTTGTATAATGTAGTTTCTAAGCCAGACGAGTCTCCTTCAAGGATTACCTTTTCGATTCATTTAGGGTCAATCCTAACTCAATTTTCTTGAATGGTGCCCTTAAAATTCTAGAAGTTGAACATGGGCCACGACTCTGGCAATTATGATGTTGATAATAAGATGATTCTGCACTAGTATTTATGAATAGGTTAAAGTTGTATGTGAGTAAGAAAGAGGTCGTCAATAACACAAATATGCATGTCTTGTCTCAGATTCTGGAAAGGGCATGTTAGGTCCTGCTGAGGTCCAGTGATACAATAGGAAATGAAAATGAGATACTTACTCAGCAGGAAATTCCTTATATGCTAACACAGTAGGCCGTGGAGCACTGGTGAACTCTCTCCCCCTGACCCGCTCATAATAGGCACCTGTAAGCTGTGGACTCGTGAGGGGAAAAGGGAGACACCTGCCCTCTCTGCCATCCTCAGTCTCATGTGGACCTCTCGGGTTTCACTAACATGAAAGCCACTGATGAGGTGTCTGAGTCGTCATTCTCTCCTATTTGGGGGACCAAATCACTCTCTGGGGTTTAAGCTACATTTGAAGATTAGATCTGCCACTCACTCACTACCTTTGTGAAATTCCCCTAATATGTCCAAACTACAACTGCCCATCTGGAAATATCCTATTCACCTCATAGGACTGTTTTGAAGAGCACACAGATAAAACATATGAAAATGTCTAAAGATGAAACATGATGTGAACTAAAGTTGATTTTAGTATCATTGTTATATTCAAAGTACAACAGTTAAGTATAGCCTAAATATGGGTAACATAAAGTCTCTAAATTCCTGTCCTGGGTTATAGCTCTATTCTGCCACCTACTAGCTTGACAGCTTGCCCACAAAACAGAAATAACAGCATCGAAAGTAAAATGTCATGGCGATGATGATGATTAAATGAGTTATATAATACAGCAACTACCTATCAAGTGCTTACGAGATGGTAGCTATTAATATCACTTTTCTGGGCTGACTAATAGTTACTAAGTATTTACACATTAAGTCGATGCCACAAACTTAATTACTAAGTAATATCAGAGGGAAAAGGACAATTATTCGTATCATTTTATCTATCCGAAACTACACTCATTTTTTTTTTTTTTTTTTTTTTTGGCACCCAGTTAAAATGGAAGAAAGTGAAATAAGAACAGGATGAGGAGACTGTCAGCCTCCGTACAGGAGTGTTGTGCTTAATGGAAATTTGAACTAACGTTTTAACGTTATGGCAAACTTAACACATGGTACTTAATAAGCTGTCAGAAACTACACACCTAATGTGAGTTTCTTCTAGACTAATTTAGTGCGAAACCAACTGTAATGGTTTATCGCAGCAAATTGACTTTCTTTTGCCTCTAGTAGATCCAGTTAACCTTCTAAGCCACAGAATAATATTTTTCCTCGACAATTTTAAAGTTCATCTTACTTAGCCGGATTGAGTTTAAACGTGAAATTCGATAATAAAACTTTCTGTAATCCATCTGTTTTTATTATACAATTAGTTGAGTCTATTGTAATACAATTTCACCTAGTTAAATATGAAGTCACCTATTAAATGCTAGTAATAAATAATGTATAACAATGTGACTTCATATCATAAAAAGGGGGCAACAATATTCCCTTTGAATGCATTCAGCCTTGAACATGTGAAAAATATAGTTCTTATGCTGACTTTTTGTTTATAAGCTTATCTTTATCTTTGTGACCTTTTAACAACAATTGTAATATCATTTCATGTCTGTAGATATCAAAAACATTTATATTTTTTTCATAGTTTTGTAAGGAGATTCTATTATAACCATCCACCCTTTTAGGAAGCCTTCTTTTCATAACACTCATGTGATAGCGTTGTTAAAACCATTAAAATAATTTTTTTAAATGGTAATATATATGTTATTGTCTAGCCAAATAACAAATGGAAATTGAAAGAAAATGCTTTCAAATTTGAAGTTATAATGAGAAAATAATGAGGCTCATACAGGAAAATGGCAAAAGTTAGCCTTGTTAACACAGGTGCAGTGGATATTCCTTGAACTAGAAGAGACCTTAGCAATCACCTAATCCAAACCACTCATTTGACAGAAAAAAGCCAGGGAGGTTAAGTGTAATTTTGTCCTCGCCTGTGAATTCAGAATCATGGATGCAAAAAGGACAACTATTACTAACATCATCGTCTGTGACACAACGTGAATTTTGAAAGACATTATCTGCATATTGAAAAAGATGAGATTAAAGTTCTCATGTGGGGGTGGAAGGCATTACATTTTACCCACTTAGGGCGACCATCCTGCCTTTTATTCAGTAACAGGCTGCCCAAAGAGTGACATCAATCAGCCACTTCCTCCGTTGGACTAAGCTCCCTCATCTCTCTGCCAGTATTCGCATCTCTCTGAGCTGAATGTGATTCCAGTTATGTATCTATTAAAGATCTAAAAGACCTGCATGCCAGCCAAATACTTTAATTCCAGAAAGAACTCTTTTCTAATACCAAGGCGGGGGGAATGGTTGTGTTGTTTCACTACGCTAGTTTTCAACATGCTGTGATCCTAAGGGATTTTTAGGATAATTCTGACTCTATCCAATTTTCACTTTATGTGCTAACTTTAGAACTTAGTCTCAGTCTAAGATATGACTCCAAAGTATGTGGTGATCCAGCGTGATGAGACAACAATCCACAATTCACCCACAAGAAGCCTAGCATGTTTAAGCCAGAGAGAGAATAACTAAGCTATATAAGCTAACTGTCGTACACATTCTAGAATAATAACAATGATCTCTTTGTGTGTTATAACATTGCCTTGGCAAGAGGTAAGCAGGATTGTGCCGTGAAAGATGGCGGCAGCTTTCTCTGGGTTGTTTCTCTATGAGCTACTTCGGACTGGGGTCCCCTCTTTCAGCAGGAGGGACGGCACTCCCCAAGGGCTCTGTGTCTTCTCAGTGCAGGAATCCAACTCACCACACAGCTCACACCTGGCTCAAAAGGTTGTCTGTGACCCTCTTGGGCAGCACTCCTTAAATGCAGGCTGTCTTCCCTGACTGCATAAGGATAGGTTAAGTTCTCACAGCACTATAACAATGGGGGAGAAGGAGGAAGTGTGGTCTTTTCTTGGGAGCATGCAGTATGGTGTTTCCAGTTCTGACCATTCCTGTCCTCTCTCCCTGGAATAATGAGAACTCAGGGACTGTGCCCCCACATTGCTGCCTCTCCACTAAGTTCCCCTGCTTTGTGCTACTGGGCTACATGCCTGTGCTTAACCTCTGCAGAAACACCTCACCAAGAGCCCAATTTAATTTGCTAGATTCATAAAAAATGCCTAAATACAAACAACTCCTCCCAAAGTGTTTATGAATATATTCACGAATACATTCTCAAAGAAAATCTGATGCTAGAGTAATAATTCCCCTGTCTTTTATTACTGACTTCAAGACAAACAAAATAATCCATTAGAATTGTAAAAATTATCTTTTTTTAAAAACATTTATATGTAACTCTGATGCCAAGGGTGAATAATTCATTGTTATTTGTAAAACTCTACCTGCAATTAAACTAATTTAAACTTTTGAGTGCTCAAAACATTCTTCATTTGGAACCCAAAGATTTGTTAAATAAGGTGGTTTATGAGATCGAACAGTTGCTAATAAGAGCGTTTCTAATTACAGAGTCAAGTTTTCTTTCCTTCATTTGCAAAAACATTCAGGGGAAGAGAAGGTAACTAGAATACAGAGCACATTTTAATCAGATTAGAATGAACCAGCAGTGGTGGAGGCCCTCACAGCATGAAAAATTACCTCTAACTAACCTCAGGTAAGGAGTGGATGAGGGCTGTGCATTCAGATCTTGACTGGGTGGTTGTGGTAAGAGGATGGGACCTGGGACTTCATTTTGATTGAATGGATCACAGTTTAAAAATATTTGAGAGGCTCTGGCATGAAGAGTAAAAGAAAGCCATAAGTCTTTGTACAGATCTGTGGTTGGACCATAGTGTAAAGTAATTTAATAACAACTGAAATTTTATATAATATCAGTAAGGAGCAGAGAGGAGGTAGGTAGAAATTACCAGTTACAAAGTATCAGAAATACTAATGTAATGTAAAGAGCATGGGCATGGGGCTAGGGTGTGTCCCTCCCTCATGAGGCCAGATAGCTTTTTTTCTTCCAGGCTGAAGGAGTGATGCTGCAGAGTATGAAACTGGCCTGGCTCAGAGCAAAGAAGGTAAAAATGGAAGGCTGCCACCTTAGCACAAAAGAGCTGCTTATAGTTCAGAAGAAATCAGGTATCCCATATTAACTTCGATATATTTGTTCCTTTTTTTTTTAAACTGTGAAGTGAACTGATATATGCTTGTTTAATAAATACAAGAAAACATTTCATAAAGTATAGACACTTGATATTAATGTAAAAACATAGCTACTCTACTGAACTGTCTCTCTTAGTTCTATGAGGCATTAGATGTCATCAGGCTTCAACCTTACGAGTCATATGGCCTTGGAGAACTCAATGAAGTCCTCAGAGGACTGGTTCCTTCTTTTGTAAGTGCTGTGACTGTCAGCTGGGATAACAGATGTGAAAGCATATTAAAAGTTAAAATAATGCCTTAAACATTACTGTCTCTACTATCACTTTCATAAATCCCCAGTTATGTAAGCTGACATGTATCATAAGGTGATAATTATGACAAAAATAATGTCCTTGCAGATTATTCTGAAACCTCAACCCTTTCCACAGAGACCTCATACTCTGCAGTCCTTGCTTTATCATTTCCGGAGGCTTATGGAATTATCACTAATTCTAAAGGAAAAGCATTCTTTATTCCACATGGCATGCTCTCACCATGAGATTAAATTACATATTTCTTATAAATCAAATAATTTCCCTTAGAGTTGTTCACTTTGGGGGGTATATTGTAATCATGAATGAGCTATAGAAGTAAGGCCACAAGTTGAGTCCTTATGCATGTTATTGGGATACAGAAGATAAAAATAGCTAACATTTATTGAGGATGTACTACATACCTGTTTATTGCTAACCACCAGCAATGGAATGAGACTGCCCAGGTTCAAATTCTGGCTCTATTATTTAGTACTTGCAAAACTATCTGTACGTCAGTTTCCTTGTGAAACGGGGATAACAATACAAACTTCACAGGGTTTTTCTGGTCTGTGTTTGAGTATTAAATGAGCTAGTGTATGGAAGGCACATAGAATACTACTTGGCACGTGGTAAGTGCAAAACAAAAGGTCTTGCTCTCCTCCCTTCTCTCCCTTCTGTCTCCTTCCCCTCCCTTTGCATTACCCCTCTACTACAGATCTCACAGCTGGGAAGTTGCAGGGTTGACATCCTGTGATCCTCTGCAGCCCATAGTTTTGGCTACTAAATGACCACAATGGATGTGACCACATGCTATTTTTAAGATTTGGCTTAGTATAGAATACCACGAAGCACCTTCATCAACAATGGCACTCCAGTTTGGTATCTTCTATGACATAACTTTCTAAGTTATGTCATAGACTTAACATAGTTAACTCATAGTTAACTCATATGTCATAAGTTAACAAAGAAATGATTTCTTGGTTAAACAGCTGTCTAAAAAGCATCAAGAAAAGTTTGCCAGTGTCCGCAGATCAAGGGGAAAAGCTGAAAGTTTAAAAAATTAACTTTCCCTATTGGAAAAACAATTCTCTAAGAACAAACAGGGTCTTAAAATGGTATTCTTTTCTGTTTATTCCTAATTGGAAATGTTTTATATTTATGCTGACTTGTAAAAAAGTTCTGAAGTTAGGAAATTTTTCTGGGAAGATTTAGGAAACTACTCAAAACCATGAAGGAAAGAAACATCCTTAGGATATGATTCTGAGCTGAAATCCTCTCTAGCTACTTTCCAACTTGCAACATCATGAAGAATGCTCATCATTAACCATGAAATGAATGTGATTTTCCTTTTACATTTAATGTTACATTGAAGATATTATGCGGTATCTTTCAGACTTTCTGGAATTGTACACAAGTAACATTTTATAGTAGCAGATGTGTGACATCACATGAAAAACTTGTAAAAACCTCTACATGAAAATCACATCTGTCAGTCCCTACTATCATTTTAACTGCAGTTATATGGTTTGCTTCTCTGTCTGTGCCAGAGGACGCAGCTTTGCATGAAAGCTGTTCCAGGAAATTGTGTCTTCTGGACTAGCTAGTTAAGCAAATTGTGTAACTGCCATTGAAAACCAAACTGTACCCAGCAGACATAATTTCACAAAAGAGGAGGAAAAAAACCCCACATTTGTATAAAAGTCACAGCTGTTCAACTCTACATTTTGTACTTTTTTCATTGAAAGTTTTTTTCCTTTTCTTTTTTTTTTTTTAAAGATTTTATTTATTTATTTCACAGAGAGAAATCACAAGTAGATGGAGAGGCAGGCAGAGAGAGAGAGAGAGAGAGAGAGGGAAGCAGGCTCCCTGCTGAGCAGAGAGCCCGATGCGGGGCTCGATCCCAGGACCCTGAGATCATGACCTGAGCCGAAGGCAGCGGCTTAACCCACTGAGCCACCCAGGCGCCCCTCCTTTTCTTTATGAACAGTGACAGTTACATTTCTAGTTAGCAACTTTAGGACTTCTTAATACATTGCTAAGTGTTGTACTCTCATGGGTTTGGTGTCTGTCAGGAAAAATTGGGCTAACTTCTTTCTGCTGCTCCACAGAGGAGAAACTTGGTCCATCTGCCCTGTCTGCAGATGAAAGAAGGAAAGATGTAGAGTGGGGACCAGTGTTCTCTAAAATGCAGAACTGTGTGCTGCCTCAACTGCTCCAAGCAGTGTCAACAACCCTATGTTGAGGTCTACACAGTATGAACTCCTTTTCTTTCAGGTCCCACACGTCTTACTACCAGTGGCCATGTTGTCTAGAACCATTCCTGAGTCACTGGGAATGGAGCGAAAGACTCCGAATGCTTGGGTCAGAAGACTCCCTGTCAGACATCTTTCCGGGACTGCAAAACTACTAGAGATGGGCCGGAGAGGAGACATTCTCCAGGGACCCCTCATAGTTCTTAGTGATGAGTCTCAGAGGTTGTTTACAATATTAAAGATTTTGAGTGCTCCATTTACTGGATGATGATTTGGAGCAAGACTTTGGAGTCTAAGCTCCTGAGTCAGAGTGCCTAGGTCTAAGTAATAGCCATTACTCTCAATACTGGGTGAAACTGGGTAAGCTACTTAACTTCTTCAGCCAGCATTTCCCCATCTGCACACTTAGGACAATCTACATCATTATCGCTATAGTGAGGATTCCAGATGTGCTGAAGACAGCTGAGCACTTCACCCAGTTCATGGCACATACTAAGTATTCACTCAATAAATGTTAACTATTTTGATGAGACAGTAATGATGACAGCAGAGATGATTTTTCTGACTTTTGAATACATTAAACGTGTCAACTTAAAACTGAATTTGCACAGGACAGATTGATGGCATAGAAAGGAAGAGTCAGTAATAGTGGTCAGAACGATTCAATCCAGGCGTTTCAGTTTCTAGTTGTACAATACTTTCCTGCTGTTGATTGCTGGAATTCCCATCTCCTTGTCTGGGGCTGACAAGGAGAAAGAGGGCATGTGTTTGGGGCGCCTGGGTGGCTCAGTGGGTTAAACCTCTGCCTTCGGCTCAGGTCATGATCTCAGGGTCCTGAGATCGAGTGTCACATTGGGCTCTCTGCTCAGCAGGGAGCCTGCTTCCCCCACCCCCCTGCCTGCTCCTCTACCTACTTGTGATCTCTGTCAAATAAATAAATAAAATCTTAAGAAAGAAAGGAAGAAAGGAAGGAAGCAAGCAAGCAAACAAGCAAGCAAGCGGGCATGTGCAATTATGCCAGAGGCACGGGCTCATTTCAACCTGATATGACTTGCTGATGACAGAGGGACCACAGTGCGACTTCTGCTCCAGTGGTTAGTCTATTAGAAAAGAGCAGCTGAGGCTAAGTTAGACTTCTAGTGTCCTACCATGGGCTTCTTTTTGCGATTGCAAAGGTGGAATGTTTGTCATATTTTGTAACTGCACCTCTAATTCTGTGAGTGTGTGACTAAATACCAAAAATGATAGCTCTACAGGAAACCCATTGTCTGTCATTATGACTAGAATTACTGAATCAACATTTTCTTGACTACAGATTTATACTGAAGACCACCTTGCTTCGTTACATTAACCGAATATTCATATGACAATTTGTATGATTCCAAGATACTGACATCAACGTTATCACTATAATTATGAACAGTGCCCTCATACAGGCATATTATATCTTATACTTAGGATGTCTAAAATGAACACTTGATAGAGAAACTTGCCTTAAACTAGACAGTTATTGTTTTTCTGTATAATTAGCTCTAAGAAATTGGTGACCTTTTTTTAACAAACATACTCAGTGTGCTGAAAGTGACCACCACTGTGCTCAGGTATGTATCCATACAGTTTCCACCAACAAGACTACTATTTAGAACCATGCATAACTTGTGAAAATAATAGTGTAATGGAGATGCAGCTCATTTTTTTTGAACAGTTAAAACAAACTACATAAATAGATATTTTCAGGTAAAATGGAAAAGTTGTCTTTGTTGTGATGGAAGACATTCCTGATTTCAAGCAGTGTTTACATTATATAGAATAAATTGAGGTATTTTAATTATTTTGGTGAATTTTTTCCAAAGGACATTTCTGAGCAATATGGGAATGTAATTCTACTTAAAATTATCTTTAGGCTTGAATTATCTATCTCAGTTTTCTAGTCAGTCTGAGACACCCACACATCTAATTATTTGCGTTAGTATATGTTACAGAATCATGGAAGGGGGGGGGGATTCTGACAAATAGTAGAACGGGATATAATCGGAAGAAAGCTAAATCTGACTCACTAAGACCCGTGTCTGTGGAAATCTAAAATTACTGAATGTGTTAGACTGGTTCAATGATGTAAGACATGACTGGCTAACTTAGGAACAATTTCTGACTATGACAGTGAATGCATGAAAAATGAAGGGGAAAAATGTAGACAAATATAATCTAAGCAAAAACAAATAAAAAAGACAATCATTTGAAGGATAAGAATAATGAGGACAGTTATCTTTTTAGGGTCACAGCTAATGTCCACCAGCAGCAGCTCTTTAATGAAAGACAAGGTAGGAAGCACTGCTTTCTGATGAGTTAGGTGTCTCACCTCTATGACAGACAATGAAGGCAGAGAACAAAGGTTTGAGTTAAATGTTATTTTCCACACTGAAGCCAGCTTGGAAGCATCTGAGCACATGGAAGAAGAATCTGAAGAATTAGAATAGGGTGGGGGTCAGTAAGACAAATTTGGCCAGTTACCTGTTTTCGTAAATAAACTTTTATTAGATGGTAGCTAATGCCCCTTAAGTGTTGTCTAATGGTTGCTTTCAAGCTGCAGGGGCAGAGCTGAATAGCTGTGACAGAGGTCACAGGCCTCCCAGAATATTTGCTATCTGGGGCTTACTGGAATTTGCTAACATCTAGACTAAAAAAAAAAAAAAAATCTCGTTCAATGAATTCTACAAAGAAGTGAATTAAACATGAGATCTGGTTTGTCACGTCCCTCAGTTCTCTTTCCTTACATAGAACTACGTTGGATTTCAGGTGTAATAGTCTAGGCATAGTGCAGCCTGACTTAGTGACGTAAGACTAGTCAGCATTTCCTGGAAACTGGTTAAGGTTGATATATCTATCCAGAAGCTGCAGCTATATTATTATTAAAATATGTGTGTTTTTATTGATTAGCAGTGTAGGGAACCAAGGTGCCTTTCTCATAACTATATGCAAGTGATGTCTCTTTATTTTTGTAATTAGTGACACCTCCAGGCATTTATTTTACTTTTTGCATCTACTGAGCATCCGCCTGACATTGGAGTATTACATACTATAGAAGAAAATTGCAGGGCGCCTGGGTGGCTCAGTGGATTAAGCCTCTGCCTTCCGCTCAGGTCATGATCTCAAGGTCCTGGGATGGAGTCCCGTATCGGGCTCTCTGCTTGTCAGGGAGCCTGCTTCCTCCTCTCTCTCTGCCTGCCTCTCTGCCTATTTGTGATCTCTGTCTGTCAAATAAATAAATTAAATCTTAAAAAAAAAAAATTGCATGTGGTAAATGAGGTGAATTTACCTGGACTGGAAATGACTGATATGCTGCCAAAATTGGGGCTTTTCCAAATGAAGATGGTGTTCAGAGTATCCAAGCTCATGAGAAAGATGTTCAAGAACAGGAGCCCACAAGCCTTACCCACCAGAACCTCCCCAGCACAAAGAAGGGCTGGACACTTAGGAAAAGCTCAGTGACTGAACACTGTTAGCAACACAATTTCGCAATAATGCCATTCATCTCCTACCCTTCACCGTCTAGATTATTACTGTTAAGCAAAATGTGGTTAGAGAAAACAGAGATAGATCTTGATAAATAATGTAAACACCTTTTGTTCTTCAGTTTCTGCATTTCTTGGGTAGTACACTTCTCGTAGGCAATGTGTAGGCTTTGCTATTCACCCAAATAACATTAACATTACAATGAAGAATTTAAAAAAATTCTCTATATTCTCTATCAGAAGAGGGGGTTCTAGAAAAGTAAGCTGCATATTTAACTCTTGGAAATTATGAATACTACTTGATTTTCCTTCATGTCTATATAATTGAATCCCTAATGAGGGGCTTTATTTGAAACAAAATAATGGGTTGGAGGGATAACTCACATGCTAAGATACGTTAAAGCAATGTGACCTCCATTAGGTAACAAAAAAGTCTAATCTACAGAAAGAAAACTACTGACTTGAAATGGGACTTTAAAAGGGGGGAAAAAATCTAGATTTTATTTCATCCTTCCAATGGAAAGTATGGCTGCTTCATTTAATTGGTTTTGAAATCTAGTTTAATAGAACATCTCTTTGGCACAACTAGTCAGCTCCCAACATTTTGATTGCAAAACGAAGGGCGCTTACTTTGATATCTTTAATTATCACTCATTTAGAGGACAGTGTGAAACACTTTTCCAATTGGTGTTTTAGAATCATGAGTCAAAGGAAAAGAATGACAAATTAGCCACAGCTGGAGAAGGAAGAAACAGCTAGCTGGTGCTCCTGGAGTCTTTGCGGACACTTCCAAGTAATGAAAGGGAGGTAGGGGCACAGCTGGCCATGCATGCTCAATAACTAAAATACTAACCGTTTTACCACATATTAGTAACAAATTAGTAGGAAACTTAGAGACTTACTCAACATAATAAGTGCCATATATGGGATCATCGATTTTTTCCCAGCCATACGGAAGCTCTGAAAAATAAAGAATTATTTCTTTCAGTAAAGATGCAACAGATATCACAATTTCTAATAAAAGGTAATCTAATTTAATTGTTCACGGATTGCAGAAGTAGTCCACCAAGGTGGAATAAAGCATTCAGAGTCAGCACCAAATTTCTGACGCATATTTGTACAAACTACAAGAAGCACTGACTTGAAAATTGGCATTTAAAACACAGAGCTCTCTCCTCTGCAGATAGACTGCTGGGTCTGGCTGTTTATCGCACGCCAAGCGAGGGGATGGCACGTCCTCGTGTTATCACCACTCAAGGCAGTCCAGAAGGCAAATTGCTTTCCTGAAAGTGCATACAGTTTTCTTATTTATTTGTATTGTTAAAAGGAGTATTTCAGGATAAAGATCATATTGTCAAAATACATTTCCGAGGATTGCAAACTGTTTCTGATGACTGAAACAAAGGCATTATAAATTCTCAATTGACATCCCACGATTCAAGATGGTTAGCTTGCTGTTCTCTCCACATGGGTCAGAATTTGAATGCTGCCAATATACTCTCTGGGCATATTTTTTTTCATAAAGTCTAAAATCTTAAACCCACTTGCCTTGGCAATATGGTTCATATTTCCCATTCTTCATGGCTAATTTTCATACATACACTTTTAAAATATCAACAATACTGTAGATGCTTCTATAGGCAAAAGCATGCTATTTGAAAACAAGGCTTTGTTTTATGATACTGTTTTCCAAATACACTGAGCCTTTATAATTCTTAAAAAATTTTTAAATCCATTTTTTATTTTGTTCTGTTAGTCACCATACAGTACACCATTAGTTTTTGATGCAGTGTTCCATGATTCGTTGTTTGTATATAACACCCAGTGCTCCATGCAACCCGTGCCCTCCTTAATAACCATCACCAGGTTCACCCATCTCCCCACACCTCTCCCTTCTAAAACCCTCAGTTTGTTTCCCAGAATCCATAGTCTCTCATGGTTCATCTCCACTCTGTTTTCTCCTCCTTTATTTTTCCCTTCCTTCTCCTAATGGTCTCCATGTTATTCCTTAAGTTCCACAAATAAATGAAACCATATGATAACGGACACACCGAGCCTTTATAATTATTAACTCCTATAAATATGATGAACATTACATTCTTCTTGATAGATATTAGTTATATATATAGAGAGAACTTGGAATCTAAGTCAGATATATTGGCACGTTTTAAATGATGTATTTAAATGAACTTTAAAGTTTCAATATTGTAGTAATAACACATGTTCACTGTAGACAAGGCATAGTTATAAAAAGAAAATTAGAAACATCTGTAATGTGACCATCCAGAGATAACCACTATTAATATTTTGGTGAATATCCTTTAAATATTTTCAAACATAGATAATTACAAATAATTTTTAAGAAATTACATCATACAGTGCATATTGTTTTTGTAGCCCAATATTTCTTCCTAGCAAGATAACCAAAGGCATCTTCAATGTGAATGAGAATTACTGTACAATGTCACTTAAAAGCAGTGCAGCGGTGGTCTGAGGTGTGGCTAGAGACTGTTCGAACCCACCTCTTCTGTCATTGAGTATTTGGGTTTTTCCAGTTTTTACCTGTTATATGCCATCTATGTTGGACTTACTAAAACCTACATCTTTCATCACTTTCCGAGTACTTTAGTCATAATAAATTTCTAGAAGTGGACTTTTGGCATAAAGGGCATACACCCTTTTATGGCTTTTGATATAAATTGCCAGAGTATCACTGTCCCACTCGCAAAATAGAGCAGGTTGTAATATTACTGGGGGGGGCGTGTTTCTGAATGACTTTGTTTTTCTGCACTGTCATATTAAATGCAGGTCGGCAATTCCTCAGCCAAAACTTTTAGGGACATTTAGTTTTGGAATTAAGAATTTTTTTGATTTTCAGAAGTTAACGATGCAAATGCCTACTTTTCCCATAACACTCCAAGCAGAGTCTGGGGAAGCAGTTTATAATCAAACACGTGACTATTTATGCAACCAAAATGATGTGATTTGCACTAAAAGGCACAAATAAGGAGTACTTCATATCAGATAGCACAGTTCTGCTTCTAGAGTGTCCAAGTCAGGTTACATTTTGATGCCAAATGAGTTACAAAAGGCAGTTTTTAGAGCTTTCGAATTTTTGGATATTCAGAAAAAGTACTGGTGCATTATTATTTTAAAAACCAAATAAACTGATTTTAAAATAGCAACTTGTAGTTGTTTTAAGTCACCTTTCTTGGGTTGCTAGCTGGTTTGAACATTTTTTATATGTTTACCCTCAGGCAATTATTTTTTCTTTTGAAACTTTCTCATTTTTTAAATCAATGCCTAAGAGTTCTTTACTTATAAAGGATATTAATTCTTTATCACATGTTGCATATATGTTTGTGAAGTTTGTTTAGATTTAATTTTGTTGAACATTTTCATTAACACAGATGTTTTAAATATTATTTGGTAAACTTCTCAGTGTTTCCCTTTATAGGTCTGTCACTGGAGCCTAGCTTAAATACTGAAGATATTTTTCTAGTGTTTCTTTTTTTGTTTTAACATGAAGTCTAGACTATGACTTTATTTTTCTTAGATTAGCCATGTCTTCATAAACATACAATACCTTAAGAAATTTTTCTTTCAAGATGATAACAACAGTATTATTAAATATTTACAATGACCAAGGTACTAATGGGCTTTCCATGTGTTAACTCATTTGCCCTAGCAATTCAGAATTTAAAATTCCTATATTCTGCTTTTAGAGGTCTTAACCAATTTAGATATCAATTTAGACACTCTGTCTAGCACAGCATAAACAACACTTAATTTAGATTAAAGACAATAACAGTCCAGATGGTTTTCACCAAATCCCCCAAGCTATTGGAGAATTTGGCTATTGAAAAGAAGAATCTGAGGGCCCTTTCCAAGCAGCTAAAGTAGAAAAATATACAGAGGATAGCAACTGATATTATGACTATTTATTAATATGGCTGAATACATGAATCCATAATTATAACAGGTTTAATATCATCTTATGACTATAATATGTAAAACAATCATATTTACTAATATATAGCTAACATGGTTAATATTACCTGACTAGTCTTGTGTTTTCTTTTTTCAAGTCCGTGTCTTACTGGTATTGTTTAGATGAAAACATTTCATGATTAAAATTTTAGAATAAAAAAAGATTTAGAATCATATTTTATAATGTAAACTATTTCTTCACTTATTCCTCATCTTTGAGCTTTGAGTAAATTACTGATTCTAGGCAATGCATTGCAAAAGTATGGTTAATTGAATTTACCATGCTAATGGACATCAGAAGAAAGCAGGAGTGGCAACCCTTATATCAGATCAATTAGATTTTAAGCCAAAGACTATAATAAGAGATGAGGAAGGACACTATATCATACTCAAAGGGTCTGTCCAACAAGAAGATTTAACAATTTTAAATATCTATGCCCCCA